>NW_012267338.1:6036582-6049573 GCF_000151885.1 Dipodomys ordii
GAACAAATAAAAGATCTCCCCCCCACCCCCCGGTCCACCTTCCGATCGGGAGGGCCTAACAATGAAGGCCACCCCATCCCCGGCCCCGAGGACCGCTGGCTCGTCTTGCAGACACCCCTTCTTTATTCTCTGGGAATGGGGTGCTGTGGCTTTGTGTATTGCATATTCACATCCTCTCTCTCTCTCTTTCTCTCTGTCTCTCTCTCCCCCCTCTTTTGATTTTTTTTATTACATTCCCC
Organism: Dipodomys ordii; assembly: GCF_000151885.1. Classification (NCBI taxonomy): domain Eukaryota; kingdom Metazoa; phylum Chordata; class Mammalia; order Rodentia; family Heteromyidae; genus Dipodomys; species Dipodomys ordii. Next base: position 6,036,822 of record NW_012267338.1, read on the forward strand.
CCCCTCCATGCAGATAGTTCATTTAAAGACCCCCAAGCACCCCCCCTCCCCCCTCTCCACTGGGGTGCTGTTAACCTGCCAATATGAATCTTTTCAACCTGGATCGTTTTCGCTTTGAGAAAAGGAATAAGCTTGAGGAGCCTCGTGAGACCACCCCCCAGCCATCCCAGACTTCCCAGCCCGGCCCTTCTTCACCAATTTCTCTTAGTGCCGAAGAGGAGAATGTTGAACGGGAAGTTAGCAGGGCAAACACCCCCGATTCAGATATAACTGAGAAAACAGGTGAGTTTATAACGGTTGCACACTGGCGTAGCGTTCAAGGGCCGCGTTTCAACGTGGAAAGGCGGGAGGGGATCCTGATGGAGGCTGCGGTAGGACACAAGGATGCATTGTCTTCCCGTTTTGTCCTTTGAAATAGAGCATAGATAGTGTGGCAGGCACTGTGTACCTCCAACTGAGCACCCTCAATCCATTCTTTGTGGCCTCACCTTTATGTAAGTTCTTGGGACGTGGCCCAATGATGCCAAGTTGAAAGCAGGGTTTAAGGTCATCCATAGGTCAGAATGACTATTGAAGGCATGGAGATGATTCAGTCTTATGGTAGACTCTGAGGCTGTTATTTGGCTACAGGTTTTCATTCATTCCAATAGACCTTCAAACAGATTGATCATTTACTGTGAGCTAGACCTTGATCAGGTGGCAAAAAAATTCACTTTCAGAGACTGCTTCCACCGGATCCTTACTAATATTTATTTATTTTTGGTGCAATTACTGGGGCTTTGAACTCTGGGCCCAGGTGCTGTCCTCTACCACTTGAGTCACAGCTCCATTCATGCTTTTTGGTGATTCATTGGAGATGAGTGTCATGGACTTTACTGACCCAGTCTGATTTTGAACCTTGGTCTCAGCCTCCTGAGTGAGATTACAGGCCTAAGCCACTGGTGCCCATCCTCCATCTGATTTTATGCAAATGAAAAATTGGTATCCTTCCTGTTGAGTGAAACATTTTTAACCTCATTTAGCAGAATGTTACACACAGAGGTTTTGAGAATAAATCAGAAATGAAGATTTCTGTTCTAATCTTAATTGAACAGTTAATAATCAGAGGAATATTTTTGAACTTATTATTTTTTTAGGTGTAATGCTAAATGCTCTACAACCTGTCAATTTGTATAATGAAATAAATACTAAAGAGAAATAAATAAGGAGATGAATGTTAGCCAGGTGCCAGTAGCTCAGGCCTGTAATTTTAGCTACTCGGGAGGCTGAGATCTGAGGATTACATTTGAAGCCAGCCTGGGCAGGAAAGTCCATGAGGCTTTTTAAAAAAAAAATTTACTTTATGGTTATTATAGAGGTGATGGGGGCTGGGAAGTTGGCTCAGTGGTAGAGCACTTGCCTTGCATGCCTGAGGCCCTGGGTTCGATTCCTCAGTACCACATAAGCAAAAAGAAAAAAGCTGGAAGTGGCACTGTGGCTCAAGTGGTAGAGCGCTAGCCTTGAGCTGAAGAGCTGAGGGACAGCGCCCAGGACCAGAGTTCAGGCCCCACGACTGGACCCCCCCCCAAAAAAAATAGAGGTGATAGACAGAGGTCTTATATTTACCCGAGACAGGTACTAAGTACATTTCCTTTCTTACAGTGTTGTCTGTTCCCTCATTCTCTCCTATTCTCTCTTTCCCATCCTCACCCATGGGTTGTATAGTTCACTTTCATCAATGTCTAGTGCACTCCAATGCTTGAGGCTCTTATCTCCAATTAACCACCAGAAAAGGGGAAGTGGTGCTCTGGCTCAAACTGGTAAGAGTGCTAGCCTTGAGCAAAAGGACCTTAGGCCAAGACCAAAGCCCAGGACTGGCACACACACACAAACAAAAACTTCACATTTGGGGCTGGGAAGGTGGCTCAGTGGTAGAGCGCTTGCCCTTCATGCATGAGGCCCTTGGTTCCATTCCTCAGCACCACATAAGCAAAAAGAAAAAAGCCAGAAGTGGCGCTGTGGCTTAAGTGGTAGAGTGCTAGCCTTGAGCTGAAGAGTTGAGGGACAGCACCCAGGCCCAGAGTTCAGGCCCCACAACTGGACCCCCCCAAAAAACAAACAAACAAACAAACGACTTGCCTAAAAATTGGACAAGTCTTTACCCTTGGTATCTTTTAGTTTGCTATGTACATTCTAATAGTAATGGCAGATGTAGTACCATATGCCAGAGTGACAAATTAAAATTGTTGCAATTAGAACTTGATAGATTTATCCCTAGATTGAATTAAGAAGTTACTAAGATTTTTAGAGGCTTTGTCTAAGGACTTCTAAACTTGTCTACATGCTATAGTAAATGTAGAAGACACCAATAAGTGAAAGGCACAGAAGTCATGTGGTTATTCTTTTTTTTTTTTTTTTTGAGTCCGGTCGTGGGGCCTGAACTCTGGGCCTGGGCACTGTCCCTCAGCTCTTCAGCTCAAGGCTTTTTTTTTGCTTATGTGGTGCTGAGGAATCGAACCCAGGGCCTCAGGCATGCAAGGCAAGCGCTCTACCACTGAGCTACCTTCCCAGCCCCTCATGTGGTTATTCTTGTAGTGGATATTTTATTTGGGTAACATAGCTATAATCAATGTCAGAACATCAGATACTTTTTTTTTTTTTCCTAGTACATATGTTCATCTGTTTCTCTCCCAGTTCAGACCAGGCTGGACTTGAACTCTTGCCTTTGTCCCTCCAGTGAGATTTTGTTTTGTTTTTTGTGTTGGTCTCAAGGTCTGGGTGCTATCCCGGAGCTGCTTTTGCTCACTGCTAGAGCTCTACCACTTGAGTTATAGCTCTACTTCTGGCTTTTTGGTAGTTTCATAAAGATAAGAATCTCACAGACTTTGCTGCCAGGGCTGGCTTGGAACTGTGATTCTCAGCTCTCAGCTTTCTCAGTAGCTAGGATTATAGGTATGAATCTGTAATGAGCCTCTCACTGGGAGCTCCCAGTGAGACTTTAGGTAAGGGCTGCCATTCCTGGCTTCATCTATTTCTTAGTTAACACAGCAGGAACAGTAAGTAGGTTGTGGCTATGGAATTTTAAGTCCTTAAAAACCTCTACTTCATTGTAGTTAATGTGGGATAGTGACGAAGTGCTTAAAATCTGGGATCAAATTTTTTCCATCCCTGAAAATAAAAACATTTTGTCATCTGGGTTTCAGTGGAATGTGTAGTTATTTGTCAATATTTGTCATGTGAATTAAAAAATTATTATTGTAAAGATGAAATACTGAGGGGTTATAGTTTTTCATAAGTCAGATACAGTACATTTTTTTTTTTTGCCTGTCATGGGGTCTGAACTCTGGGCCTAGGCACTCTTCTGCTCTTTACCTCAAGGCTAGCACTATACCACTTGAGCCACAGCACCACTGCTGGCCTTTGCTGCTTATGTGGTGCTGAGGAATCAAACCCAGGGTCTCATGCATGCAAGGCAAGCCCTTTACCACTAAGCCACCTTCCCAGCCCCCAGTACATTTCTTTCTGGACAGTGTCACCCCTTCCCTCACTCTCTCCCAGTCTCCACCTACATGTTATATAGTTCATTTTCAACATAGTATCACTGCTGCATTTGTTCACCCATTTGTCTCCATTTCTGTGTCCTTCCCTTATGAACAAACAGGACAAAAAATAAAACACAAACAGCAATGAAGAAAAAACCTCTTGTTTCCATTTCCTGGAGTTCATGTCGATAAATACTTTATATGATTGGATGCACATAGGCATTGAGCCTTTTGTTCCTAAGAATATTCATGTAAAAAATTTAACTGATTTTTCCTAAATAGGATATAATTTTTCTTACTGCTTTTTCTTTTCTGTATTGAGATTTCCTTTCAATAGTTTAAATGAAGAAATTGAAGTGGTCATAGGAATGAGTCTTAACATTGGGAAAAATGAAAATTAAGTTTGTTCCTAGAATGGTGAGAATCTTACCTTACTAGGAGTGAGTACTTTAAGAACATCATTGTAAAATGACACTGAATTTTTGAGTCTCATACACGAAGGTTAAGTATCCATTACACACTGGATAGATTATTTCTTTCCAGTGCTGGAGACTGAGCCCAGGGCTTTGCATACGCTAGGCAAGTGCTCTACCACTGAGCCACACCTCCAGCTGTCTAGATTTTGTTAAAATTAATTTGTTACTGTTATAAAGGTGGTACACAGGATAAGTATACTTTCCTTTGTACAGTGTCATGTTTCCTCATTCCCATTCCCTCCCATCTCATCTGTGAGTTGTATAGTTCACTTTCATCTGGATAGATTTTTTATTATTATTTTTTCTGGATAGATTTTATTTTATTTTTATTTATTTATTATTATTTTTTGGGGGTCCGGTTGTGGGGCCTGAACTCTGGGCCTGGGCGCTGTCTCTCAGCTCTTCGCTAGCGCTCTACCACTTGAGCCACAGCGCCACTTCCGGCTTTTTTCTTTTTGCTTATGTGGTGATGAGGAATCGAACCCAGGGCCTCAGGCATGCAAGGCAAGCGCTCTACCACTGAGCCAACTTCCCAGCCCTATTTTATTTTTTTGTTTTTTGTTTTTGTTGGTCATGGGGCTTGAACTCTGGGCCTGAACACTGTCCCTCAGCTCTTCAGAGCTACAGCGCCACTTCCGCTTTTTCTGGAGGTTTATTGGAGATAAGAGTTTCACGGACTTTCCTGCCCGGGCTGGCTTTGAACCGCGATCCTCAGATCTTAGCCTCCTGAGTAGCTAGGATTACAGGCGTGAGCCACTGGTGCCTGGCTTTGGATAGATTTTAAAGTGAAAGAAAGTTGCTTTATAAAGTCACTAGCATTATTGAATACTGTCCACAATGAACTTCGAGGGAGAGAGGTCTTGGGCTGCTCTGGTAATTTGTGTTTAATGATGGCCAAGGTGAAAATGAATAGGTGGTAGAGGTTTCTGAGTAGTAAATGGAGCCATTGATGTGTGTTTGTGGTTGGAAAGAAGTAATGTAAGGAATGTTTTATTTTAGGAAGTTGAAAAAAATGTTTGTGCTATACATCTGAATAGATGTAGGAAGCAGCTTTATACCCCATTGTGCTAACCTTTTAGAATTTGAATAAGAATTTGTGGGCTTGTCCCAACTGCTGAGACAGTTTGTGTGGTGGGAGGTAGTTGGAGGGACGAAGTGCTGGACCTGTTCAAGGACAAGTTAGATTTTAGATTAGGACTGAAAATAAGAACTCATCCTTGGGAAATGGGCACTGACCTTACCTCGTCCATTATTATTAAATAGTAATTTCTCATATTGGTATAATGTTTTCATTTATAGTAGAGTGTTAAGCTTATTAGATGAAAATGTATGTAGTAACATTACTCTTTTCAACTTTTTTTTTTTTTTTTTGTTGGTCATGGGGCTTGAACTCAGCCTGAGCGCTGTCCCTCAGCTCTTCAGCTCAAGACGAGTGCTCTACCACTTGAGCTACAGCGCCACTTCCAGTTTTCTGTTGGTTTATTGGAGATAAGAGTTTCACGGACTTTCCTGCCCTGGCTGGCTTTGAACCTTGATCCTCAGATCTCAGCCTTCTGAGTAGCTAGATTACAGGCGTGAGCCACCTATGGCTAGCTCTTATTTTGTCTGATAAGAGTTATGGCTTCATTTTCTATTCCTTTGCAATCGTTGTGCCTTAGCTACATTATTTCTGTATATTCCAATCATGATCTCCTTTGCTGCTATTTGTTATGCCTAAAGAACCTTGCTGCTATTTACATATGAATGTCTTTCCCTATTGTATAGGAAACAGCAAATCCTCCCTCCTCCTCACCCCAACTTTATACAGGCTTTTCTATTGTTTGTCACTACTGCTAGATTATGCTTAGCCTCCAACAGTGACTGGAATGTTGTAGGTTTTGGATAAGTAAGTTGGAGTGAGGATTGCATAAGCAAGGTGATGTTATAAATGTAGCATTTATTTTTTGAGTCTCTCCTTTTTATGACTAAGACAGTCTTCTAGCCACCAGCCAAACGTTACTTTTTTTGTGTGTGAATGCTGAGGATCAAATTCAGGGCCTTGAGCATGTTAGGCAGATAGATATTTGCCACTTAAGCCATAGTGTTACTTCTGTCTTTTTCTGAGTCCTGTGTTGGAGGTAAGAGTCTCATCACCTTTCTTGCCGAGGCTGGCTTCAAACCACATTTCACAGATCTCAACCACCAAAGAAGCTAGGATTATAGGCATGAGCCTGAAACTCCTTTTAACATTGGATCAAGATCCTCATGGATATTTAAGTCCAAACCAGCTTGCAAATTTGAGGAAATTTACTTAACCTGTAGCTTTTGGGTATTTGAGTTTACTATTATTTTATTTTGATGGTTGTGGGGCTTGAATTCTGAGCCTGTCCCTCAGCTCTTCAGCTCAAGGCAAAGCGCTCTACCACTTGAGCCACAGTGCCACTTCCAGTTTTCTGGTGGTTAATTGGAGATAAGAGTCTCACAAAGCCAGGCGCTGGTGGCTCAAGCCTGTAATCCTAGCTACTCAGGAGGCTGAGATCTGGGGATCGTGCGGTTCAAAGCCAGCCCGGGCAGGAAAGTTCTTGAAACTCTTTTTTTTTTTTTTGGGTCCGGTCGTGGGGCCTGAACTCTGGGCCTGGGCGCTGTCCCTCAGCTCTTCAGCTCAAGGCTAGCGCTCTACCACTTGAGCCACAGTGCCACTTCCGGCTTTTTTCTTTTTGCTTATGTGGTGATGAGGAATCGAACCCAGGGCCTCCTGCATGCAAGGCAAGCGCTCTACCACTGAGCCACCTTCCCAGCCCAGTTCCTGAAACTCTTATCTCCAATAAACCACCATAAAACTGGAAGTGGCGCTGTCGCTCAAGTGGTAGAGCGCTGGCCTTGAGCTGAAGAGCTGAGGGACAGTGCTCAGGCCCAGAGTTCAAGCCCCATGACCAAAAAAACCCCCCAAAAAACAAAGAAAGAGTCTCACAGCCTTTGAACCTGGATCCTCAGATCTCAGCTTCCTGAGTAGCTAGGATTACAGGCATGAGCCACCTGCGCCTGGTGGGGAGTTTATTATTATTATTAATTTTGTGTGTGTGGGGGGGGATTTCTTTGTCCTTTTGGTAGTAAAGAATTAGCCATGGGCCTCCCACACGCTAAATGCTCAGTAATAACCTGCAAACCCAGCTCCTCACAGGGCCTGAAGAAACCAATGTTTGCTCTGTACTTTCTCTTTTCTTTTTCTTTTTTCTTTTCTTTTCTTTTTTTTTGTCAGTCATGGGCCTGAATTCTGGGCCTAGGCGCTATCCCTCAGCTCTTCAGGTCAAGGCTAGCGCTCTACCACTTGAGCCACAGCAGTGCCACTTCTGGCTTTTTCTGCTGAGGAATTGAACCCAGGGCCTCATGCATGCAAGGCAAGCACTCTACCACTGAGCCACCTTCCCAGCCTCTTTACTTTCTCTTTTCTATCATAGAAGACATGTGGAATGATTTTTTTTTCTCTTTAATTTCCTTCTCCCACATATCTACCTTGTATAAGACTAATAGCTACAATTTTTAAAAATTGCCCTTTGCAAAATATTAGTAAGAACTTATATTTTCAGACTGGGTGCAAATTGTAAACATTTTCTCAAAATATTTGTAGTGTTTTTTATTGTAAAAATAGTGTACAGAGGGGTTAGTTACATGAGTAAGGCAATGAGTACATTTCCTATTGAGCATTGTTACCTCCTTTGTTTTTCCCCTATCAAAATATTTTTTGTTTCCGAATGAACATGAATCTTTTTTGTGACTATGAACTATTTTACCTTTTTTGTTTGTTTTTACTGCTCCTGGGCTTGAACTCTGGGCACTATCACTGAACTTTTTGCTCAAGGCTAGCACTATACCACTGGACCCATAACTACTTCTGGCATTTTCTGATTAATTGGCGATAAGAGTCTCACAGACTTTGCTGCTCTCACTGGCTTAGAACCACGATCCCCAGATCTTGGCTTCCTGAGTAGCTAGCATTATAGGCCTGAGCCATGGATACTTGGCTCAACTATTTAACGGGTTTCTTTGATATTTTTGGGAACCCACTAGGTTTGAAGAGATTTTAAAAATGGCATATGATAAATGAAGAGGGAGCCTACCAGATTTTATTCATAAAGAATAAAAATGAATGAAGCATGGTATTCAAGACCCAGCAGAAGGAAGTGCATATAATTATATACTCCAAGTGCCTAATATGATAAATTGAACAAGAGAGAAATATACTAAGTAAGATCATAGTCTAAATCACATATGATTAAATTGTCCATTTTTCTCAGAAGGATCACAAAACCAAGTGATGACCTTTGTAGTAAATGGATGACAATGTAAACATTGTTTATTGGAAGACCAGATGTTGAAGAATTGGAAATATATGTTGCTTTCAGGATTGTGTGTATATAGAGAGTAAGGAGAGCTAGTTGTCAAAGAAAAACCTGGTTTTGGTCATTGTAAATATAAACTGGTGAGCTGGACTTACAATATAAAATATAAAAATATAAAAGGAGGGGTGAGCCTTATTTAAAAAAATACCATAGAACAGCTCAGCTGGAAAAGACCATTAATGAAGCGATTCTATTTTTTTATTTTAAAAAATTTTTTTTTGGGTCCGGTCGTGGGGCCTGAACTCTGGGCCTGGACGCTGTTCCTCAGCTCTTCAGGCTAGCACTCTACCACTTGAGCCACAGCGCCATTTCTGGCTTTTTTCTTTTTGCTTATGTGGTGCCGAGGAATCGAACCCAGGGTCTCAGGCATGCAAGGCAAGCGCTCTACCATTGAACCACCTTCCCAGCCTGCGATTCTATATTTTTAAAGCCTCCATGGATGTATTTATGGGTTATCAGAGTGATTCAAACTAGGTGTGAATTAATCTCACAGTAGTGATTTGGTTTGAAGTATGCCTTTTGCATGACCACTTCAAAGGTCAAAATCAAAGTCAAGTGCTAGCACATGCCTGAAATCCTAACACTTAGTAGGTGAAGGAGGATGTCAACTTCCAGGTCAGTCTGAGTGATATAGCAAGACTGTTTCAATAAAAGGACAGAAATCATGGGTAGGTATAAATGTTTTTAGAATCTTCCTTTTTGTGTGTGGTATACTGAGCTATTGAGAGTGGTTGCAATGGTACTGGAAAAAACTTGGAATCTAAGATTGCCTTCCCTGTGGTGGGAAACTACTGGAGGTTATGATACAGGTGCTCACTGCTTCTTCAAGTGAGCAAATACTTCATTTTAAAACACTTAGCCATTTTAATTGCTGCTCCGCACAAGCACAGCCTGTTTCCTTCGTGTTCATTGAGTGTTTTGCCTATTCCTATTTGATGGCACCAGTCAGTTTGTATCCTACTTGCCTTTAAACAGACACCTCATTTTTTTTTCTTTCCTTTTTTTCCCCGAGCAGTCATGGGGCTTGAACTCAGGACCTAAGTGCTGTCCCTGAGTCTCTTTGTACTCAAAGCTAGTGCTCTACCATTTGAGCCACAGCACCACTTCCAGCTTTTCCTGAGTAGTTTATTAGAGATAAGAGTCTCACAGACTTTCCTTCCTGGGATGGCTTCCAACCATGATCTTCAGATCCTCCTGAGTAGGTAGGATTACAGGTGTGAGCCACCGGGGCTTGGCTTTTTTCTTCTTCTTTCTTTCTTTCTTTTTTTTTTTTGTCGATCGTGGGGCTTGAACTCTGGGCTTGGGCACTGTCCCTCAGCTCTTAAGCTCAAGGGGAGCGCTCTACCACTTGAGCCACAGCACCACTTCCTGTTTCCTAGTGGTTTATTGGAGATAAGAGTCTCACAGACTTTCCTGCCGGGGCTGGCTTTGAGCCAGGATCCTCAGATCTCAGCCTCCTGAGTAGCTAAGATTACAGGTGTGAGCCACCAGCTCCTGGCTATGAGCATGCTTTGCCTTTATAATACTACTTGAAAATATTTTTTATGGGCACCAGGTGCCAGTAGCTTATGCTTCTGATCCTTGCTACTGAGGAGACTGAGATCTGGAGAATTGCAGTTCAAAGCAACCTGGGTAGGAAATTCTACCAGACTTCTCCAAAATACCCCCCAAAAATCTAGGCTGGGATGGATGTGTGGCGCAAGAGAGAGAGTATCAACCAAATAAGAAAGCCCAGGCAAATGAGTGGTGCTGAATTCAAAGCTGATTCTACCAAAAAACAAATTGATTTGCATTAATGTAAAAATTACTATTAAATCTTTTTTTGGGGGGGAGGAAGGCCCGGTCATGGGGCCTGAACTCTGGGCCTGGGCGCTGTCCCTCAGCTCTTTAGCTCGAGGCTAGCGCTCTACCACTTGAGCCACAGTGCCACTTCTGGCTTTTTCTTTTTGCTTATGTGTTGCTGGGAAATCAAACCTGCAGGCAAGGCAAGCACTTTACCACCGAACCACCTTCCCAGCCCCTACTATTAAATCTTGTAATAAGAAAACAGTATAAGCTAGGTGCCTGTGGTTCAAGCCTGTAGTTTTAAGGAAGCTGAGATTTGATGATTGCAGTTCAAAGTCAGTCAGAGCAGGAAGGTCTGTGAGGCTCTTATTTCCAATAAACCACCTGAAAACTGGAAGTAGAGCTTTGGCTTGGGGGGTAGAGTGCTAGGATTGAGCAAAAAGAGCTTAAAGACAGTGCCCAGGCCCCAAGTTCAAGCCCTATGACCAATAAAAACAAACAAAAAATCCAAATGAACTTATTGCAAAGTTGTTCATTCAATATAGTGGAACTTGTTTGTAATAATAATAGTAATAAACATTATGTCAAATATCTTTGTAGTTATTAGCTCTTAGCATTTTTACTGTTATTTGCTTCTAAAAAATATTCCAAATAGGTGCTGGTGGCTCACACCTCTAATCTTGGCTATTCAGGAGGCTGAGATCTGAGGTTTGCAGTTTGCAGGAAAGTCCATGAAACTCTTACCTCCAGTTACTCACAGAAAAAATCAGAAGTGGAGCTGTGACTCAAGTGGTAGTGCTGCTAGCCTTGAGCCTTGAGCAGGTAGGAGCTCAAGAACAGCACCTAAGCTTAGCGTTTGAGCCCAGGGACTAACTAGCAAAAAAAACAAATAAAAGTAAATCTCTGAAATAAACAAGAGAAAATAATTTGGTTAAAATCTCAACTTGTAAGTAAAATTTTCCTTTGTTGTATTTTGTAAAACCTTTATTTCATACCTCAATACAATAATTATGTCAAGGAAAAGCATTGCATGATTGCTTTCAGTTAGAGTCATTGTCTCACAAAACATAATTTTTACTTGAAAGAATGATAAACTAGTTGAACAGACTTAGGTATTGGCAGACAGCTTTTCAAAGCTGATTAAAGGGATATCAAACAAGCACAATATTTGTTGTCAGAGAATTCTGGTTTTCAAAGAGAAGTTTGCACATTTGAAAGAAAATAGACATTTCTACATTATTAATAAGAAATGTGTCAGCATTTAGAAAATGTTCACTACTTCGGGAGCCAATGTTTTCCATAGGACCAAAACACAAAATTACAAAATAATGCATAGATTAAAGATTCATTAAAATTCAGATCAGTAGGTTCATTACAATGCAAAATGTCTTACCAAATTGTTTCAGACTCCACATTGCAACTAACCTGTAGTGAAGTACTATCTCGAATTTAGTATAAAGTAAAAAAACTATTGTTATTATAAAGGTGATGTACAGAAGGGGTTATAGTTACGGAAGTTAGGTAAAGAGTACATTTCTTTTTGACAGTGTTACACCTTCCCTCTCCCAGTTGTTCCCTCCCTACCCCTAAGTTTTATAGTTCATATCCAACATAATGTCTAGTGAGTACCCCAGCTGCTTTTGTTTGCCCTTTGTCCCTCCATTTCTGTGCCACCCTTACATTCTCGAAGACAGATAAACAGACCAGACGAAACAAAAACAGTAACAACAACAACAAAAAACTCAGCCTGGTGCTGGTGGCTCACACCTGTAATCCTAGCTACTCAGGAGATTGAGATCTGAGGATTGAGGTTCAAAGCCAGCCGGGGCAACAACAAAGTCCGTGAGATTCTTGTTTCCAGTAAACCACTAGAAAACCGGAAGTGGTGCTGAAGTAGCCCTGTGACTCAAGTGGTAGAGCACTTGCCTTGAGTTGAAGAGTGCTGGGACAGCGCCCAAGCCCAGAGTTCAAGCCCCACGACTCACCCAAAACAAAACAAAACTCTTGTTTCCATTTAACAAAAAAATTTTTTTGGGTCCAGTCAGGGGTCTGAACTCTGGGCCTGGGTGCTATCCCTCAGCTCTTTAGCTCAAGGCTAGTGCTCTACCACCTGAGCCACAGCGCCACTTCTGGCTTTTTTTTTTTCTGCTTATGTGGTGCTGGAAATCTAACACAGGGCCTCAAGCATGCAAGGCAAGCGCTCTACCACTGAGCCACCTTCCCAGCCCCATTTAACAATTTTTTTAACCCATAGAAATCTACAAAGACTATAAAGTGTTCCTGTTTTTTTTCCTGTTTAAGGATGTCATGCTTTAAAAAAATATAAACTTTAATGAACAGATTCGTTAATGTTACTTCAAATACTGCTTATGAACGTCATAAACATCATTGCTGGGACTGGGACTCTGTGCTGAGTTCTTGTCTAGCATGTCAGGCCCTGGTTTCAGTCCCCAACACAGAAGGCTGCTTATGATAATGGTTACTGTGGTTTGTTCAGTTAATCAAGGAAGCTGACAGTTTTATGTTCAGTAACAATTTATAGACTTAGAAATTTTGGATTTCAAATCTTCTTTCTCCCATGATTTAGGCCA
>NW_012267338.1:6049643-6061209 GCF_000151885.1 Dipodomys ordii
TATTTAGACTGGTTCTCTTATCTCTGGCTACCCTGAAATCACCAAGGTCTTCCACACAGCTCTGGGCCTTTACTCTTAATTTCTTATCTATAAAAGGGTGATTGCAGGATTAAATATTTCCTGAGGACTTGATAATGACTTGGGAAATAGTTAATGGCTACTTTCCTTTTGATCTTTGAGCTAAAGACTCACCTGGTCCTTGCCTTTTATAATTAATTGCTCAGTCTAGACCTCGATTTTTATTGTTTTTTTTTTACTTGAACATGAACCTTACCTCATTTCTAGATACTCTAAGGGGAATTACTGGCTTTACTAGAAAAAGGGAGAATAGTTTAATACTTAACTGATCTGCTTTTCACTGGCAGATGATACCAAACACAGTTTGCTATGATTGCCTTAACAAATACCAGCACTGGGTGGCTTAAGCTACGGGATATTTTGTTGGTTTCTCATGGTTTTAAAAACAAGGAGTCTACTCTGTTATCAAATACTTTTGAGGTTTTAATTGGCTTGTAAGGTGGTTGTCTTCTCCCACCTTTCCCCCTGGACATCCCAGGTATTCCATCTTCTGATAAAGATACTAGTCATTTTGGGCTAGCAGCCCACTCTAAACTGTTTATTTAAAACTCAATCACTTCTTTGAAAGCTTAACTCTGAATTCTTGGGACACCTATCTCCATCTCCAAATAACCTAGACATAGATTAGCGTTTAGGCCTATGGTGGGACCTAGATTAGGACTTAGGTAGGACCTAAAGGCATTGTCCCCCTCAGAAAACTTTGAAGTCCTCAAAGCATAGGGGGACATACTTTAGCTTTAACACCAACATTAGCATATGACACTACTTTTAATGGATGTTGACTAAAATAATTGCCAAAATGAATGATTTACCCAAAATCACTTCATTTATGATCCATAGTTCCTGTATTTTGCAAAAGAGGAACTAAGGTTTAGGGAGGTTCAGTAGATAGGTAAAAAAAGGCCTTGGGGTCCTAGTCTTGGGCTCTGGTGCTTATACTTTCCTACCTATGATCTGACTCCTGGGAAGTAAAAGTACAGTAAGGATTAGAATATGAAACATTGATTTTGCAGCTTAACTGAGGTCTTGCTAGTAACTTGTGAAACAGTTAATACCAGCTTTGATTAACTATTGCGAAGTTCTTTAAAAAGAAGCAGCATTTTTAGTGTTAGGATGGAGACAGTGCATGGAAGTCCAGATTGTTAGGGTAGGATTGTAATTATCAATAACAAATGTGTATTTTGAGTTGCACCCCAGAATGCCTTTCTCTTTTTTTCTTTTGCAGAAGATTCTAGTATTACAGAACCTCCAGATAATGAAAGGAAAGCACCGTATTTCAAGAGTGAAAGAGGAATACAGTATATAGATTTATCCTCTGATAGTGAAGATGTTCTTTCCCCAAATTGTTCCACCAGAGTGCAGGAGAAAAAATTCAACAAAGACACAGTGATTATACTGTAAGCTGATTAACAGATTTGTTATGTTTACCTATGTTAAGATTTTTCAAGGAAATGATACTTAATTTGAAATGTATTTGGTGCTTTTTTGCGGGGGGGCGGGGGGTCTGGTTGTGGGGCCTGAACTCTGGGCCTGGTCGCTGTCCCTCAGCTCTTCAGCTCAAGGCTAGCGCTCTACCAGTTGAGCCACAGCACCACTTCTGGCTTTTTTCTTTTTGCTTATGTGGTGCTGAGGAATCGAACCCAATGTCTCATGCAAGGCAAGCGCTCTACCGCTGAGCCACCTTCCCAGCCCCATTTGGTGACTTTTTATCAAGTGCATCTTGCTTATTTTTTCCTAACTCATAGATATGGAAAGGTAGATACGGTAATGTATGTGTGTTTCCTAGAAAACGGTTTTTTTAATAAAATGTAAAGTGAGAAATAGATACATCATTTTTTTAACTTTCCATAGCTGGTATCTTTGATTATCTGTAGTTATTTTTATGTCTTTTGAGTAATTTTAACCATTTTTGTTGGGTATATTCTATGATCTAGGTATTGTTTTGAGATGGGGACTATCTGACACTTTCACTCATTGACTGGCACTCTACCTCTTGAACCTTATGTATTGTTAAATGAATAGGAAATCAGCAATGAACAAACCAGCTCCAAATTTGCCCCTTCACAAAGATAAAACGTAGTGGATGAAAGAGAAAATATTTGGACCCAAAGGAGGAGAGATGTAAAACTGGGGCCAGGGCATGATTCCTGAAGAAAGGCTTCATTGAGAAAGTGATGCTAGAGCAATGACCTGAAGGGGTTACAGAAGCGTGGACTCCACCTATAGGAGGGAAGGAGTGCACATGTTCATTATGGCTCTGAGGTGACATTTAGCCTTGGGATTTTGAAGGAAGTGTAGGGGTGAATCTTGCAGAGTGACAGATTACTGAGCAAGGAATTGGGTTAGAGGAGAATCTTCATGATTTTAACTCCATAATTATGCTCTTCATTTTTTATTCTGAATGAAGTAGGAAGTATACAAATGATACTGAACAGAGATGAAGTGATCTGATTTAGATATTTGAGAGGTCATTGTGGCCATAAAATAAAAACAAAATATTACTATAATGTCTCAGCAAAAAATGTTGGAGAAATAAGGTGAGTCTAATACCTGTAGCAAGTCCTATCCTGAGTATGATGAGGACTAGTGGGAGGTGAATATGACTAGAACATTCTATATGCATGTGTGAAAATGGAACAGTGAAGCTTGAGTTTGGATTGGAAAAAGGAGAGGGCAGAGGCTGATCAAGATACAGTATGTGCGTATATGGACTTGTCAGAAAGAAACATTTTTGTACAATTAATTGGTGCTAATGAAAATGTAAGGAGAAATGGCTAGATTCTTGATAGACTTGGCAGGTAGAACAGAGGATTTGTTGGGTAATTTCATGTGTATTGGGATAGAAAGTAGTTCAGTTATTCTAAGACTGGTCTGAGCAGTGGAATCATGTTTTATTGACATGAAGAGGACTTTCTCTTATGAGTGGAAGCACACCTTTGCAAATCAACAGTTAAGTATAGAATATGCTGTGGTTGAGAAGTGTTTGAGATATCTAAGTGTAACTTAGAAGTCAGTTTTGCCATTTAGTTTATTCTAATATTGTTCTTTTTAGCATAACTGTTTAAAGTCTTTGCTTGTAAATAATTTTGCCCTAAAATGTAAATCAAGGGTACTGATTCCTTTACCAGGTAATTCAGCCAACCAAAAAAAAGAAAAATGATTCAGTGGGAGAAAAAAATCAACTGAAATAATAAATGGTTATAATATAGTTCATGAAATAGTTGTTTTACCTTCAAGTTTAAGTTAACTATCCTGTGGGACTGGTTAAAAAAAAAAAAACCAATGCTCATGAGTCATATCTGTAATCCTAGCTAATTTAGAGGCTGAGAATTACAATTCAAAGCCAGCCAGGTAGGAAAGTTCCTGAGACTCTAATCTCTAATTAGCCACCAGAAAGCTAGAAGTGGAGCTGTGGCTCAAAGCGGTGGACCACTTTGCCTTGAGCAAAAGAGTTCAGGGACAGTGAGTGCCCAGGCCCCGAGTTCAAGCGTCAAGAACAGTACACACACACACACACACACACACAAAAGACAAAAGGAGGGTTGAGAATTATGGACTTTAATAGAGATAAAAGAAGGCTAAAAATCCTTAGTGCTGAGAAGGGATGTTGCCTTCAGAAAGGCACTAATCTGGATGCCTAGGCAGAAGAATTTTGAGTTTCAAGGCTGGCCCCTGTCAAAGTAATAAGAGGTTTTAAAAATGAAAAATAAAGGGCTGGTGCTTGGTAACATGAACAAGGCTCTAAATTCAGTCTTCTAGTAATACCCAGAAAAATGGGGAGGGAGGGAGGGAGAAAAAAAGAAAGAGGGAGGGAAGGAAAGAAAGAAAGAAAAAAGGAAAAAAAATTTTGTTAAGACACTGTGTAAAAGAAAGTTTTGCCATTTCTGGGCAAGGCATAGGTGGCAAAAATTGAGCTAGAGCATGAGGCCTTGAGTTCGAGCCCTAGTATCAAGAGGTGTGTGAGTATGTGGAGGGAGAGGGAGAGAGGGGTGGGGAGAGAGAATGAGAGAGGGAGAGAGAATGAGAGAGAGAAGAGAGAGAGGCTAGTCAACTATTTATTAAAGAAAATAATTCCAAGGTTTAACAATTTTCCCTTTTTAAAATAGTAATTTACTGAAGTTATAGACATTCCAGTATCCTCTTCTTGGTTATACATCTGCATTCCTCACCAAAAATAATACTGTTACTAATGAATAATTCTTAATCTATATTCAGACTTGATGTATTTTGTAGTTTTTTTCAAACTAGAGTTCAAAGAAAGAAACATTCCTTTGGATAGAAGAACTCCACTATCTTTTCATCTAGGTAAACCCACTCTCAACCCTCTTTTTTTTTTTTTTTGAATTCATGGCTTGGGCACTGTCCCTGAGCTTGTTTTGCTCAAGGCTAAAACTACCACTTGAGCCACAGCACTGTTTCCAACTTTTTCTTTTTAGGTGGTACTGAGGATTTGAACCCAAAGCTTCATGCATGCCAGGCAAACACTCTACCTCTGAGCCAGCCCTCTCCTCGTTTTCAAGTGCCTTTATATTTTATTGAGTAGTTGTACAAAGAGTTTACAATTCCTTAAGTCAAGTTATTAGTACAGTGTATGTTAATCATTTTACCCCTTCCATCCTTTGTTCTCCCCAAACTTGACTTTATTGAAGAGAAGTCTTAGAGAAAATAGATTGTTTTTGTCTCTCTTTTTTTTTTTTTTTTTTGGTCAGTCATGGGGCTTGAACTCTGGGCTTGGGCGCTGTCAGTATGCTGTTCAACTCAAGGTGAGTGCTCTACAGCTTAAGCCCCAGCACCACTTCCCGTTTTCTAGTGGTTCATTGGAAATAAGAGTCTCATGGATTTTTTTGCCCGGGCTGGCTTTGAACCATGATCCTCAGATCTCAGCTTCCTGAGTAGCTAGGATTAAAGGCATGAGTCACCAGCCCCCTGCTATGTTTATTATACATTTGTTAAATTTATTCTTTTTGTAAACTGGAAGTCAAATCCAAGGGATTATAGGACCCATAGTCAACATTAATACTACATTACAAGGCAGGTGCATTAGTTCTCACCACAAGTACTTGCAAGTTTCATCACCATGTAGTAATTCTGATAGCCAAAGAGTAAAGAGCTTGGGAAATGGATATCCATGGCAGAAACAATTTAAGTTTCAACCTAAAGGATGATAGGGGGCCGGGAGAACAATGAGCATGAGAGCTGAATGGGGGCCACGTCACAAGTGAGTCCAAATACAGCCATAGGAAAGGCCACACACACGAGAGCTGAGAAGTGAGCAGATGGTGAGTTCGAACACATGGTCATGGGAAAATGCGCATGTGACTGCCACAGGCAGACAGTGATAGACAAGGAGACTTGTTTGCTGGTCTAGAGCTGTTTTCCTACACCAAAGTTCAAGACATCCTAGAAGATTTTTTGGGGGAGAGGGGTGCTGTCATGGGACTTGAACTCAAAGCTTAGGCTCTGTCCCTGAGCTCTTTGGCTCAAGGCCAGCACTCTACCACTTTGAAGCACAGCACCACTTCACAGACTTTCCTGCCTGAGTTGGCTTCGAACTGTAATCCTCAGATCTCAGCCTCCTGAGTAGCTGGGATTACAGACGTGAACCACTGGCGCCTGGTCTAGAAGATTTTTAAAATTCATATTCCTGGTCCTTGAGAGTTTACTTTTACATTCTCCGATGATTTTAATGTATTACTGGTGCTATAGAAGACACAGAACTAATGTATGAGTATGGAGAAGGGAGAAAAAAAACATTTTTTTGTTTTTTTTTTTTGCATTCAGCACTGTTTGTGGTTATGACACAGTAAGTAGTTATCTTTGTATTTCTTTCCTATCTCAACCCACATAATTGAGGTTTTCTTCAAAGTACACTAACTTTGAAGCCAACTCTGGTGCTACAAACTGGTAATCCCAGCATTTAGGGGGCTGAAGAAGGAAGATCTTAAGTTCCAAGCAAGCCTGGGCTATATAGGGAGAACCTGCCTTTAAAATAGAAATAAAAGGGGCTGGGAAGTTGGCTCAGTGGTAGAGTGCTTGCCTTGCATGCATGAGGCCCTGGGTTCGATTCCTCAGCACCACATAAGCAGAAAAAGCTGGAAGTGGCGGTGTGGCTCAAGTGGTAGAGTGCTAACCTTGAGCTGAAGAGCTGAAGGACAGTGCCCAGGCCCCGAATTCAGGCCCCATGACCAACAAAAAAAAGAAAAAGCAGACATTTATAATACAGATTTATATGTGTAAACTACTGACATGAAGAAAGTTCTTTTATTCTGACAGAGGTTACATTTAATATTGAAAATATTTGTGAAGGGATGGGAAGGGGAAACAAAGGAGGAGGCTACAATGCTTGATAAGAAATGTACTCATTGTCTTGCCCATGTAATTATAACCCCTCTGTTCAGTATTTTCACAATAAAAAATAAGTAAAAATTTAAAAAAAGAAAATATTTGTGGATGTTTTGTATAATGTATAAACATATAGATAACATAAATCTAAAAGCATTTGCAATATAGTAAAAATATTTTTTGCCCCTTTCTGAAATTATCTAGTTCTGAGCCATCTGAAGATGAAGATTCCCAAGGCCTTCCTACCATGGCACGGAGAAATGATATTTCAGAAGACCCCTCAGAATTGGACGACATCAAAGATGCTAAGCTTCAGACCTTGAAGGAACTTTTCCCACAAAGAAGTGACAGTGATTTACTTAAGGTTCTTCCCTTTATTGTACTTAGTTGTTGTAGCTGTAATGATGACAAAAATCTCTCCAGAATACAATGCTAGAGTTACTGGTAGACAGTCACTTTTCTGAAGGTATCTTATGTTTGAAGGTAATTATTAACTATTTTATAAAATAAAGGTAAACGCCAGAAATTACTTCTTGAGAGTGTAAGCTCATCCATGGGTGGTCATTCACCTATAAGTTAAAAATAATGTTAAGCTTTCCCAGCCCATGGATTTTGTGCATTTTTTTTTTGGCTTGAAGGAACACTCAGATGTAAGGGCTGCTGGGATTTAGTGCTCTAGGGCCAGTAATGCCCCTGAGCTGTACTAAAGACAAAGGGTTGTTATGCTAATAGCACCCTTACTGAGAAGTATTATTT
This sequence comes from Dipodomys ordii, assembly GCF_000151885.1. Classification (NCBI taxonomy): domain Eukaryota; kingdom Metazoa; phylum Chordata; class Mammalia; order Rodentia; family Heteromyidae; genus Dipodomys; species Dipodomys ordii. The sequence continues at coordinate 6,056,820 of NW_012267338.1, forward strand.
AATTAAACGAAGTGACTGTAGTTGAAATGTATAAAGCTTAAGCTATAGAAGCTATTTTATGTTGTAAGAACAAAAAACAGTTGACAGTATAATTAAGTTTTAGATGAGAAATAAGCCCTAAGATCAATACCAGATTATCCTTAGTGCTGCCACTTGTTAGTTAATGGTATTAGAGATAACTTTTCATGAAACATTCTTCATCTGTTTGTATCTGTCATCACCACCAAATATGAAGTTTAAAGGTACACAAATAATGGATTTTTATGATCAAGGCAGATGACTCTGAAGGAGTGGACTAACACATTAGTCAGAAGCAGGTGATCTTTTCCTGCCAGAGTCTACTTGGATATTGATATAACATCACCCAATGCCATATAGTTAATGAAGTTCACTTAACAACAACAACAAAATCTGCCTGAGTTTGCTTGGCAGGGCCAGATCAAATAATTTTGCTGGCCGGAGGCTGAGATCTGAGGATCGCGGTTCAAAGCCAGGGCAGGAAAGACCATGAGACTCCTATCTCCAATAAACCACCAGAAAACCGGAAGTGACGCTGTACTCAAATGGTAGAGATCTCGCCTTGAGCTGAAGAGCTGAGGGACAGCGCTCAGGCCCAGAGTTCAAGCCCCATGACCGACAAAAAAAAAAAAATTGCTGGCTTTATTTGGCTCTCACAATGTTGGCCAGTTTAACTTGGTTTTGATTTGCATTTCCTTTAATGTCTGAGATGTTGAGAATTTCCTCATGTGTCTATTTGCCAGTCTTCTAAGAAGCCTCTCTTAAGCTCCTTTGCCCATTTATTAATTGGTTTATTAGTGTTGAATGGTTCATTTTTTTAAGCTATTTGTGTATTTTGGATATTAGGCCTTTGTATTGCTGGTAAAGATTTTCTCCAAATTTGTTTGCTGTCTTTTCTAGTTTAGTAACTATGTCTTTTGCAGTGCTGAAACTTTTTATTTGATGTAATCCCATTGATCAGATCTCTCCTATCTGCTGTGCCTTGGGGGCTCTTTTCAAAAGTTCCTACCTAAGAGCGCTAGCCTTGAGCTGAAGAGCTGAGGGACAGCATCCAGGCCCAGAGTTCAGGCCCCACAACCGGACCCTCCCCATTCCCCCCCCCCCAAAAAAAAAGTTCCTACCTATGCCTGTAAGTTGTAATGTTTCTCCTACTCCCTCTTGCAGTAGTTTCAAAGTTCAAGTCTGACATTGAGATCTTTGATCCATTTTGAGTTGATATTGGTGCCTAGTGATAAACAGGGATCCATTTTAATTTTCTAGTTTTCCTGACACCAATTATTGAAGAGGCTTTCTTTTTCCAACATCAGATAACTTTTGGCTGCTTGTCAAATATCAGATAACTGTAGGCACATGGCTTTATTTCTGGGTGTTCTAGTCTGTTGCACTAATCTCCAGGCCTGTTTTTGTGCCAGAACCATGCTGTTATTGTTATTATTGCTCTGTAGTAGAGCTTGAGCTCTGAGATTGTGATACCACCATTATTCCTTTTTTTTTTTTTTGCCTAAAATTGCTGTCTATTCAAGTTCTTTTTTTTGGTCATGAGGCCTGAACTCTGGGCCTGGGCGCTGGCTGTCCCTTAGCTCTTCCTCTCAAGGCTAGTGCTCTACCACTTGAGCCACAGTGCCACTTCTTCTGGCTTTTATTTTCTGCTTATGTGGTGCTGAGGAATCCAGCCCAGGGCCTCATGTATGCAAGACAAGCACTCTACCACTGAGCTACCTTCTCAGGCCCTATTCAAGGTCTTTTGTTGTACCATGTGAATTTTTGGATTATTTTCTCCATATCAGTGAAGAATGCCATTGGAATTTTGATGGAGATTGTACTAAATTTGTAGGTCACTTTTGGCAGTGTGGCCATTTTCACAGTATTAATTATACCTGTCTACCTAGAGAGGTCTTTCCATTTCCTGTTGTCATCTTTGATTTCTTCATATTTTTTTCTTTTACCAGTTTTGGGGGCTTGAACTCAGGGCCTGGGTACTTTCCTGAGCCTCTTTGTGCTTAAGGCTAGTGCTCTACCACTTAAGCCACAGTGTCTCTTCTGGCTTTTTCTAAGTAGTTTATTGGCAATTAGAGTCTCACAGACTTTTCTGCCTAGGCTGGCTTAGAACCGTGGTCCTCGGATCTCAGCCTTCTGAGTAGCTAGGACTACAGATGTGAGCTAGCACTCTACCACTTTGAGCCACAGTGCTACTTGGGTTTTCTGATAGTTAATTGAAGATAGGAGTCTTAGAGAGTTTCCTACCTGGGCTCACTCCTCCTGAATAGCTAAGATTATAAGCATGAGCTTATAATTTTTCCACAGACTGGAAAAATCAAGATAACTCTTAGATAAGCTTGGGCTTGTGGGACCAGATTCTCTGAAAGTTTATCATGGGTTTGATGAACTTAAACTGTAGCATACATATTACCTCCACCCTGTATGATATTTAAATATGTATGTACTGAAATATTTCAAGAGCTTTCTGAAATAATTCTCTAGGTGTTAATTTTTATATATCCATGGTTTTTCATTATTAGTTAATTGAATCAACAAGCACTATGGATGGAGCAATCGCTGCTGCCTTGCTGATGTTTGGTGATGCAGGTATGCTTGACTTTATTTATATTTTTTAATTGTTTGAGACCAAGACTCAAACTCTGATACTTGCTTTCACTCATTGGCTAGACATAGGTCATTTGGACTTCTTTTTAAAGTCAGATGTGTACAGATTCAGGTGTAGTGTATAGTGTATAAATGACAGCCTTCTCTTTTTTTTTTTTTTTGGTCCCGTTGTGGGGCCTGAATTCAGGGCCTGGGCGCTGTCCCTCAGCTCTTCAGCTCAAGGCTAGCACTCTACCACTTGAGCCACAGTGCCCTCTTCCGGCTTTTTCTTTTTGCATATGTGGTGCTGAGGAATCAAACCCAGGGCCTCAGGCATGCAAGGCAAGCGCTCTACCACTGAGCCACCTTCCCAGCCCAATGACAGCCTTTTCTAACTTGAATTCAGATGTTCTTTGGTGTACTGTGTTTCCTTAAGTCAGGAATTTTATGTTAGAACAGTTTGTAGCAAAAAGCTTTTTATGTATTTGGGAACAATCTTGGGCATTTATGTACTACAAATTGCTGTCTTGTATATACAGTATCACCCTGCCTACGGAACAATAAAGTTATTTTTGTATGCTACCTTTTGAAGGTTTTCACGTATGAATACTAAGTTTAAAAGACCGAAAAGAAAAAAATCTGAAGTTTTTACTTTTATTTGGGAAGGTAAAATATGAATTTGGTGGGCCTAGGAAGGTGGCTCTCAGTAGTAGAGTGCTTGTCTTGCATGCATGAGGCCCTGGGTTCAATTCCTCAGCACCACATAAGCAGAAAAAGCCGGATGTGGTGCTGTGGCTCAAATGGTAGAGTGCTAGCCTTGAGCTGAAGAGCTGAGGGACAGCGCCTAGACCTAGAGTTCAGGCCCATGACCAACAAAAAAAAAAAAGAAGAAAGAAAAGAAAGAATTAAGCATGTTTGAGTCACATGGAACAAATGATCTATTTTGCAACTTTTCAAATTTAAAATATTACTAACAGTGCTCATTTAATTAGCAAATATACATATGATGATTGTTGATTGTATTCCCCCCTTTTTTCTTTTTTTTTTTTGCTGGTCGTGGAGCTTGAACTCTGGTCCTGGGTACTGTTCTGAGCTCTTAAGCTCAAGGCTAGCATTCTACCACTTGAGCCATAGAACCCACTTCCAGCTTTTTCTGTGTATGTGGTGCTGAGGAATCGAACCCAGGGCCTCATGCCTGCAAGGCAAGCACTCTACCACTGAGCCACCTTCCCAGCCTCTCCCCCCCTTTTTAAAAGTAAATGCTGGAAATAATTGGTGGAAGCATAGTACACATTTCATTATGGGCACATGGACTATTCAAAATCAACCAGGAAGAAACATTTAAGAATTCATACTGGGGCTGGGAAGGTAACTCAGTGGTAGAGTGCTTGCCTTGCATGCATGAGGCCCTGGGTTCAATTCCTCAGCACCATATAAACAGAAAAAGCCAAACTGTTGCTGTGGCTCAAGTAATAGAACACTAGCATTGAGGTGAAGAACTGAGAGACAGCGCCCAGGCCTAGAGTTCAAGACCCCTCACCCCCCCCAAAAAAAAAAAAAAACAATTCATACTAGCTGAATGCTTGGAGTTCATGCCTGTGATCCTGTTTACTCCAGATAAAGATTAGAAGCCAGCCCAGACAAACAAATCTGAGTGACTCTTATCTTGAGTTAACCAGTAAAAAAGCCACAGGTGGAGATGTGGCTCAAGTTGTAGAATACCAGCCTGGTCAAAGAGGTTAAGCCATGAGTTTAAAACCCTAGTATGGGCCTCCACTGCCCCCCCCCC
>NW_012267338.1:6061259-6097988 GCF_000151885.1 Dipodomys ordii
AAAAAGAGAATTTATACTTAATATGGTTACTATCCTTTGAAAGCATAATAACATAACAGCTGTTAGGAAAATTTTAAGCTAACACTACACCTAAAAGCTATGATACATGTACTTATTTTGAATATTGCATAACTTCACAGAATTGTTGTCAAATTAATGCTGAAATCATAAATCTTTTCAGGCCTCAGCAATGCTTTCCTATTAGCATAGACATATGCTTAAAGAATTTGCTCTGAAAGTAGTTAAGATAATCAATCACTGGTTTACAATGTAAATAGCTTCATAAGGTCATGTGGTTGAAATTTGTTTTCAGTCATGGCAGAATATGTAGATTTCCAATTATTGGTAAACTTTCATATTTGTTGGATTTTACATTAAAAGCACTAATCAAGTTCTCTATATCTCTGTTCCTTTGCATTTGTAAAATAAAATTGTTACCTTTCTGGTTACTATAAAAGTAAGTGAAATAGTAAGCCTGAGAGATAGGAGACAACGTTTTGTTTGGTGTCAGTGGTCATCTTCACGTAATTTACATTTGACAGAGCTCAGCTTTTTTTTTTTTTCTACTGAGCACAGCCTGTACTTTATATAATGACTTATTAATTTATGAAGGTAATTTTTCTGATTTTTCCCCCTTGTACAAGAGTTTGAATTTAGGGCCTTGTACTTTTTAGACAAGACCCCTACCATGAGAGCTGTGCCTCCAGCCTTGGCAGGATAGTATTTTTAGCATTAATATGTAGAGGTTTAACCTACACCACAATAGTGTTTTCTATTTGGGAAGACTGCAGAGGACATTCGTTTTTTTCTTCTGTCTTGTCAGGTGTAGAAGAAAGAATAAGCCTGATAGTAAGAGAACTGTCGTTGACTATAATACATTTTAATCTTTGTTTTTCAGTCAGTTGATTTCTATTATTTCTGAGTAAGTTTGAGTATGCTTCTTTCTTTTGAAAGGTGGTGGGCCCAGGAAAAGAAAATTGTCATCATCTTCAGAGCTGTATGATGATGATGAATATAATGAAGATTCGTCTTCCAAAAAGTCAAGACTGGATCATGTAAGTGGCATTTGAATTGCAGTGTCCAGGTGAGAGTGTGTTGAATTTGTGAAAATCAGATTTGAAAATCTGATTTTCAGTGAGTAAGTCTTTATTTCAAGTCTCTTCAGTAGAATTATGATTGCCACTTCTATTCACTTTTCTGTCATTCTGACAGTTATACAAATCTTCTTTGAACTGAGTTGGCAGGGGTTTGCTCTTTATTTGGCCATAAGAGTTTAACATGGTGCTCTAGGCCAGGTTGAAGAAGGGGCAGCAATGAGGTAGAAGCTCTGAAGGTGAAATACCTGCACACATGATTTATTTCTTTTTCTTGAACCTGTTATTTGAAAATAACTGCTTCATATTCAAGTCTAATGAGTACTTGCTGTCCCATGATCAATCATCCTGCTTCTGTTAAGGTCTATTAAATTCAAGCCAGTAGTTATTTCACGTAGATCCATTCTGTATTTTGATTTTTGGTTGTTTGTTTTGTTTTGCTTTCTTTTTTGGGGGCCAGAAATAAATACAAGGCTTTGTAGATGTACTAGGTCCCAATGTAGTGTTTATGCATAACTTTGTTTTGTGTATAGATTTATGACTGAAAAATACAAATCTGTATCCAACTGAACCAAATCACATACAGTATACTAAACATACTTTAAGTGACTATTTGGATGCTTCATTTTAGCATGTGTATTGCCATACGAGATTATGTTTGTTGCTTCACATCTGTGAACTTTTCTCTGATAAAAGAAAAAACGGGGGGTGGGGGCTGGGAAGGTGGCTCAGTGGTACAGCGCTTGCCTTGCATGCATGAGGCCCTGGGTTCGATTCCTCAGCACCACATAAGCAAAAAGAAAAAAGCCGGAAGTGGCTCTGTGGCTCAGGTGGTACAGCGATAGCCTTGAGCTGAAGAGCTGAGGGACAGCGCCCAGGCCCAGAGTTCAGGCCCCACAACTGGATGCAAAAAAAAGAAAAAAAAGGGCTGGGAAGGTGGCTCAGTGGTAGAGTGCTTGCCTTGCATGCCTGAGGCCATGGGTTAGATTCCTCACCACCACAAAAGAAAAAAGAAAAAAAGCTGGAAGTGGCGCTGTGGCTCAAATGGGTAGAGCGCTAGCTTTGAGCGGAAGAGCTGAGGGACAGCGCCCAGGCCCAGAGTTCAGGCCCCACGACCGGACCCCCCCCCCAAACAAAAAAAGAAAAAAAAAATCCCACTCATTCATCACCCCTAACTCTGTAAGCATTCTGGTTCAAAAATACCATGTACTGCTTGTAGAAGGAAGTTTAGTTTAAGTATTAAGAGACTGGAGAGAGGGGATTTCTGAGGCATGAACTCAGGGTCTTGGTTCTGTCCTTGAGCTCCTTTGCTCAAGGTTAGTGCTCTGCCACTTAAATCACAGCTCCACTTCTCGCCTTTTGGTGGCTAATTGGAGAAGAATGAGATGAGAGACTCACAGACTTGCCTGCCTAGGCTGGCTGTGAACCATGATCCTCAGATCTTAGTTTCTTGAGTAGCTAGGATTTATTTATAGGCATGAGTCACCGCCTCAGTTGTTAAGAGACTTTTATAAAAAGAAAATAGAAATGAGAATGTGTGGTATATCCCAGTCAATAGGTACAAAGGAATCTCTTTGTGGACCATCAGAGGTAAGGCCACAAAAATAAAACTGGACCAGATTCAAATGCTCTGAGTCATTAAGAACAAAGCATAGAGAAATACAGGAGGGCCGTGGATGTAGTGTAGAGATAGAACGCTCATACCAGGCCATGGTTTCAATCTCTAGTACCTCAAAAAGAGGCAAATTAAAAAACAAAAGTCCAGGGCCGGGAAGGTAGCTCAGTGGTAGAGCGCTTGCCTTGCATGCCTGAGGCCCTGGGTTCGATTCCTCAGCACCACATAAGCAAAAAGTAAAAAGCCGAAGTGGTGCTGTGGCTGTAGAGTGCTAGCCTTGAGCTGAAGAGCTGAGGGACAGCGCCCAGGCCCAGAGTTCAGGACCACGACCGGACCCAAAAAAAAACCAAAAATCAAAACAAACAAAAAAACAAAAGTCCACTAGGCATGGTAGTGCACAGCTGTATTCTAGCACTTAAGAGCTGATGCAGGGAGATGTTGAGATCAAGGGCATCCTGGAATATATACCAAGATCCTGTCTCAATCAAAACAAAACAAAGAAATAGAAGAAAGGGAAAAGATCATCATTAAGCATTTGGATTCTAAACCAAGGAATGAAAAAATTAGGAAGAACCTTTTTACTTAGATCTCTGTTCACAAAGGCCAGCAATGGAAATCACTGTATCCTTGCAGGAACTCTTAGTGCCAGTACAGCTGCTGCAGAGATTTCAAGTAGTGTTACACTTTCCTATGCATCCTACAGTTAGGGGGATGAAAATGCTACTGAAGAACCTCCTGCCAGTGGCACAAAGGCAACCTGGCAGCTGCGGATTGAACTTAAGCTCTTGGTTTTGATGGAACAAGTATCTATTATAAATGTATGTCTCAAAGAACCTAAATCTCAAAGACAGAAAACATCCTCCAGGATTTAAAGTTCCAAAAGATAGCATAATACATTATTTAGCACCAGTGCCAAGTGCAACTTGATTCTGAAGCCAATAGTAACATCACTCACCAAACTGTGAGCCTTGTAAAAGGAATTGTTAATGCCAGCCTTGGGGTTCACTTCAGGTATAGCAAAAATATGTGGATTATTGCCATGTTGCATTGATAGTTTTGCTCTTGTGTTACAGAAGATTACTGTAACAACAATAGCCCAAAGCCTCCAGAACAAAATCTCAACTTTAAATTTTTTTTTTTTGTCTCCAAAAATTATCTCTGTTCTAGCACTTGGGAGGCCAAGATAGGCGGATCAGAAGTTTGAGGCTAGCCTAGGCAATATAGTAAGACGTTGTCTTTAAGCAATCAAAAAAAAACAACAAAAACCCTCCTCTGTACAGCTGTACAGCCCCTTGATTGCCTATAGTATTTATAACTTATTGTGTAAAGTAAACATTTGTGATGTTACCTTTCCTTACTGAAGATAAGAATCCTAAAATGGTTACTGAATTTTAGAAGAGATTTAGATTAGAGCCTTTGTCACTGGAAGCCTAAGAGTGTTTGTGTTATGTGAGTGGGAAATTGAGTTGATTCTTGATATTGGAGAATTTACTTCTTTGAGGAATTTTTTTGTTTGGTTGGGTTTTTTTTGTGCTAGTTTTGGTATTTGAAGTCAGGGCCTGGGCACTGTCCCTGAGCTTTTTTTGCTTACAGCTAGCACTCTACCACTTGAGGCACAGCACAAATGTGGCTCACACTTGAGTCTCACAGACTTTTCTTCCTGGTCTGGCTTCTAACTGAGATCCTCAGATCTCAGTGTCATTAGGAGGTAGGATTACAGGCATGATTCACCAGTGCCTACTCTTTGAGGAAAGTTTAAGTAAAATTCCAATCAGGATGTACTGATTTAGGAGAATCAACTGGATTTAAACAAGTGTAAAAGGTAGATATCTAAGAGTTTCTAGCTTATCCTAATGACCTTTCCACCAAAATCATTTTTCTCTCATTTTGAGTAATATGTGAATAAAGTTTGAGCAAATAAATGAGTGGTCAACTTCTTTCAGTGACCTTTAATTAGCATTGGTTTAAAAAAGTCATTTATCAGTGTTCACATGAATTGAAAGAAAGACATGGATTCTCTTTACCAAATACAATGCATTTTAAATCAAATGTAATTGCCTTAATACCATAATTGGTTCTTTTTTTTTTTTAATCCCCTCCCTCCCTGTGTTAGGGAGAGGAATCCAGTGAGTCGGCAGAATCCAGTAGTAACTGGGAAAAGCAGGAAAGTATTGTACTGAAACTGCAGAAGGAATTTCCCAATTTTGATAAGCAGGTGAGTGGTGGTGCAGAAAGACACTGGATACCTGTTAACTGTTTGTATGACAAATAGTCTTTACAGTTTCACCATGTTCCAATTAAATACCCTCCTGTTTTATGTTATATAAAGTATTTTATAGTGCTTGTTAATTTTTTACATTGTTTACCTTATTTACTAATTACTTATATCAGCATTAGAACCCAAACCATAACAAACGTAACAGTAGGAGAATTTGTGAGCTTACCTGGAGGTGTGATAAAGCTCTTACACAGTTTCATGAGGCCCTGGGTTCAATCCCCAAATACCACCAAACCAACCAAATGGAACATTTGTTGTGAGCAGGTAATCGAAACCATCCTTTAAGGCTGGGAATGGCAGCACGCCCCTGTAATTCCAGCTATTTGGGAGGAAAAGATTGAAGGATAGCAAGTGTGAGGCTCTGGATTTATACCCCAGTACTGTAAAAGAATAATTAACAATAGGCATCTGCCACCCTTCTCTATCAAATAGCTCATACTTTCTTTCATTTTCTCATTTTTGAGATTTCTTAGAAGAATTGTGGAGTGTAATATTGTAATAAAGTCTTAGTATCATAACCTTTGTCCTACTTTGCAGGCAGTATGAAAGAAAACTTTCTAAATCATTAAAGACTGATACTAGTACTGAAAAGGTCTCTTTTTCATTGTATAAGTGTGTATTTTGGTAATAGAGGGGTTTGAACTCAGGACTTTGTGCTTGCATAGCAAGCAATGAACCACTTGATCCCTTTTTGCTTTAGGTTATTTTTTTAATAGTGTCTCATGCTTTTTACCCATGATGGATCTTGACCTGTGCCCTTGTCTAGATAGGATGACAGTTTTGTACTATCAAGTTTTTTGCATTTTTGTGTGCAGGGGTATGGGGGAGGGTCGAACTTAGGGCCTTGGTGCTATTCCTAAGCTCTTTTCTCAGGGCAGTACTACACCACTTTCAACCACAGTACCACTTCCAATTTTCTGATGGTTAATTGAAGATGAGTCTCATGGACATTTCTGCCCAAACTGGCTTTGAACTGTGATCCTCAGATCTCAGCCTCATGAGTAAGCTAGCTATCTGGCCTTTTTTTTTTTTTTTTTTGAGATGGGTTCTTGCTACTTTTTTGTCTCAGATAATTCCAAAACTTAGTCTTCCTGATCTCTGCCTCCCAAGTAGCTGGAATTACAGGCTTGAGCCACCATTTCCAGGCTAATTTAATATTTAGAATCTATTTAGACTTGCATTGATTTATTCCATTATGTATTCAGGAAATTCATCTGCTGAATTCTGATAAGCTGGATATAATAAGATCTTGTTGCTATACTAGTTCTTCATGTATGTTGAAACGAAACTATGTTTTGCAGTTGGCAGTTTTGTTTCTTAATTGAGCAAACATTTTTTGATTCTCCAGTGTTCCGAATACTTCGTAGGGAGAGCTAGAAATACAAAAAGTCAAGCTTGCTTCCCTATGAAGACTGTTGTATATTTGCAGAAGTGAAATTACACAGAAAGCATTTGTAAAGCAGCATAAAACAAGTGTAAAATAATGATATGAATTCTCTACGTTTTCAGGTGATTAAGTTTTAAACAAGCATAAATCCTTTCTAGAAGTTGCTCATTTAAGATTTTTAACAGAAAGATGAATGATTTATTTTTAGGAGCTAAGAGATGTGCTCAAGGAACATGAGTGGATGTACTCAGAAGCTTTAGAGTCTCTAAAAGTGTTTGCAGAAGACCAAGGTAATTCTGTTACAGAAAACATGTGCTTCCCATTACATTCTGTATTTCAGAGCATGAGCAAATAAAGAACTTACTAGCTATTAAAGAATAGAATTTTAAATTATTTTGGAAGTAATGGTATAACAGATTTTAAATGATCCAATTCTTAAATGTTTTCAATTTTTTTTTTTTTTTGGTCAGTCCTGGCCTGAACTATGGGCCTGGGTGCTGTCCCTTAGCTCTTCAGCTCAAGGCTAGCACTCTACCACTTGAGCCACAGCGCCACTTCCAGCTTTTTCTGCTTATATGGTGCTGAGGAATCGAACTCAGGGCCTCATGCCTGCAAGGCAAGCACTCTACCACTGAGCCACCTTCCCAGCCCATTTTCAATGTTTTTATGAGAGTATAAAGCAATACAATAAGTAAATCTCCTTTTCACACAAGTTTCTAGGATAGTGAAGACTAGAAGACTACTTTTGAAGTGTCATATTGAATTCAATCTAAAAGGAACAGTTTTTACATTTTAGCAGTTACCAATTAGGCTGGATCTTATAACTAGTATCTGATTATAACTACTATCTTAGTCTCATTATAATGTGGATGTTTTGGTCTTACTTGCATGAATTTGGAAAGTACTGGCATCAAAAACTCACAGGTATCCTCAGCATGGTAGAAACTTGCTAAACCCATGCAGGAGTCAAGAACCTTTTTCTGCCAGTGGCCATTTGGAAATTTCTAGCAACGCTTGAGGGCCATACATGGTTTTTAGTGCAGGCAGATTGACCATGTGCAGCAGATGAGAGTATCTGTCCAGTCGTGCACCAAGGGGTTTTCCAGGTCTAAAAGGCCCACAGGGCATACGTTCTCCACCGTAGCCTAACACTGACCTCTACTAAATGGTAGAGGAGAGAGAGCATGAATGAGATACAATCACATTTCTTTAATAACAACTCTCACAATTGGGTAGACTTAGTAGTTCAGAATTGCAAAGCCAACTTTATAACTTCAGCAGGGTGGTTTTACTTTTTTTTTTTTTTTTTATGAACTCTTATGGAATTCTGTACCACCAATATGGTTGCACAGAGACTTGGGGGAAAGGCAGGAGGAGGTGAGGAAACCAGGATCAGCTTTCTGAGTCCATAGTAATTCTGGAAACTCACTTATAAATGGGAAAATTTTAATGAATACCTTACCCAATTTGTTTTGCATATGTTTTTTACACGGGCACAAGAGTGAGATTTATAATAAGTATGAAAACTCTACTCTAAGTATAGTCATGCTCAGTATTTGAGGGGGATTAGTTCAGGACCTCCACTGAACAAAATCTGCCCCTGCTGAAAATAGTGTGCTAGGGCTGGGCACCAGTAGCTCATGCCTGTACTAGCTGCTCAAGAGGCTGAGATCTTAGGACTGAAGTTTGTAGCCAGCTTGATCAGAAAAATCTGAAGCTTACCTCCAGCAAAAAGCAAGAAGTGAAGATGTAGCTCAAGTGGAAGAGTGCTGGCCTCAAATGAACATAAGGGAGATAGTGAGGCCCTCAGTTCAAGCCCCAGTACTGGCACACACATACAGAAAGAAATAGTATATTGATATGTCACCTGTGCACATCTGCCCAGTCACTTCAATCCTCAATGTACTTACTATACCTAATGTAGTGTAAATGCTAAATAGTTGTTTGATTATATTATGTAGGTAGCAATGCAAAGGAAAAACATCTGTCCATGTTCAAACTATTTTTGCAGTACTGGGTATTGAAGTCAAGACCTTACACTTCTTAAGTAAGACCTCTACAACATGAACCACACTCCTAACACCTGAAATTTAAGGTTTTATTTTCTTACATTTTTCATATATGGTTGATTATGTAGATTTGGATCCCACATTTACAAAGAACCAATATTAAGTGGTATGTTTTCTTACTAGTATATAAAATAACTGCACTCATCCATAAGCAACTTACAGTTCAATGAAAAATTATAAATGAGTCTATATAGTAATGCACTTTTTGATAGTATATTCCAATAAATTTGTTTACGTAATGAATTAGAACAGTAAAGATGATAATGGGAAAAATTTAACAAATACTGTGATCACTGTTTTGCTCTACCTGTCCGTGTTGGCATTTGAGGGGTCGGGTTCCTGTGTAGCATCTAAGGCAGACACGTATGTGCAACTGCCATTTATACTCCCAGGACTTCCCTTAGAAAAATGCGTGTTTATACGTAACTCATTTTAAAAAAGAAGTTACCACCTAGTTTGAAGCTGTTTTAACTTATATAATTGTGTTTCTTTTTGTGTGTGCCAGTCCTAAGGTCCTGAAGAATTGAACCCAGGGCTTCATGCATGCTAGGCAAGCACTCAACCACTAAGCCACCTTCCCAGCCTCATATTATGGGGGTTTTTTTTGGTCGGTTATGGGGCTTGAACTCTGGGCCTGGGCTCTGCCCCTCAGCTCTTCAGCTTAAAGCTAGCCCTCTACCACTTGAGCCACAGTGCCACTTCCAGTTTTCTGGTGTTAATTGGAGATAAGAGTCTCACAGACTTTCCTGCCCAGGCTGGCTTTGAACCACGATCCTCAGATCTCAGCCTCCTGAGTAGCTAGGAGTACAGGTGTGGACCAAAGTGTACTTAACATTAAATTGTGGTTCAGGTTTTTTTTGTATTTAAAAGGAATATGTGAATGCTAACAATATGTCTTCTTGTTTGTATATTGTGTTTTGCTAATTTGCTGGGGTTTTTTGATTGTTGTTGTTTTCCTTTGTATACAGATAGTCAATATGCTTCACAAAGAGAAATTCCAAATGGAAAAGAAGTTTCTTCAAGGGGTCAAAACTTTGCTAAAAATGCAGCTAAAACAAAACTGAAACAGAAAACTTCCACGAAACCACAGAATGGTTTTAACAAGAAACGCAAAAAAAATGTATTTAATCCTAAGAAGGTAGCTGAGGACTCTGAGTATGATTCAGGCTCGGACGTGGGTAGTTCCCTGGACGGGGACTACAGTAGCGGTGAAGAAGTGGTGGAGGATGGCTACAGAGGGAAAATTCTGCACTTCCTGCAAGATGCTTCCGTGGGAGAACTTACCCTGATTCCTCAGTGCTCTCAGAAAAAGGCTCAGAAGATAACAGAACTCCGGCCCTTTAACAGTTGGGAAGCTCTGGTGAGGCTACATTCTTTTGTCTCCTGTGTGTGTTTGTGTGTGTGTGTGTTTGTGTGTGTGTGTGTGTGTGTGTGTGTGTGTGTGTAATACAGTACCGTTTATAGTCAAGTTGTCTTCAGCCCAGAGAAGCATAGATGGGTGGCCTTATCCTGTGTAGAGTCAAACATTACTTTCATTGTAAGCCAATAGTATTTCAAATAGTGTCATATGACCTAATTTTGAATGAATTAAGGGGTGATTTTCCTGAAAAAACCCAAGCTGATTGGCTGGGAATACTGTCAGTCATTCTTTTGCATAGAAACTTGGTTCATCTCACTGCAGAGAGGAAATCAGAGCTTACATTAGGAAGGAGTTTGCTAGCCTGTTCTGATCTGTTAGTGCTGAGACACCATGCAGAGAGCAAGAATGTGGCAGAAGTTTCACTACAACTGCTAGAAGAGCAATAGCAACGTCCAGGGGAGCTCCATGCTTCAAAATGCCAGGCTAAGTATTTTATGCTTCACCACCAGGGAAGCAATTGTTTATTTTCTTTTTCTTCTAAAAGTGTCAGCTCAGACTATATGTTTTTCTTGGTTGAACAACGCAGCCATTTTATGAAGTGAAGCAGGCTGCAGCAATTTTAATTGGAAAGATAGAAAAGTTTGTGAAGGATAGAATTCCTGCGTTAGGTGGAAGGAGGGCACAACACTGGTAAGTACCCTTTGCATGATCATTCTGTGGAATTTGACTTCCTGTAAACAGTCTTATCCAAGCTGCATTGTGAGTAGTTTTATAATGTCAACTGCCATCAAATCTTGCTCCTACAGGGAAACGTAAGAATTACTTTGTTAGATTTTGCTCCAAGTTTTATGAGAATGTACATTTTGTAGCTTGAATTGCATATAGGCCTTGCATTCATAGATTCATAGCAGTGTAAATGATCGTTTATAGCTTTAGAAGATGAAGTGACTCTTGGTGCTTAATAAAATTTTTTTGCAAGTTTTAGCCTCTTAGGAAGATCCATTTGTGATTAATTTGTAGCTGTAACAAATCTAAATGAGCATCACTGCCCTTGTTAAGTATCTTAACGTGATAACAGGATGGTCCCCATATGAGGTTGTTAAAAGCATTTTAAAATTAAAATATTTGAAAAATGCAAAAACGTTACTAGTACTTCGCAACTTAAAAAAAAAAAAACATAAAACAGTGAAGCCATTTGTTTTGCCTGAAGCCCTTGCTTTTCCAGAGACCATCTGTCAAGAAAGCAGGCCCTTTCAAAACTTGTTTGGCTTTGCCTGAGTGATTTATTTGTTAAAATATTTGCTGAAGGGCTTTCTGGTTCTTCTTTTCTTACTTTTCTTTTTTCTTTTAATCTTCAGTGAGCTCCTATGTTATTTCAGAGCTGGGTTGCTTGGGCATGTTAGGGTTCTCATTTATTTAATAAGGAATGCAATTATCTATAGTCGCTGTAACTACTTGCCCTATCCTACAGTAAAAGTGAATTAAACAAATTTACCAGAGGTTGCATGTGCCAGATGTTTTAAAAAATATTCAGCAACTTAACATGTAGAAAACACGTTTCCTCCACTAATTAATTGGCATCGTTTAAATTAGTCTTGACATGAATTTGGAGATTATGCATTTCTTACTTAAACCTCCTAACTCCTTATCCCTTTCAAAAGTTCATCATAAAGACTGTGTTATTTGTTCTAACTAACTACTAATGTTGAATGTTCCACGCAGTAAAATAAACTTAAAAGTAGACTTTGTACTTGAGTTCATTGAATACTATGCTTTGCTGTCCTGAGCAAAGTAGGCAAATAATATTTTACAGATTAATAGTTTGACAAGTGAATATACATAAGCTTTAAATACCTTCTACTTTTCAATAAGAAGTGTGATTGTGACTAGGTTGTAGAGTAATTTAGTATCTTAAAGTTACCGAGGGAGAGGAGAAATCAGTATATACATTTTGGTAAAAAGGTAATGTAATTTACTCTTTTCCTGTTAATCTATAAGGTTTGATAGTGGATCTCTAAACAACTTTGAAAGGACACAGTAGAAAAAGGAAAGCCCACCTTTGTTGTTGTTGTGTTTTGTTTTGTTTTTGCTGCAAAATTCCAAGAATGTTTACTTGAAGTTTTAGGTATTAGTCAGGCTTCAATGAAAATTGTGAAGTGTTAGGTATTTAGGACAGCTTGCTTAATATCTAGATAATTCTTTCTGATTATTACTAAAGCCTATTTATTTAATCTTGAAGATTATAGGATTCTTAACAGAATTTGACATAACTATAAAATTAATACATACTTATTTTAAAAATGCATGCTCAACTCATAAATCAAATGAATAAATTTTAATTATGATTTTTGCTAAAATGGAGCTTCTTTGACATTGTAATCACAAAGTTGTAAAAAGTCATTGATATTTTATTGTAAAAGTAATTTGATGTGAAAATTATTAGTATCACCTCTTAAAATTTAAAAAGCTATAGATACCATTGTTTTCTTTGAAGTCTTAGACTATGAGTTTGGACTAGTATATATATATATATATATATATATATATATATATATATATATATATATATACACACACACACATATATATATACACATAATATGTAAAATTTAAAGGATATACATGTAACACTAGCTGTGTAGTGATCTGGTCATACACAATCCAGAGATTGTGTACTCTTTTGTGTTGCTTTACGTTCTTGCTAGAGAATTTTGCAGTGTGTGTGTGTGTATACAGCAGTGTGAGTTCATACTTAAGACCTTGTGAGCTGCCTCCCCAGTTGAATTAAACTTTCACAAGTTAAAATGATCTCAATTCTAATCACTTTTATTTTACATGATAAAAAATTGGTTATTTTAAAGTGTAAGTTCATTACCTAAGAGAGTGTATTTGCAGCTTACTCGTTTTTTTCTTTTCCACCAAACTTTAAACATTATTTGTTAAATTCTCTTCATAATTTTTCCTTTTTCCCTATATTTTTCTCTGAAGATTACTAGTTACTTAAGAACTCATTTCAAGAAAACCACATCATTAAATTAGATAGCCTTTGAAATACAAGACAAAAATAGTTTGAAAGCCAGTTTGGTTATTGTGGTGAAATTGGAGTTTACCTTTTTGCTGAGCTTTTGTCTAGCCTTGTACAAAGTAGGGTGGAAGATACTATGATGTCCATGATCATTTTTATTACATCACATCTTTGTATGTCAGAAGAGTATGTATTTATGCTGCCTACTGTTTATGAATAACTGAATCCACAAATAACAACCTAAAACTTAATATCCATATTCATTGACATTTTGATCTAAGTAGATGTCATTTTCGGTGGCCATGCACCAAGCTGTGCAGGTTTGGTTCATGTTGAATACTTTCTGTGCTTTGTGCTCCTTTCATTTATGAGTAACTTGGGCAACAGATTGTTTTGCTTTTCTTACTCAGTAGTATTACTGAATTTTAATTCTTTTTTAAAAATTTTAATTTTTAAGCCTATATGCCTAAATTTGTCATCTAAAGTGTTGTAGTGCATGTTCTTAAGGATGGGGGTGTCTACATTAAGCTTGCTTATGAGATTAATGTTAGGCTTCATTTTAATTTTGCAAGTTTGATAAACTCTGAGTTTTTAAAAATGTAAATAAATTCTGACTATTATGATGGCTGCTGCCAACTATTAACAATAATAAGTAAGATTAGAAATCTGTCCTCGGGCTGGAACTTGTTAGTAGGGATTAAATAATTTGAGAAATCTCCTTTTAAACAATTTTCCCTACCTATAGAAATTCAAAAATATTTGTATTGGAAGAGTGACACACTGTGGCAAGAGAGGGTACTTCTGCTGAAGACTTACTACTCCAAAAGGACTTACCTAGAGTCTCTCTCTATATATTTTTTGTCAGTCGTGGGGCCTGAACTCTGGGCCTTGGAGCTGTCCTTCAGCTCTTCAGCTCAAGGCTAACACTGCCACTTGAGCCACAGCTTTACTTCCAGCCTTTTCTGCTTATGTGGTGCTGAGGAATCGAACCCAGGGCCTCATGCATGCAAGGCAAACACTCTACCACTGAGCCACTTTCCCAGATTCTAAATTTTATGAGTCTTGTTTCTTACAAATGCCTATGAAATTCTATTTTTTCCTCTAAGACCACTTACTGTACTTAAAATTATCTGATAGTTGGCTTTCCGAATAACTTTAAACCATATGAGGGTAGACAGTGTCTGTCTACTTTCACCATTAGAGCAGTATATATGCAATACTAAGAACTTAAATAAATGGTAGTAGTTACAGCAAAAACTTCATTTATGGGAGAGGATGAGGGAACAGAAGAGAATGAAATGAAGAAAGGAAATGTACTTCTTCCCTTACTCATGTAACTATAATCCCTCTATACATAACCTTGAGGTTATGTTACATAACAATATGTTACATAATGAAATAAATTAATTTTTAAAGTTACTTATTTTGCACTGATTAACAAAAATCCAGCAATTCTCTCCCCCCCCCCCCCCAAGAAGGAATTTGGCAGTGGTGCATGGTGGCAGTCAGCTTTTACCTACTAGTCTACATGCTGAGGCCTGAGGATCTCAAGGTTGATGCCGGTCTGGGCCACATAGCAAGGTGCCATCCTAAAAAAAAAATCTTGGCTTTACTTAGTAGACGTAAAGTATTAAGATATGTTTCTTCTCATGCCATAGTTCACAAAGATGTCCAAAACTAATGGCTTATCCGAAGATTTGATATGGAACTGTAAAACACTGATCCAAGAAAGAGATGTGGTTATAAGACTTATGAATAAATGCGAAGACATTTCAAATAAATTGACCAAGCAAGTTACCATGCTTACTGGAAATGGAGGAGGATGGAACGTAGAACAGCCTTCCATTCTAAACCAAAGGTAATAATTATTTGAATTATTTGAAAAAAAAATTTTTTTTGGTTGGTCAAGGGCCTGAACTCTGGGCCTGGGTGCTGTCCCTCAGTTCTTCAGCTCAAGGCTAGCACTCTACCACTTGAGCCACAGCACCACTTCTGGCTTTTTCTGCTTATGTGGTGCTGAGGAATTGAACCCAGGGCCTCATGCATGCAAGGCAAGCACTCTACCACTGAACCACCTCAAGCACTCTACCACTGAGCCACCTTCCCAGCACTGAAATAATTATTTTTATCATTTTTATAAAATATCTGAACTTACTTTCTGAATTGTGCCTAGGGAAATTAAATGTCATACAGCAAGTAGTTGAAGAACACTCCACAGATTCCTGTAATGGAGTATATATAAATGATACATTCATTAATTTCTCTCTCATGCAGAGTATCTTATTTGCTATACCATTATATACTCATGAGAGAGGGGAGAAATGGTATGGTAGCATCTAGCTTAAAAATTTTTTTTTTTTTGATTATGGGGCTTGATCTCTGGGCCTGGGTGCTGTCTCTCAGCTCTTCAGCTAAAGGCAAGTGCTTTACCACATAAACAGAAAAAGCTGGAAGTGGCACTGTGGCTAAAATGGTATAGCACTAGCCTTGAGCAAAAGCTCAGGGTCAGTGCCCAGGCCCTGAGTTCAAGTCTTAGGACTGGCCAGAAAAAAAAAAAAGTTGTACATGGCTTATAGAGTAAGTTAAAAGGTACGACTAGATCTAAGCATTTTAGTTTTTGTGCTCTTTATAAACTCAGCCTGATGTTTGGAACACTGGTAAAGTAAAAATGTGTATAATTGGTAACTACTTCTTTATCAGTTTGTCCCTCAAGCCCTATCAGAAGGTTGGTTTGAATTGGCTGGCCCTGCTACACAAACATGGACTTAATGGCATTCTGGCAGATGAAATGGTAAGTGCATCTTTACCCTAGTACATTGTTGCTCAATGTATCACCAAAACACATTTATTCAGTTACCTAAAGCATGTCATCTTCCCTTGCTGGTGTCATTTTTTTGGGTTTGGAGTTTGTTTCTGTGGTAGTGAATGTCAAACCCAGGATCTCCTGCCTCCTCAGCAAGTGCTATACTTCTGAGCTATGTCCCCAGACTCCATTGGACTGCTGTTAGATCAGTATCTCTTTCTGTGTTCTTATTGCCCAAAGTCACTAAGTGATCTCACTTAATCTTAATTTTCTCTTACTGGTCCATTCTCATAAGTCTGGTCATACTGGGTTTTAGGACATCAGCATACATAATTTGTGGAAGGATACAATTCCTTTCATAATAGCTCGGTATCCTTCAGCATCGAGGTGCTAAACCTCAGTGGCCCTTTATTAAACCAGTATTTTATTTATGTCTAAGTTTGCTTGCTGAAAAATGCATAAATGTGTAGCTTAGTGACTTTGTATATTCTGCACCCTCTTGACCGCTACCTACAATGCTTCCGGCCTTCTGGAAAGATCCTTATGCTTCTTTTCTAGCCTTTACCATCATCTGAATTCTGACACATAACACCATGTAGTAAATCTTTCCAGCTATACCATGTGTGCCATAATGTGTTTGGTTCATTTACTAAACATAATGTTCCCCAGACTCGTTTTTGTTACTACATGTTTAGTAGTTGGCTTTCTTCTTCCATTGCTATATGGCATGGTTATCTGTGTGTAAATATGCTGCCATTTGCTTATCAGTTCTCATGAGGGGAGGTGCAGGGTGACAGCCACAGCATCTGCTTAACTTCAGTTAGTTACGGAACAGAGTTCTCAAGATATCCAGTGTGCATTAAATATTTGTGATATATGAATATTTCAGTATATTCTTTACCTGCAATGTAGAAATTCTTCTATATTGTCTCATGTATGAACTAGCAGTTAATATCCATGTATCCTCTTTATTAACATAAATGTTAGCATGTTTTGGAGTTTAAAATCAAATTGGTTTGAGAACCAATAACACAGCAGGAATTCTCAGTTGAATTTTGGAAAATGAAAAATGAACACAATTTCATTTAAAAATCATGTTTTTTGACCTTTTACTTTTAGGGCCTAGGAAAAACTATTCAAGCCATTGCATTCCTGGCATACCTGTACCAGGAAGGCAATAAAGGTCCTCATCTCATTGTTGTTCCAGCTTCAACTATAGGTTTGTAATCCTGGGGACACCTTGTTGACTTTGTAGTGTCTTGTGTACGTGCAAGTGTGTATGGTTGCAGAGATGTGTGGTCTACTTGTTTTCTCTTTTATGGCTTTGTGTGCGTGTATATTTGATGTGTATTTCAGTCTTTTTCAAGAAAATAATTCAGTATAAGCCACCTAATTCTGAAATAAAATTATTAAGTCAAGAACCCTATAAGCTCATTTATTTCAGTTTCATAATTTTTTTTTTTTGGGTCTGGTCGTGGGGCCTGAACTCTGGGCCTGGGCGCTGTCCCTCAGCTCTTCAGCTCAAGGCTAGCGCTCTACCACTTGAGCCACAGCTCCACTTCCGGCTTTTTTCTTTTTTCTTATGTGGTACTGAGGAATCGAACCCAGGGCCTCAGGCATGCAAGGCAAGCGCTCTACCACTGAGCCACCTTCTCAGCCCTCATAATTTTTTTATATTTATTTATTTACTTATTTTTGTTGGTCATGGGGCCTGAACTCTGGGCCTGGGCACTGTCCTTCATCTCAAGGTTAGCACTCTACCACTTGAGCCATAGCACCACTTCTGGCTTTTTCTGCTTACGTGGTGCTGAGGAATTGAACCCAGGGCCTCATTCACGCAAGGCAGCACTCTACCACTGAGCCACCTTCCCAGCCCCAGTTTCATATTTTAAAAGTTGTTAGAGAACATGATACTGGGGTTTGAGCTGAGAGTTTAACATTTGTTAGACAGATGTCCTACTACCAAATCTGTGCTTCCAAGCTCTTTTTCCTCTGGTTATTTTTGAGATATAGGATCTTACTTCTTGTCCAGGCTGACATAGAACCACTTGCTTTCCACCTCATTGAGTATCTGGGATTATAGGTGTGGGCTACCATGCCCACCCAGTTGGATTCTTTTTCCCTTTCTTTTTTGGGTCCAGTCGTGGACCTGAACTCTGGGCCTGGGCGCTGTCCCTCAGCTCTTCAGCTCAAGGCTAGCGCTCTACCACTTGAGCCACAGCGCCACTTCCGGCTTTTTTCTTTTTGCTTGTATGGTGCTGAGGAATCGAACCCAGGGCCTCATGCATGCAAGGCATGCGCTCTACCACTGAGCCATCTTCCCAGCCCTCTTTTTCCCTTTCTTTTCTTCCTTCTTACCTTTCTCCTTTTTTCCTGTCCCTGTTCAGTTCCTTCTAAATTTGATGTGCAAGTTTGTCTGTGAATGTAAAATAAAAACCATCTTTTTTTTTTTTTTTACAATTTTTTTTATTGTGATTGATTACATAAATTTCACAGTAAGGTGGGATATGATACTTAAAGTCACAAACACGTTCTAACCTTCATGGGGCAAATTGTTGTTTATCGTTGTCTATAAAGTTTATGAGTTCTATGAGTTTTGACAATACAGTCATTTCTTCCACATCGGATGATATGTACATTTCTTTCCTTTTGCTTGAGTGTCAGTTGTTCCCTCTTTCCCGCTCATTCCCTCCCTCCCATCGCTGCCATTCAGTTGCTTACTTCGAAAAAAATTGAACGTTAACAATCACATAATCATTAAGAATTCAGTTATAGGAGTAAAATCACTGTTTTTAATCTTGTAACAGAATAACTTTTCATACCTCTGCTGTAGCAAATGCAAGTAATCTCTTCTGTTTTGTAGATAACTGGTTAAGGGAAGTTAACTTGTGGTGCCCCACTTTAAACGTGCTCTGTTACTATGGTAAGAACTTGTTTTGTTTTTAAAGTTGGGAATTCCCTTATAGTTAAAATACCTAATGAAACACAATAAATACAATCAAAATATGTGCCTTATTTTCAAATTCTAGGTTCTCAAGAAGAGCGTAAACAAATTAGATTTAACATTCATAGTAAATATGAAGACTACAATGTAATTGTTACCACGTAAGTATTGAGACGTATTTTGGGAGGTGGAAAGGATTTGTGCACACTCTAAATTGTGTGTGCAGGTGTAATATGTCAGAGCACTTTGGATAATAAACTATAGAGAAAAAACAATGGAATAATTTGTAGTGAAGATGAAGCTACTTTTTCATTGGTTTATAAGATGTTTGTTAGCATATCAGGTTATTAGCACTGATGTAAAATGTTTTGTCCACATCATTGAGCATTCTTTTAAATTAAGATTTGAGATGCCCCACCCACCAAGTTGACATATTTTTAACTTGCAAATAAATGTTAATAAATAATGAAGTCTCATTCTCCCAATAAAACATTTTGTTAGACAGAAAACAGATAAAAAAACACACATGAATAATAAGTTATTTGATAATAACTATTTGCTGTAACTATCTAATGGGGAATTAAATGCTCTTTTGTTATATTATTTATCATATGGTTATTTAGAAATCTCTTTTAAAACTGTATTGTTTCTCATTACTATCTTCTATTAGGGTTTGTTCTTAAAAGAATTAATCCAAAATTTCGTATTTTTTAATGAGTCCCTATGCACTTAAGCTATTAAGTCAAATTGGACTTCTCCCAAGTGTTCACAGAAGCTAACTAAAAGAAAACTATAATTTTCTTTTAGTTATTAATGGCAGCTTTCATAATTTGGGTACATGTATGTCCATGATTATTAAATACCAATTCATCATTTATTGTTTTGCATACTAACTGGGCCTAATGTTGACCTTTAGGTACTATTACAAGAAATGTAATAGTTTCATAAGTATTTGCATCTCAATAGGATCCATGCTCCTAAAATGTTAGAATTATATATATTTTTTTCTTTTGGTAACAGGTATAATTGTGCCATCAGCAGTTCTGATGACCGTAGTCTGTTTCGTCGTCTGAAACTTAATTATGCCATTTTTGATGAGGGCCACATGCTGAAGAATATGGGCTCTATCCGCTACCAGCACCTTATGACAATTAATGTAAGGGAGTGTAAATTGTTTTATGCTGTGATAAAATGCTACATTGTATAATTTAAATGATATAGTACTTCAGATCAGTAGTCAGACTTTTTCAGTGAAGGATCAGATAAATATTTTACATTTTGTGGGTCCTATGGCTTCTGTCACGTGTTTGTTTTCTTTAAAATGGCAGAGCCACTCTCATAGCACATGAGCCTCAATTTCTGTATGACAAACTAAATATCAGATGCAATTTATCTTTCATCACTTCCTAAGAGTTAGATTTGAGGACAGTTAGTACTTACAAGATTAGTAATTTTTACATTCTCCCTAAGAACAGTAGATGACAGTAGCAGATGCCAACTATCTAAAATGCTAGATTTTCACTGTGGAGTATTAGATGACTTTTTGTCTGTGTTAAAGCCTGGGTGCTGTCACTGAGCATTTTTGTTGTTTTGTTTTTTGTGGGGACTGATCACTGGGCTTGAACTCTGGGCCTGGGCACTGTCCCTGAGCTTTTCAGTTCAAGGCTGAGTGCTCTACTACTTGAGCCACTTGGTTAATTGGAGATAAGAGTCACAGGCTTTCCTGTGCTCCTGAATAGCTAGAATTATGGGCATAATCCACCACTGCCTGGCATATTAAAATGAAAACGATAAATAATGGTTTATCGTGGGTAGAATTACTCTCCTTTCACCTTACCTAGACAAAGTAGACAAGAAGATAATAGCTCTTAAAACAGCCTAATCTGAATTTTATCTTTATTCACAGGCAAATAACCGCTTACTGCTCACAGGCACCCCTGTGCAGAACAACCTATTAGAACTCATGTCACTGTTGAATTTTGTTATGCCACACATGTTTAGTAGCAGTACCAGTGAAATACGCAGGATGTTCTCTTCGAAACCAGTAAGCGGACACCCATGCCTCAGTGTGCTACTCTTTGATCTGCGATGCTTCCTCTCTTTTGTTGTTTTCTAGTGCATATGCTTTCTCTTGAGTCATTTTGCACAGACTCAAAAGTATTCTTTTTCTTCTCCCTTCTCTTACAAATATTCAAATCATTTTTATTTCATGATGGTTATTGACTTAGTTAATGACTTAATTGGTCTGTTGGTTCTGAACACAACCTTGTATACAGTTCAGATTTATTAATTTAGTAGAGAACTTGAGATTACATATCATGAGACCTCAAAATGCATATATGGAACTTCAAGAAGTAGACTGATTCCCAGAATTTAAATGTGAATTTCAAGGCTATGATTGTAACTTAGAGCACTTGCTCAAGGGTCTATGATACTGAAAAAAAGTCAAATGTGAATTTCTATCTAGAATGAATTTGAAATTATCGTGTATTGTAATACTGTGTTATTTTGATCATTTAAATCAAATTCTAAAGGCGTATGTTTTTATTTTGCTTAGAAGTCTGCAGATGAGCAGAGTATATATGAAAAGGAGAGGATAGCACATGCAAAACAAATTATAAAGCCGTTTATTCTCAGAAGAGTGAAAGAAGAGGTAATGCTTTATTTGGATGATTTGGTTATAATTAAAAAATTCTATGTTCTTTGTTGGAAAGGTCATCTTAAACTGTCTTTCTTTCTCAGGTTCTCAAGCAGCTGCCCCCCAAGAAGGATCGAATTGAGCTTTGTACTATGTCAGAGAAGCAGGAGCAACTCTACCTGGGTCTTTTCAACAGATTGAAAAAATCTATCAATAACCTGGGTATACTCTGACTTTCATGGTTTTGTGTGAAAAATACCTTGTACTAGGGTTACATTTTGTTCATTTCCAGGATAAATTCACTGATTTGAAAAATTGATTAGAACTGGGTGCCAGTGGCTCACGCCTGTAATCCTAGCTACTCAGGAGGCTGAGATTTGAGGATTGTTGTTCAAAGCCAGACCTGGCAGGAAAGGCCAGGAGAGTCTTACCTTTAATAAACCACCAGAAAACTGGAAGTGGCGCTGTGACTCAAGTGGTAGAGTGCTCGCCTTGAGCTGAAGAGCTGAGGGACAGCGCCCAGGCCCAGAGTTCAAGCCCCATGACCAACAAAATAAACAAATAAATAAAACAAAATAAAAAGTTGATTAGAGTTGGGTGCTGGTGGCTCTCCTCTCTCCTCTGTAATCCTAGTCCTCTGATGGCTGAGTTATAAGGATCAGTTTGAATCCAGTCCCAGCAGAGGACTAAGTTTAAAGCTTAGATATAGTAAGCCACCACTTCCTGAATGTTTTTTTAATTTTAATATGTACTCTTGGACCACAGAAAAAAGCACAGAAATGTGCAATGTCATGATGCAGTTGCGGAAAATGGCCAATCACCCTTTATTACATCGCCAGTACTACACTGCTGAGAAACTTAGGGAAATGTCTCAGCTGATGCTAAAGGTAAGGGCTCTACATTCCCCTTCAGCATGTGAGTGGTCAGGAGATTGGTTAGGCTCAAAGTCAAACTATTAAACCCATGGGAATAGTAATCCTTTAACTCCACATTAGGAAAATATTTTTTTTCTTTCAATGTTGGACATTTATCCAAAGTTCTCAGCCATGCTAAACAGGCAGCTGTACCATGAGGTTAGATTGCCAACCTCCTCCACCCCCAAAAAATTTTGTAAGATAGATAATTCAAGGGACAAGAGAGCCAAAAGAGACCAATAATCAAAGTCAGCAATCAATACATTATGGTCTTAGAGAAATAGCTTTTTATAAAATAAATATTTTTATGTTCTTGACAGAACTAGAATTTGAACTCAGGACTTTAAGCCACCCTCCAATCCTAAAATGAAGTTTTTTGATAACACACATTTGTTTGTGTGGTCCAAGTCTGGTCCCACCAGAAGAGCAGAGTTGAATTACCGCCACATATATCATCTTGCCTGTCAAGCCTAAAATATTTGCTATCTGACCCTTTACAAGAGCAGTTTGCCAATACCTAGGATAGACTGCTACAATGTATTATTTTTAAAAACAAAGATCCCTCCGATTTTTGTCCCAGTTAGTGACATTTCCCATTTATTTTCTTTATTTTTGTTTCATTATTGTATTCAACTTTAATTTCACGTCATTTTTTGTTGTTGTTGTTGTTGATTATTAACAAGGTTTATTAGAGGAGCCATATGTCCCCAAAGAGGGAGCACGTGGCACCTGTTCCTATCCAGGTAGCAGGAAGGTCTGAGGGTCCTCGCCTCATTCTTACACGTCCTTATATCCTTATATGTCCTTACAGGTCGATGAAATGAAAGTAACCCATTTATTAACAAATTTGTGTTACTTTAAACTTATTATGGAAAATTTCAAATACATGTGTATAAGTAGAATTTATGAAACCCTGTAATCAATGCATGAAACCCTCTGTTCATGTAAATTTCACTGATACTCTAGTTAACATTCAGGAATTACATGTTATTTATTTATACCTCTATGTTCCTTCACAGAATTATTTTGAACCAAATTATAAAATAAATATTTGTTAATGAATATTAATGTTGAAATAAGACTAAAACTATATACTCAATAGAGGTTTTTACATAGCAAAAGGAGTCAGCAGGAGCTGTTGTCAATTGTTAACATTAGAATATTCAGATAAAGTTATGTCTATGTTTCAATATGAGCGTTAATTTCTTTGCTAGATGTGTTATACAAAAATGTTTGATTTCGGGCTGGGAAGGTGGTTCAGTGGTAGAGCGCTTGACTTGCATGCATGAGGTCCTGGGTTCGATTCCTAAGCACCACATAAGCAAAAAGAAAAAAAGCCAGAAGTGGTGCTGTGGCTCAAGTGGTAGAGCACTAGCCTTGAGCTGAAGAGCTGAGGGACAGTGCCCAGGCCCAGAGTTCAGGCCCCACGACGGGACCCAAAAAATATTAAAAAAAAAAAAAGTTTGATTTCGGTGTTTTTTTTCCAAATGTGGAACTTTTATTAAGTTATTATCATTATCAGTTATTTCCATTTTGAAGTATATTGTGTTTTGTTGCATTTTATTTTAAAAAGGAACCTACACATTGTGAGGCTAATCCTGACCTGATCTTTGAAGATATGGAAGTTATGACAGACTTTGAACTACATGTACTTTGTAAACAGTATCGACACCTTAATAATTTCCAGTTAGACATGGATTTGATTTTAGATTCTGGAAAATTCCGAGCTTTAGGATGCATCTTATCTGAATTGAAACAGAAGGTATTAAAAAAGAATGCTATTCCTTTTATATTTTTTTCAGTTAAACTTCTTAAAGTTCTTAAAGACTTGACTTTTTGAAGCTTTAGTCAATGTTTGTTCAGTGTTCTTCTAGGGCCTAGTGTTTTGAACATTTTCTTCACATATTTGTGTGTGTATTGTCCTGATTATTTTTTTCCTCTTTGTGAAAACCCAAAGAGAACAATAAAAATTAGGACTACATCAGAATTGATGTTTTTTAAAAAACTTAATTGTCATTATTCATAGGCTATATGTAGTGATTACTTAAAAATGAGTATTTTGACAATACCAGTTAAGTGGCTGTTTTTCCTCCCATCAAATCACTTAAATTTATGAGTGCCATGGAGATGGTAACTGTACATTTGTTTTTTTTTTCATTTATAAAAGGAAATCATTGACGTTAAAGACAAAACAGTTAAATTTACTTTTTTTTCCTTGCAAAAACAGCAATTTAAGTTCTTTGGTTTTTTTAAAAAATTTTTATTGTAAAGATACTATACAGAGGGTTACAATTACATGAGTAAGGTAATGAGTACACTTCCTATTGAGCATTGTTACCCCCTCCATTGTTTTCCCCTACTATCCCTTCGCTCCCTACCTTCCCCCAGGTAAATTTACTTTTGAAGTTTAGAAGTTAAGGAAATTTATTCATATAAAGCTAAAACAGAAAATTTCTCAGGTTCATGACTTGATTTTTAGTAAATAAGCAATTGATTATTACCTACTTTAACCATAGGGATTTTTCTGCATAGTCCTCATTGGGGGTAATATGTAACACTTTTAATTGGCCTATAGGCTTTAAGTATTGTCATGGTTGTATTTTTCTATTTCTAATCCATGCGTGTATTTTCACAGGGTGACAGAGTTGTACTATTTAGCCAATTTACCATGATGCTTGATATTTTAGAGGTTCTCTTAAAACATCATCAGCATAGGTACCTCAGATTAGATGGAAAGACTCAAATTTCTGAAAGGTGGGTATTCAGCTTTAGAACATCATTTGTTAATTACACATTAGCACTTAAAATGTCCATAGTATTTCAAAGAAATTTGTTGCATTGAATCTTAATGTTTGATTATTTCAAATTATTATCTAAAATGAAGGAACATTATTTTGTCTACCAGAATTGCATACAAATCCATTTGGAAACAGTTCTGAAAACTATATATAGTTTTGTTTTTGTTTTTATGCTAGTGCCAGGGCTTGAACTCAGGGCCTGAGCACTGTCCTTTAGCTTGTTTACTCAAAGCATTCTACCTACTTGAGTCACAGTGGTTAATTAGAACTAAGCATCTCAAGGACTTTCCTCATTAAACTGCAATCCTCAGATCTTAGCCTTCTGAGTACTTAGGGTTATAGGCATGAGCCATTGTTCTTGGCAGAAATGTATAGTTGTAGAGTTCATTTCTTTTTTTTTTTGGTTGGTTATGGGGCCTGGGTGCTGTCCCTCAGCTCTTCAGCTGCAGACTGGCACTCTACCACCTGAGCCTCAGCCCCACTTCTGGCTTTTTCTGCTTATGTGGTGCTGAGGAATCGAGCCAAGGACCTCATGCATACAAGGCAAGCACTCTACCACTGAGCCACCTTCTCAGCCCCCAGAGTTCATTTCTTTAAAGAAAAATTACTCAAGTTTTAAAGCTTATCTAAAACATGAATTTTTAAAAATTATTGAAATTCTTTTTAAATTAAAAAAATTCTTTTAAACCTTATCTAAAACATGATTTTTAAGGTTACTTAGCTTCTTTCAAGTCTTTTGTTGAGGTGGGAGGCATGGCTCAGTTGGTGGAGCACCACCCGATGAGCAAAAGTGTCAGATACTCAATTCCAGTCTCGGACCAAAACAAGTCTTTTGTCTATTTTTTTTGTTCTTGTTCGCCTGTTGGGTTTTTGTTTTGTTTTGTTTTGTTTTTGTTTTTCCTTTTTCCTTGAGTTCTCACTAGGCTGTCCTTGAACTCAAGATCCTCTTGCCTCAGCCTTTCAGTTGCTGGAGTCATACTTGTAGGGGCTAGAGGATATTAGGTTTCAGGCCAGAAGTCATCAGAGAACTAAACAATCCTTTACAAATTGTAATCAACTCTGAATGGTTGAATAAAGTAATAATGAATTGAGAGAGGAATAGTAAAGAGTTGGTAACTTGAGAATGTCCTTCAATGCTGAGGCTCCAGGAAAGTAACTGTGTACCAAGAAATTAAATTGATTGATTTCAGGTTTCTTCCCCTATGATATGTTGTTTTCCATCTTAATTATATTTCGTATCTTTTAGTGAGGTTTAATCTATTTATCTTATAGGATTCATCTAATTGATGAGTTTAATACCGACATGGATATCTTTGTGTTTCTCTTGTCAACAAAAGCTGGTGGATTAGGAATAAATCTGACTTCAGCAAATGTTGTTATACTTCATGATATTGATTGCAATCCTTACAATGACAAGCAAGCCGAAGATAGATGCCATCGAGTGGGCCAGACAAAGTAAGTATTTTTGGTTGAATTTGTTGTAATCAAATGCCAGCTTCATTGGTATAGAGTATTAGAATATTGTGTGTGTTGGATGTTTTACCTTGGTTTTAATTTTTTCAGCAAGGTGAATCTCCTGATATATATATAAACACACACACACAAACATATAAAATTTTCATTATTTAGAAAATAGTTTTGTAATCAAACACATGTAGATAAAACCTTACATATTTAGTAGTGTTTACCCCTGTGTGAATGGAAACAAATAGGTATTGATGCATAATATACACACATAAAATCAATAATAGCATATTATGCTATATGTGTGTATTTGTGTGTGTGTATAAAATGTATATATGTATAGTTTGAATTCTTGGAAACTAGCTGTATTGTCAACTTGGGAAAAAGTATCTCAGTTTGCCTTGTTGAGTTGGAATTGTTTAGAAATTAATAGCCATATTCATCTAGAAATGTTATACTGATATACTTGCTACTAGCTATGTTGAGCACTGTTTTAACTATCCATTCTTTAGTAAAGATAACAAAATTTCCCATTCTCAAACCAAATAGTTTATGGAGATGAAGTATTGTCAATGATCTAGCCCCTTGGAAAATCAGTAATTGAAAAGAGTTACCTTTACACTATTTAAGGGACAGAATTGGTCCATACTAATAAGTAAAACTGCCTGGTAACTGGGTATGTTGGTGATGGTACATGTTCACAATGCCAGTGTTCAGGTGGGACAAGAGTTCTAGGCCTGCCAAGCTAAGGAGCAAGGTTATGCTTCCAAATATATACATTTCATTCATAGTAGATGTATGATTTGGTCACTTTGTAACCAGTTAGGAAATGGGTTGAGTTGTAGGTAATTTTAGAAGAAAATTAATTTTGATATGAATCATAACACTATTAAGAGGGGAGAGTGATTGTAATTCAACTCTACTTTTTTTGGGGGGGGGACTGGTCCTGGGGCTTGAACTCAGGGTGCTGTCCTTGAGCCTCTTTGTGCTCTACCACATGAGCCATAGTACACCACTTCAGGCTTTTTCTGAGTAGTTTTATTGGAGATATGAGTCTCATGGACTTTTCTGCTCAGGCTGGCTTCAAGCTGATCCTTAGATCTCAGCCTCCTGAGTAGCTGGGATCACAGGTGTGAGCCACCAGCCCCCAGCACAACTCTGCTTTCATATATAAGCAGCTGACACTTGTCTTTCCAAAAGACAGTGGTATATAATCATTGGAAACTGGTTATTCATTAAGTCCTATTGTGGGGCTTTGTACTTCATTTACTGTCTTACTATACAAAGATTTTTTTGACCTTATAGAAGCTTGTTTCTTTTTTAATGTGTAATTTCTATCTAAACATAGAACTCTTTGTTGCAGTAGTTTTTTGTTTCTCTCAGTGCTAAGGATTGAACCCAGGGCATCAGGAATGTTGGCAAGCACTATACCATTAAGCTAAATTTCTACTCTTGTAATCAATTTTTGTCAATGGTTTTTAGAATAGAAATAGTGTTTTTGTCTCTTGGATCAATAGTAAAGGACTTCTGAAAGTTGGCATCTCAGAAAATGGCATCTCAAGTAGTTGGAATAAAAGATTTTACGTTTAAGTATTTTCCCCTTAATTTTCAAGTTATTCTTATTGAATTGTTAGGTATGGTTTACATATATCCACATAACTTCAGTAACCATTAGATATATCTTGAATTTGTTTTAGAGAAGTACTAGTTATTAAATTAATAAGCCAAGGGACTATCGAAGAATCCATGCTAAAAATTAACCAGCAGAAGCTGAAACTAGAACAAGACATGACTACAGTAGATGAAGGTAAGCTGTTTAATGTTAATGTTCATTAGCACATAAATTAGCCTTTCAAGAAGGTAAGGAAGAGTTCTTAACTCTTAAGAATGAGTTCTTAACTCACGTATGCAGTTTTGAGTGAAATAGAAGGTAAGCAGACATTTGTCAGAAGTACAACAGTATCAAAGATCAGTTTTGTCTAGTTGGTTGGTTTATAATATAATTTTATTATTGCTTTTTCCTGATGTGGTACTAAGGAATCGAACCCAGGACCTCATGCATGTTAGGCAAGCACTCTACCACTAAGCCACATTCCCAGCCCCAAAGATCAGTTTTGAGAGAGGTGATATAAGCAGGTTGGGGGAAATTAGTCTTGCCCATTCCTTATCCTACCCCAATATCAGATTATCTCAAATGAAATTTATCCATTTGGATGTAATTTTGTTCACAATTTTATTTATTTTTTCACAGTTTTATGGTTTACATCTTTGTAAGTAATATGTATGAATTTAAAGTTTGAAAAAGAAATCGGTGTATTTTATGATCATTTATCAAGAACCATGACATTCATATAATTCTGGTTTGTGTTGTTGTTTTTGCCAGTCTTGGGGCTTGAACTCAGGGCCTGGACATTGTCCTTGAGCTTCTTTTGCTCAAGGCTAGCATTCTACCACTTGAGCCACAGTGCCACCTCCAGGTATTTCTGTTTATGTGGTACTGAGGAATACAACCCGGGGCTTCATGCTAGACAAGCACTTTACCACTAAGCCACATTCCCAGCCCAATAATTCTGTTTTGACTAGCCAGTATTTATTGAAAGAAACTGAACTTAGGTCCTTTCTTAGCTTCTTTGCTCAAGGCTAGCGCTCTACCACTTCAGTCACACACACCTTCATTTCAACTTTTTGATTAGTTGCAGATTTTAATTGTTATGAAGGTGATATACACAGGGGTTACAGGTGCATAGTTTCCATTTATTTATTTATTTATTTATTTTGTCAGTCCTGGGGACTGAACTCTGACACTGTCCTTGAGCTTCTTTTGCTTAAGGCTAGCACTCTGCCACTTAAGCCACAGCACCACTCTGGCTTTTTCTATTTATATGTACTGAGGAATCAAACCCAGGGCTTCATGCATGTTAGGCAGGCATTCTACCACTAAGCCACATTCCCAGCCCTTGTGTACATTTCTTTTGGGATAGTGTCACCCCTTCCCTCACTCCCAGTTTTTCCCTCCTGTCCCCACTCATGAGTTGCATAGTTCATTTTCCACATAGTGTCTAGTGAGTACCACTGCTGCATTGGAGATAAGGTTTC
Source organism: Dipodomys ordii (assembly GCF_000151885.1). Taxonomy (NCBI): domain Eukaryota; kingdom Metazoa; phylum Chordata; class Mammalia; order Rodentia; family Heteromyidae; genus Dipodomys; species Dipodomys ordii. The sequence continues at coordinate 6,090,745 of NW_012267338.1, forward strand.
TTTAACCTATTCCTCTAAGTTACCATAATGCCATTTTTCCATGTAAGAAAATTAGCAGTAATTTTCCAGGTTCTGTCATACATTGTCTGAATCTAATTTCTTCCAGTTCTTTTAATAATTGTGTGTATGTGTGTGTGTGTGTGTGTTGGGGGGGAGAGGCATAGTGGTAGTTGCGGGGCTTGAACTCAGGGCCTAGGTGCTATCCCTGAGCTATTTTGCTCAAGTCTAGTGCTCTACCACTTAGAGCTAGAGCTCCACTTCAGATTTTCTAATGGAGATAAGAGTCTGATTGATTTTCCTGCCCAAGCTGGCTTTGAACCATGATCCTCAGACTTCAGCCTTTTGAGTAGCTAAGATTACAGGTATAAGCTACCAGCACCAGGCAATTTTTTTTTTTTTAAACCAGGATCTAGTCAGTTTATACCACAAATTTTAAGGTGTTACCTTATTTAAAAGAGTCTTTTTATTCCTTTCCTTTTCCTACATTTCTCCTAGTATAGTGTCTGTACGCTTTAGACAAGTGTCAACTTGGTTTCATTTTGTCTGTGGACAAGCCTGAAGTCTATCAACAAATTCCTTTAGAGTTTATATGGGATTTTGTGTCATTGTACATATACACATGACATTTCTAAGCAAGAGAACCGTTGATTAAAAAGTACTCTGGCCATGCGCCAGTAGCTCATGCCTGTAATCCTAGCTACTTAGGAGTCTGAGATCACAGTTCAAAGCAAGCCTAGGCAGGAAAGTCTATGAGACTCTGATCTCCAACAAACAACTCAGAAAACCAGAAGTGGCGCTGTAGCTCAAGTGATAGAGCTCTCGCCTTGAGCTGAAGAGCTGAGGGACAGCGCCCAAGCCGAGTTCAAGCCCCACGACCAAAAAAAAAAAAAAGTACTCTATAATTTTATGTTGAATGGGATGTACTGTATGTTCATGCAAAAGTGATTAATTGGCTGTGCTGTATTTTAGCCACATCTAATTTATGAAATTATTCATAGCTTACAGATGTACAGCAAGTCTCAAAGTATTTAAGTTAGTACATGTCATTGTACATAACCAGTAAATAAGTCCATCTTCAAGTAACCTGAGTGCTTAATTGAGTTAATCAAGACTGATTAGATTCTATATACCTTTGTTTATGACTCAGTGCTCTTACATCTTAGAAAATCTTGATTTCAGCAAACCTCAACAGGTATTCAAAACCCTGTTTCTGTGTATGAGCAAGTCCAACAGTGGGACTCTGTCCATGTCCACCTTCCTGTTTTCCTTACAAGTATAAATTAAACTTTTTGTTTGGTAAGGATTCTGAGGCTCTACTATCATTGTTATCCCCATTCTCTTGTATAAATGTTTTGTTTGTAGTAAACATGAGAGGTGCCAATGTGCTGTGTGACTATGATACGATCCAAACTTTTTGAGTATCTTTAGATATCTCCATATGACTTGTACCAAATCAGAAAAACCTTGAGGAGATAACCTTAATGCATGTATGGGGAAGGGAGAAGTTTTAATGGAATGATACTGAAGCAAAGAGATGATTAGAAGATGAATAGGAGTTCACCAAGACAAAATAAAATGCAAAATGAAACGCTGCTTTCACAAATCTTTTAACGCACTTTCTGACCTGCAGGCGACGAAGGGAGTATGCCAGCCGATATAGCCACGTTACTAAAGGCGTCCATGGGCCTGTGAAAGGATGGTATTGACGTCCTCACTGAGGAGGGAGTTTCAACTGGGTGCACTCAAGGACATTTGCATTATGATGACCATGGGGCTTATGAACATTTGTAACTTTTTATAATTTCCATATTGCATTTCTCATAGTATGGACAATTTTTTGCCACAAACTGAATTCTCCAGATGCTCAATGAAATTTCGTAAAAAAAAAAAAAAAAAAAGCCACAAATACATAGTCCTGAAGACATTGAATAATCATTTTACAAAGCAGTTTTCTGAATGGGGATTAGTTGGTGATTGTTTGTAACAAATATGCTAATGCTTTAGAAATGTCAGTATTTTTGTAATTATTTCTACCTCCAAATATATATATATATTGTCTCTCACTGGATAATGTGTGTAGATTTTTACATGTGCCTTATTTGACAATGCTTTCGTCTTGTTTTTGCTTGTCTCATTTGAAGTTTTTATGATGTTGAACTGTGCAGCAGTGTAGGTTATATAGCCTTCATTTTTTTTCCTTTTTTTTTTTTAAAGCAGATGTTCACCAATGTCAGCAAAACTCAGCCTGAATTTAAAGGTGGCATTCCATCCACTAACATCCCCCAGGTCCTCTCTGTACTTCTGTTAGAATGCATTTGTTTGGCTAGGCACAAAGTTGTTTTCCACTGCATACTAACTAAAGAAGCCCTTACCTTGCTCCATGGATTAATTCCTTCTGTTCATTTCCCAACTGCACTATGGTGCGTTTTAACCCTGCCTGTCTTTGTGCATGTTTCGATTGATTTCCTTCTCCTGGCTTTCGGTTCTCTTGAAACTGTTGCCCAGTCACTGCTCCAGTTCTCTTCCTCTCTGAAATACTCCTTATTATCATGAAGTCACAGCCCAGCAAAATGTTGGGCAGAACATATTAAAGTTACTCCACTTCACAGCACACTGGGTGTGACTTCATATTGAGGCAGCATTATGTACTGTGTGGAAATAGGTCACTAAAATTTCTAGCAAAATATAATTTGCCAGTTTCCAGAATTTCCAGAACAGGAGCACCTAACAAGAGAGCTATTGCTCAATTCCAATTAAATGTGGGTGACAAAGTGAAATTTAGAAGATATAAAGAAAGAATTGTCTAGTTGATATTTAACTCTTTATTAAAAACTTTCTTTAAATTTTTGCCTGTCAGTCTGTATTGCTGTTTTTATTATACATCGGTTTCTTTGTGTAACTTGTGAGTTTTCATGTGTTTTATTTGTATTATGTAAATATCATTATAAATAAATTTAATTTATAAATCAAGGATGTGTTAATTATTGGAGCTCTTACTTTTGAAAGGACATCCTAACTTGCTAAGATGTTAGGTAAACTCTTAACTTAGAAGGTGAATGAAGATCTCACAGTGATTGTTTTCAATGTTACTGACTTGTCAGAAGACTTCTTGAAGGTGTACTGAATACATTGATACATTTCAACATTATAGGGCTAAAAGGAATTGCAAATGTCATACTACCTCCTGCTGCAGCACAGTATGAGAATCACATAGATCCCCTTTCAAAGTCACATGGTAGATTTCTCCTGACGCTACTGTGTTAATGTATCTTCAAGAATAGACTACTTTGGTTGTTGTTGTTGTTGGATGTCATAACCATATTTTCTCTAATGAAATGTAGTTGGGTTCTCCCTGTAATGCTCTATTATGTCTTGGGTTTAATAAAGATATTTGTGATCATGTTGTATTTTTATACCCTTTTCAGTAGTTTCTAACCTTCTTCTTTACCATTGAAAATATATTGAGAGAAATGAGATCATCTTGTATTCTTAAAATATTAACTTTGTCAAAACAATTGAGACATTGAACTTAGAGCCTGGGCACTGCTTCTGAGCTTCTTTTGTTCAAAGCTAGTGTTCTATCACTTGAGCCACAGCTCCACTTCAGGCTTTTTTCTGTTTATGTGGTACCAAGGAATCTAACCTGGGGCTCCTTGTGCTAGGCTAACACTCTACCACTGAGCCACATTCCCAGCCCTTATCTTTATTTTTTAATTTATTATTTTTGCCAATTGTGGGGCCTGAACTCGGCCTGGGCACTATCCCTCAGCTCTTCAGCTCATCTAGTGCTCTACCACTTGAGCCACAGGGCCACTTCCAGCTTTTTCTGCTTTTGTGGTGCTGAGCAATCGAACCCAGGGCCTAATGCATGCAAAGCAAGCATTCTACCACTGAGCCACCTTCCTAGCCCATAGCATACATTTTTAAATTACAGAAAATATCTGGTTTATAAATGTAGGGTGCCATTACTGAGAAAATAAGACTTAGCCAGGTGAGTGTGTTCTTTCTCTCACCATATAATGAAGCAGCAGTAGCTGGTAGTTGAATTTTATTAAGTATAAATGCTAATTTATTACCATCGTGTTTGTGTGGGAGTTGGTTAGAACCACAGACAATCCTTAACAAGAATGTGATGCCGGGCTCCGGTGGCTCACACCTGTAAACCTAACTACTCAAGAGGCTGAGATCTGAGGATCGTGGTTCAAAGCCAGCCTGGACAGGAAAGTCCGTGAGACTCTTACCTCCAATAAACCACTAGAAAACTGGAAGTGGCACTGTGGCTCAAGCGGTAGAGTGCTTGCCTTGAGCTGAAGAGCACAGGGACAGCGCCCAAGCCCAGAGTTCAAGCCCCATGACCAACCAAAAAAAAAAAAAAATGGTTTGGCGTTTCCATGAAGATTGACCATGTCTATATGAATCAGACCTGACCATCCTCAGTAGTCAGAATCCTTCAAACTGCGCCCAAGAGTGCCAAGAGTGAAAATTCAAGCTTTATTATTTCTTCTGGTTTGGGGGAAGTTGATGGATACAAGTTTTCATCAGAGTACCAGGCTTATAAAACCAATGCAGGAAGTTTCTCAGCCACGCAGAGGATGGATGCCCTGGGAGCTGCTTGGCCAACTTCTCAGGTGCAAATGGGGCCCATCCAGCATAGGGAACATCTCTAATAATCGTTTTACTGCTGGCAGTGGGGCTTGGGCTCAGCCTCAAACTCTTGCTTGGATATTCCTACTCATGGCTGATGTCCCAATGGGACTATTTGAGACACTATTGTCATCCAAAGTTCCATTTTGGTCTTCATTCTGAATTTTAACTTGCAAGAATGCTATGTATCTGCCATAATAGGGTGACACAAATAGTTCCATTGCTCAAAAAGTGTGTGTCACCCTCCCTCCTCACCTAGCAATATTCTATCTTCACTGTCTCCATAGTTCACTTTCTCCAGCATATCAAGTGGCTGAAACTGTAATGGATTTAAGTCAATGGCTCACATTTTTATTCCTAGCTACTTAGGAATCATTGTTCAAGGCCAGCCCAGGCAGAAAATTTCACTAGATACTATCTCCCAAATAATTAGCAAAAAGCAGAGTTGGCTGTGTGGCTCTAAGGTTACAGCACCAACCAAGCAAAGCAAGCATGAGGCCCTGGTTACAAATCCCTGTGCTGAAAAAATGCATGTAACTTTATTTTTTTTAAATTTCATTGTAAAAGTAATGTGCAGAGTGGTAAGTCAGTGGTAATTACAGTGACGTAAGTCAGGTAATGAGCACATTTCCTTTTGAACAGTGCCACCTGACTTGCCCTCCTCCCCCAGTTGTATAGTTCATTTCCAACATAGTGTCCAGTGGGTTTTACCATTGAATTGGTTCACCCTTTGTCCCTCCATTTCTGTGCTTCCCCTTCCCCTAGATTGCTAGATAACACAGCAGGACTGTATTTTGTTAAATTCTAGAAGAAACGAGTTCCCGTTTCACATCTTCATCAGCAATGTCACTTGTTCCCATCTTCACTGTTTAGTTTATTTTTTGGGGGGTCGGGTTGTGGGGCCTGAACTCTGGGCCTGGGCGCTGTCCCTCAGCTCTTCAGCTCAAGGCTAGCGCTCTACCACTTGAGCCACAGCACCATTTCCGGTTTTCTGGTGGTTTATTGGAGATAGGAGTCTCACGGTCTTTCCTGCCCGGGCTGGCTTTGAACCTCGATCCTCAGATCTCAGCCTCCTGAGTAGCTAGGATTACAGGTGTGAGCCACCAGCACCCGGCTTCTTTTTTTTTTTAATTTAATTTTATTTTATTTGTGAACATACTGCCGGCTTCTTATTGACTTTTGTGCGTGAGCTAGCTTTGAAACTTGGTCCTTACATCTCAGCCTCCTGAGTAGGTAATGGTTACAGAAGTAAGCCACTGGCACTCAGCTTATAAGACCACTCACATTTAATTTGTATTTAACCCAGCATTATCAATTTTTGTTCCTTGCTGCACTTTCACAATTGTTGGTGAGTTCCTTCTTTATATTATCTATTTTGGTTAAATGTCAAATGGCTTTATCACTAGTAAAAAGCAGGCAAATACAACTATATACTTCCCTGTCTGTGAACAGTAACAGGAATACAGTTGCCAATCCCTGACATGATTGGTCATGATGTGGATAAATTATGAATGTAATTATTTGTGCTGTGGCCACTGAAGTCCAAACCAGTTTTTTTTTGGGGGGGGAAGGGGGGAGCTGGGAAGAACGAAAGCTTTCATGCCTCTTGGAACCAGTCAGTAAAGTCTCCATTTATCTTAAACTACTTTTCTTCCATTAGAAATGGAGCATGCTATTCTCAAAGCAAAGAAAAATGTGTGTGTGTGTGTATACATACAGGTACTGGAAACAAAATACTTTTTTATTAAAGCAAAATGTGGCAAAAAACTGAGGTGGAGGTGGGGAGAGAAACAGGCATCTGTCAGTCAGGCGGTGTGGGTGCGTGGGTGGATGTAGGTGTCAGGCAGGTGGGGCTGTCTCATTTGGTGGGGGACCGATGTCTGCCAATGGCAGAGTCTGCACGAGGCATGGCAGAGCTACAGTCTGGTTTGGGGTCTTCTCTGTATCCAGTCAGAGATGGCAGGAATGGCCTGGACTTTCTTCCGTAATGCCCCCAGCCTGGGGTACATGTCTAGCAAGTCAGGTTTCAGGGCCAGAAGTGTGGTACTGCAAATATCCCAATAGAAATCTGCCCAAGTTACCTATTAAAGGCAATGGAAAACTATTAGATTTTGAACATACCAGTATCTAAATTAACCTCAATTTTGTAATTTTTTTTTTTAGGACTTGAACTCAATACCTGCTGCTTCTGCTTTACCCACTGAGCCACTCCTCCAGCTTTTTGATTTCTTAATGTAAAAGGTAATTTCTTTTTAATTGAGAAAAACTTTTTTTTAGTATAGAAGCTGAGTGTACATAGGATATAAATCTAAGTGGTAGGTAACGCCATACTTCCACTATGACTAATAGTTGTACAGGACTACAAGTTGTATAGGAGAAAATAAAACTTTCTGCAGGAGTGAGACTCTTATTTCCAATTAACCACCCCCAAAAATCTGGAAGTGGCGGGGGGGGAGTGTAGTTCAAGTTGTAGAGCTCTAGCCACAAAAATCTCAGGAATAGAGGCTGGGAAGGTGGCTCAGTGGTAGAGTGCTTGCCTTGCATGCCTGAGGCCCTGGGTTCGATTCCTCAGCACCACATAAGCAAAAAGAAAAAAGCTG
>NW_012267338.1:6099558-6124225 GCF_000151885.1 Dipodomys ordii
TATATTATATATATTAACATGTATATATACATATATATTAACATGTATATATACATATATATTAACATGTAAAACATACTCACAGAGTTATCAATAAGCCACTCTTTGTCCCCTAAATATGCATGCAAATCCTGAAGAAGGCAAGGTGCATCATGAGTCAGCAGGTCCTGGAAAATCTGATCCTATGAGAGAGAGAAGACATCACTTAAAAAATTATAAGAAAAGGAAGTGATTAGAAAAGGAAGTCAGTTTTTCATTGTTTTCTCTCTCATGAGAGAAGAAAGGAATAAAAAGTTACAAGTTTTCTTTATTTGTTTATGTTTGGGATATCCTGGAGAAATCTGATATTCTCTAGACCTTAGTCATTTTTTGGGGGGTGGTCAGCCATGGGGCTTGAACTCGGCCTGGGCGCTGTCCCTGAGCTGAATCTTCAGCTCAAGGCTAGCACTCTACCACCTGAGCCACAGTACCACTTCTGGTTTGCTGGTGGTTTACTGGGGATGAGTTTCATGGACGTTCCTGTCTGGGCTGGCTTTGAACCATGATCTCAGATCTCAGCTTCCTGAGTAGCTAGGATTACAGGTGTGAGCCACTGGCACCCAGCTGGTCGTACTTTTAAATGAAGCATTGGAGTGAATCCCGATGCTGTGTGCATAGAATCTATGAGATGAGGCCCAGGAAGCCAGAAATGTTTTGTCCTTCCCACAGCTTGGTTGAACTTAGCACCTGTGGGAAACAAAAAGACACCCACAGAGTTCCCCAGCAGAGCTAGAATCGGGAGGTTTGAATGGAACAGGGCGTTGCTATTGCTGGTCATCTCTCCTAACCTCTCAATGTGCCTGTCTGCCTGCTAATTCTGTTCTAGTGTGCATTCTCATCGCTTCAAGGACACCAAAGTGTGTTTTTGTGCAGTGTGCCAGGTAAAAGATCTGTGCTAGTATGGGCTCCTTTAGTCTGAGTTCCTTACACATTTGGTGAATTATCTCAATGTAAAATCTAATTGGTAAACAACACAATTATTATTCAAGGTGCATTTGAAAGAACATGCTCCAAAATACTATAAAGAAGAAATTTGATTATTTTTCATTAAATATAGAGCAAATATGATATTTTATTTATTTATTTAGCCAGTCCTGGGGTTTGGGCACTGTCCCTGAGCTTCTTTGAAGGCTAGTGCTCTACAACATGAGCCACAGTGCCACTTCCAGATATTTCTGTTTATGTGGTACGAGGAACTGAACCCAGGGCTTTATGTATGCTAGGCAAGCATGCTATCACTAGGCCACATTCCCAGCTCTTGAGTATATATTGTTAAGAAAATGTTTCTCCAAAAAGAAATGCACTCATTAACTGACATTAAATTGTAACCCCTAGATACATCACCTTTATAACAACAATACAAATTTTTAAAAATTAAGTTTCTGCCAGGCACTGGTGGCTCACACCTATAATCCTAGCTACTGAGGAGGCTGAGATCTGAGGATCCAGGTTCAAAGCCAGCCCAGACAGCAAAGTCCATGAGATTCTAATCTCCAATAAACTACTCAGAAAAAGCTGTAAGTGGCCCTGTGGCTCAACTGGTAGAGCACTAGCCTCAAGAAAAAGAATCTCAGGGACAGTGCCCAGGCCCCAAGTTCAAGATCCAGGACTGGCGCACACACACACACACACACACACACACACACACACACACACACACACACACTTCTAAACCTACTCAGATGGCTGAGATCTGAGGATCAGAGTTTGAAGCCAGCCCAGGCAGCAAAGTCCATGAGACTCTTTTTTTGTTGTTGCTGTTGTTGGTGGTCATGGGGCCTGAACTCTGGGCCTGGGCGCTGTCCTTCAGCCCTTCAGCTCAAGGCTAGCACTCTACCACTTTGAGCCACAGCGCCACTTCCAGCTTTTTTTTTCTGCTTATGTGGTGCTGAGGAATAGAACCCAGGCCCTCATGCATGCAAGGCAAGCACTGAACGACCTTCCCAGCCCTTCATGAGACTCTTATCTTCAGTTATCCACCAGAAAACCAGAAGTGGAGTTCTGGCTCAAAGTGGTAGAATGGTAGCGTTGAGCAAAAGAGCTCAGGGACAGTGCCCAGGCCTGACAAGCCCCAGGACTGACAAAAAAATAAAAAATAAAACAATATGTTTCGTGATCAATCGAAGACAGCTGTTGTACACTTCGGATTCAAAGATTTCTTGTTTCTGCTTCTAGAAAATTGTAAAGGAAGTGTTTTTGTGCTGAGATGTCATTGTACACTAACAAATGGATGTTAGGTATTGTGGAAGGTTTGGTTCTTTAAAGCATTGCTTTTATAACCACACTATCGGCCTTCCTGAGTGTTGGAATGGGACCATTAGAATTCCCTCTGTCCCGCTCACCCTCCCTCCCCACCCTGCTCCTGGGTAAGGGAATAAATATAGATGCACTGCTTTCGCAAAGTGGCACCCACGGCACATTCACCCATTACCGTGGTGATCAATGACCACAGGTATGTTTTACCATTAATCAAACATGTGTAATTGCTGTGTGTATTGATGGTTTTTTTTTTTCCTACACACATCTAGTAAGGAATGTTTTACTGTCACCTTACTGAATCAATCTTGTCTGCTTTTCCATCCTTACCTGACCAGAAGGTGGCAGCACTGAACCCACTTCAGAAAGGCTAAGAGCCGAAATGCAGAACTGTGATTTCCCTTGTGTACAGGGGCCAAGGACTGCTGACTAATTAGTCTGTAGCTACTGGTCCTGTTTCACAACACCTCCTGCCTTCCCATGAGTTACGATAAAGTGCGCTTGCTTGGCTCTGGCAAGTTGTAAGGGGTATACAAGGGCATTGTTCTTTATGAGCTAGCTCAGGATGATAATAAATATTTAAGGACAATGCCTGTAGAGCACATATGAGGACACCCAAACCAGATGGGAGCCGCATGGCTCCAAATCCCTGCTCTTGCCTTATTGCCTGGGCTCACCCTTCATTTTCACTTTTGGAATTCTAGAGGACAGGTTCACAGTAAGCAGGGGGCATATACAAGAAAAGAGGCCAGCTTCTAGGACAAAGGACTCAGTCACCAGAGAAAGGCAATGCTTGAGACATCAGGGGGAGGAAGTTCAATATGAAGCTGTGCAGAAAACCTGCCTAGAGAGCCAGGCCCTGGAGGGCCAGAGGTCTCCAGCCCAGACAGCTCCAACAAAAGACTGGAGATATTAGGTGACTTGTGGAAAATTGAGAACCTATAAATAGTGTGCAGACTTGGGAATCACAGTGAGAAAAATTAAGAAAAAGGAAAAGAATGCAGGGACTAACTTTGAGGTGGAAAAGTGAGAAAGAAAACATTAGTAGAACACAGTATACTACAATGTAATTTGCATAGAAATACTAATATAATTGTGGAATATTGATAGACCCACAAATGTTTTGATATAATTATTTGGGGAGTTTGGAGAAAGGGAAATAGAAGAAAGGATTATGTAAGAGATAAATTCTCATTGTTACCCTATGAAGTTCAACAAAACCAACTCAAATTGATGGATCAAAGTCATATTTATGTATGCTAAAAAATATGGAGGTGCATTCAATTGTAGTGGCTCCTGCCTATAAATGTAGCTACTCAGAAGGCAGAGATCGGAAGGACTGTGATTTATGGTCAGCCCAGGCATAAAGTTCAAGAGTCTAATAGCTGGGCATATTGGCACATACCTGTCATCCTAGCTAAGGTGGGAAGTATAAAATAGGAGGATCACAGTTTAGGCCAGCCTGAGCCAAAAAATGAGAAGACTACCTCAACCAGGGGAAAAAAGGGCTGGAGGCTTGGTTCAGCTGGACAATACTGGCCTAGCAAGCCCCGGGTTATGAGAAACTGCAAAGAGGGAAAAAAGGGAAAAGAAATAAAGCATAGACATATGCTAAAGAAACATCTGGAGAAGAGCTGATAGGAGGAGTCAAATTTGCTTCAAATTTTAACTTAACTTGGATAGTTTTAAAACTAAACCTACATATTATGTAGAGAAACAACTTTCTCAACTTTCTAAAGTACCTAACACAGTGTCTGTCACTCAGCATGTATGCTTCATAGCATCAATAGTAAACGGATTGCCTTACTTTTACATCTTGCTGCTTCTCTGCCCAAGGAAAACGAGACATGAAATCATCCAAGGTGTCCACAATAGCATCCACTCGACACTGCTCCATGTCTGTTTTCCCAGCCAGATCTGTGGAGTAGAGACCAACTGACCACCTGACCGACACCAACTGACCAACACCAGCAAGGTAAATAGGAAGTGTCTTCATAGGACCAGCGCTCTCCAGAGGTCCAGCTTCCATCCACCTGTTTGTTCCCTTTCTCACTTACCTTATTCACAGACCACGTTTATTAGCATCTTATGTGGTCATCATCTTTTCTTTGTGAAATAAGAATATATATTCCAGCTGGGCGCTGGTGGCTCACACCTGTAATCCTAGCTACTCAGGAGGCTAAGAATCGTGGTTCAAAGCCACCTGGGCAGGAAAGTCCTTGAGACTCTTATCTCCAATTAAGTACTGAAAAATCAGAAGTGGCACTATGGCTCAATGTGGTAGAGCACCAGCCTTGAGCAAAAAATAGCTCAGAAACAGTGCCCAGGTCCTGAGTTCAAGTCCCATCACTGACAAGGGAAAAAAAAAAACACCAAGATCCTCCAGGTTTGAGCAGCTAGGATTGTTATGTGTCAGCCACAGCCACCTGACACAGTTAAACTAATTTAGATAGGACATTTATACTACTCTACTACTTAATTCAATTTTATTTGCTCTGTAGATTTGAATATTACTGTTTCTTAAAGAATACTGAATAAACATCATGTAGTTTATCAGTTGCCCAGACTTTTGAACATAATAAACATATTACCTTTGTTTTTTACCAAGAATCTTGCTATTGCGAGGCTCTGGTGAAGAGTATGTCCATTGACTTCCAAAACAGGGATCTTGCCAAATGGAAGAGCTTAAAATAAAACAAGAATCAGCTGGGCGTCGATGGCTCACGCCTGTAATCCTAGCTACTCAGGAGGCTAACATCTGAGGATCGAGGTTCCAAACCAGCCCGGGCAGGAAAGTCCGTGAGACGCTTATCTCCAATAAAACCACCAGAAAACTGGACGTAGTGCTGTGGCTCAAGTGGTAGAGCTCGAGCCTTGAGCTGAAGAGCTGAGGGACAGTGCCCAGGCCCAGAGTGCAAGCCCCACAACAAAAAAAAAAAAACAACAAAAAACAAAAAACCAAAACCCCCCCCCCCCCCCGCTAAGAATCAGTTTTATAATAGAACCAAGAGTTACCACACTCTCATTTCTACTGGTAATTGTGGGAAAATATTGTGACTTTAAAGTCTTTTTGTGTGTGTGTTGTGCCAGTCCTGGGCTTGAACTCAGGGCTTGGGTGCTGTCCCTGAGCTTTGCTCAAGGCTAGTGATTTACCATTCCAACCACAGCACCACTCCAGGTTTTTCTGAATAGTTTATTGAGGATATGATTCTCATAGCCCAGGCTGGCTTTAAGCCACGATCCTCAGATCTCAGCCTTCTGAGTAGCTAGGATTATAAGCATAAGCCACCAGCACCCAGCTATTTCTTCTTCTTTTTTTTTATTGTGAAAATACTGTACAGAGGGGTTACAATTACATGGGCAAGATAATGAGTACATTTCTTATCAAGCATTGTAGCCTCCTCCTTTGTTTCCCCTTCCCATCCCTTCCCATCCTCCCCCTGTCCCCCCAATCCTCCCCGCTCCCCCCCACCCCAGCTATTTCTTCTTAAAAGGGACAGCTGGCCACCTCAATAAAGACAATTAGATGACTGGATGTACAGTCAGTTCTAAAACTGGTTATAAAACTCAGGTGTGTCTTTGTGTTTCCTCTAATATTAGGAAGTTTGCTAGGTCATAGGCATTCATTTAGTTTCCCTTTCCTGCTACTTCTAAACTGAAAGGGAAATTTTCAATCTGCTTGAGATCAAAACCCCTTTATTCCCCTCCCCCCCTTTCCCTAAAGAAGGCAGAAAGGCTGTGCAAGAACATTCTCCCTATGTGAATGTGAGTATTACATGTGCCACTTACTTGATTTGACTTTAGGCCAGTCAGCTAGCTCTATCCTGTGATCTTCATATTTTATGTCCAAATAAGCAAATATGTAACGAATAATTTCTGCTCTCCCCCTCATATTGAAATAAATCAGTTTGTAGTTTGGCATGGTTTACTGCTGGAAAGACAAAAAAGAGCAAAAATGTTTTAACAGACTTCTGGACATAGCTCAGTCATTTCTTTTAGTGGCTTTTTAGAAAACTTTATAGCATCTTGTGAGATAACAAGAGAGGCCAGAGGATATTTTGAAACAAAAATAATAAGTCACGATCTAGTAATAATATATAGCACTCTACTGCTTAAGCCACAGCTCCACATCTAGCTTTTTCTGAGTAGTTTATTGGAGATAAGAGTCTCACAGACTTTCCTGTCTACGTTGGCTTTGAACCACCATCTTCAGATCACAGTCTCCTGAGTAGCTAGGATTAGAAGTCTGAGTTTTCCTTGCCCAGCTCTTTTGCCATTTTGTTTGTTTTGTAGATTCCAGGTTTTGTGAAGTTGCCTGCATCATACAAACCCACCCCATCTTGGTACCTGTGTTGGGATGGGTAGATGGTGAGCCTTTTCCTCTGTCTCTCACAGAAAGAAGAGAGAACTGCTCTTATATTCCACCATCATGGCTAACAAAGCTCTATTTGTTAAACGTGATACATTATAATTTTATGAGTTTTCTGTGATTTTATATACATTTTTACATTAATTTCTACTGTTTATGAACAGGTTTTAAGCATCTACACTGGAATATGCATATTGTACAGGTCAGGCAGTTGAAAATTTGAAATTCAGTTCTTCTATGTATTTGTTTGGCATCTTTGGACTAGTTTACAGAGGCTCCCTGGATTTCAAAGCACATGTTTAAAACTAAGGGTACAGATGTAGATTTGGAGATTCACTAAGTAATGTAGGCAGGTATGACTTTGAACTCTTACTATAGACAAGAATTGACCTTGTGAATCTTATATATTAATATGATCATAATGGTATGACAACTATTCATGTAAAGAAATCAGTTAAAATAGTCATTGTGGGGGGCTGGGGAGGTGGCTCAGTGGTAGAGCGCTTGCCTTGCATGCATGAGGCCGTGGGTTTGATTCCTCAGCACCACTGATTCCTCAGCAGAAAAGGCCGGAAGTGGCATGTGGCTCAAGTGGTAGAGTGCTAGCCTTGAGCTGAAGAGCTGAGGGACAGTGCCTAGGCCCAGAGTTCAGGCCCCACTATATATACATATATATATAGTCATTGTGTACTAAGGAAATTTCAAAAGAATATTTGATTAAAAATAGTCAAGGTCAGGGTTGGTGTCTCACACCTGCAATCTCAACTACGCCGGAGGCAGATAGGAGAATCAAAGCACAAAGCTAGCCTGGATAAAAAGGTAGTGATATCCCATCTCAACAAATATGCCACGCTTGGTTGTTCATGTCTATAATCCCAGGGAGGTAGAAGGTGTAAATAGAATCTAAGCAAAAATCTGGAAGAACCTATCTGAAAAACAACTAAAGCAAAAAGAGTGTGTCAAGTGCCCACATATTACCGTTATCTGACACACAATATTTGTTCAGGAAGGAAGGAAGGAAGCGCAGTGGAGGCTGGGGCATGCCAGATTCTTCCCGAGTGAAAGCAGTAGTCTAGATCTGGGTGATTGTATTGAACTCAGTTTCGCAAGAGCATGTAAGCCGGGCGCCAGTGGCTCCGCCTGTAATCCTAGCCTAGGAGGCTGAAATCTGAGGATCATGGTTCAAAGCCAGCCCTGGCAGGAAAGTCCGTGAGACTCCTATCTCCGATGAACCAGCAGAAAACCAGAAGTGGCTCAAGTGGGAGAGCGCTCACCTTGAGCTGAAAGCTGAGGAACAGCACCCAGGCCCAGAGTTCAAGCCCCACCACCAACCAAAAAAACAAAAACAAAAAACCCAAAATATTGTTTTGGTAATTAGATATCCATTAAAGGGCACATGGCTGTAGAGGTGATTTTTTTTAAATTAAATCTTGGAGGAAAAATTGATTTTTACCTTTTACAAACAGTTCCAGAAAATTTAACTTTTAAATTAGACATTAAAAAATAAATTCTAGATTAACTTATGAGTATGAACATAATCATCCTAAATAAATGACTAGTATTCACATTTAGTAGTATCTGAAAAGAAATAAAGGCAAAGTTCCTTTTTTTCTTTTTTTTTTCTGGTCATGAGGCTTGAACTTAAGGCATGGGAGCTGTCCCTAAAGTTTTTTGCTCAAGGCCAGCACTCTACCACCTTGAATCACAGCTCTACTTCTGGTTTTCTGGTGGTATATTGGAATTAAAAATCTTATGGACTTTCCGCCTGGGCTGGACCCTCAGATTTCAGCCTTCTGAGTAGCTGGTATCACAGGCGTGAGCCACCGACGCCTGGGTAAGGCAAAAGTTTGAATTCAAGCCTCCATCTGTCTGATAAGCAACACAAGAATAACATACAGGATATTCACCTGTGATTTGCCTAAATTGGATTTGAATAGCCCAGGGGCACGCCCGTGACCTGTTGGTCTCTTATTTCCTGAGCCCTTCATTGATGAGCCCCATGTTTAGAATCTCTTATTGGGAAAAATGCACGTATTTCCTCAAACAATCCAGACCATAAAATTAAAAAACAAAAAGTTGATCTCCTCTACACTTGAACTACTGGGCTGTTTTCTCTAAAGCCAGATGAAGTTTCTGCCTCACTAGAGAGATAAAGATTCCCTTTAGAATTCTATTTGAGGACTGGGAAGGTGGCTCAGTGGTAGAGCGCTTGCCTTGCATGCCTGAGGCCCTGGGTTCAATTCCTCAGTACCACATAAGCAAAAAGAAAAAAGCCGGAAGTGGTGCTGTGGCTCAAGTGGTAGAACACTAGCCTTGAGCTGAAGAGCTGAGGGACAGCGCCCAGGCCCAGAGTACTGGACCCCCAAAAAAAATTGTAGATAGAATTCTATTTGAAAGGTAAGGTACCCAGTTTATGGAAGAACACATGAATAAATGACTAACTTGAAAACTCTGAGTGGTAAGTACTTGCCATACAGATATACATACTCAGGAATATAGCAACAAAAGCAGAAGACTGAAGTTTTCATATATATTAAATTTGTTAGGAATATTCTATTTTTCTTGGAAACAATAATGTCTTTGAAAAATTCTATCTTAAAACAAAAGAAAAATTCTATCTTGAGTACTCCATTCTTTTGGGCTTCTAGCTCTTTTTTTCCTTATTTTTTTATTAATAAGTTTTGTTATTGTGAATACCGTACAATTACATGAGCAAGCTAATAAGTACATTTCTTATAGCTCTTTTTAAAATTTGTATAACATTACTATTGTAGGCGATTAACAACAAAAATAAATAGGAACATTCAATCATGGAAGCAATTTTAAGATTTCCCTGGATAAAATACAAATTAGCATGATATAATCCATTTAATTTTGACTAAACCAATGTTTCATCTTGACTAAAATTGGCATCTATAGATTGCTATAAAACTACAGTAGAGTCTAGAAAAAAATAACAATTCAAGTCTGATTCTCAGGCAAAGGAGGCTTATATCTAATTTCTATTTCAAACATCTTAATAAAGATGCTGTCAGAGAATTGAAAATAAGAGAGAACTTTTAGAATAGTTTTGATAGGCAGAACATGTGCACATAAAAACTAAATACTAACAGTTGTCTTACAATTCATTTCAAAACACTGGCCAATCTGAGTTGTTCATCTTTATAAATAAAAGACTTTGGGAACTCAAATGTACTTGGGAATTCCAGACACAGACTTTTTTTTTCCATTCTGCCTAACAATTGTGCCATCCAAGAGACTGAAGTATAAAAACAAAGATTATTTGTGAGTTTGCTGACAGGTCTTCTTTGCTACATCTTGATGAACCCACACAAAATACAGTGGTATAAAGAATAATCCTTGCACTAAGGTTTGCATACATGCATGCTGGTATTTTGAAGACAAAAGCTGGATTTGGCCACCCTACATATCAGACACTGCTGTCCACATTGACCAAATTGACCTCAAGTAACAGCAGTTTGTCACCCCCACACCCCCCCCACATGCACACACACACACACACACACACACACACACACACACACACACATTCCTGAGCTCCTCAACAGCTATGGTAAAATTCTGACTTTTCTCCTTTTCCAAAATCCTTGCATATTTCTACTTCACTCCTGGAAATGCTACACTGTTAGTGTCAAATTTTCAGAGAGAAAGAGAAGAACTTTTGTTTACAGATTTCAGTCAAACACTGGATGTTTGATTTGAAACTAGCAAGCAGGGAATCTCTGTTTTCTTAACAAATCCCAACAAAATATCACTTTAAATACTTTCCTCCATTAGAACTGAAACAAGTGGGATCATTAAAAATAATTTCTGACCTGGGGCACATCTCCTAAACTTTAAAAGCGAACAATGATAAAATGTAATTCTTAAACATAGGACATGTCAATAAAATGTATTTTAAAATGAAAGAACACACCACAAATAAAATCCTTAGTTTTAAAAAGAACAAAAACTAGCATGAAGTAACATTTTATACTGCTTTATATATTGAAAATTCACTTTGGAAAGTTCTGGAAGAAACTCTGACTGGGATTGGGTTATTTTTTTTCCTGTCAGTAATGACTGTTTTCTCTGTTCACGTCCACTTGAAGAGATCTATTATGGTCTCCCCAATCCAATTTACATTTTTACCATTTTGATTTCCAAATGGTATTATTAGCTCACTACTCAGTCATAGGATGTGACAGCTGTAAGAATAAAACCTGAGGAAGTGGTCCTGTGGCTCAAGCGGTAGAGTGCTTGCCTTGAGCTGAAGAGCTCAGGACAGCACTCAAGCCCAGGGTTCAAGCCCCACAACCAACCAAGAAAAACAAACAAAGAATAAAACCTGAAGAGGGAAGATTATCTCACCACCTATCTGTATAGAGGTTCAACGGTACCACTTACTTGTGCTGTATCTCTGTGGAGTCTCTAGAGTCTTCTGTCCCAGGCTTTGTGGCAGCACTGTGGTTTCATGAGACGATTCTCACAAGCTAATGAGAGAGGAAGTGACTTTCTTCTTTCACTTCCTAGATGAAATGTGCCTGGCCAACAGTTCAGTCTGCTTCGCATTTCCTAAAATCTCTGTGTATAAATGACCAGGCTTCGGTGGCTTACAAAATCCTTTTGGAGGCTGAGATCTGAGGATCAGGGTTTGGAGCCAGTCCAGGCAGAAGAGTCCATGAGATGTTTATCTTCAGTGAATCAGCATGAAGTTAAAAGTAGAGCTGTGGCTCAAATGGTAGAGCACTGTCTTTAGCTGGAGTGCTAAGAGACATCATGCAGGGCCTGAGTTCAAGCCCCAGTTCCAGTGCGCGCGCGCACACACACACACACACACACACACACACACACACACACACACACTTTAAATAAATAACTAATCCAACCCTTTTGCAGACAGGATGAAGTCCAAGTCACAGGTGCTTGCAAGAAAGAACATGCTAATTATACTCATTTGTACAGGCTTCTGAATAGGGAGAAACTCACATCTCATCATATCTTCTTTAAGGATAAGCACATGGCTCACTTCTATCTTTCAAAAAGGTCATCAGAGGTGGCTTTGCTCTCTTCCTCCACACCTGAAGCAGGTGCACCTCCAACAGGTGCATTGTTTACCATGTGTTCCTCACTGCAGTAGCTGACCTGATGGTATTTATTTGTCTTTTCCCATGGAATGTGAGCTCCCAAAAACTGACACTTGTTTTCTGCATAGTTATATCCTTGAGGCTAAGAAGAATGTCATGCATGCCATAGGTGCTGATGAATAGTTGATAATTGAATGGTCCTAATTGGTATCCGCTCCCACTTCATGTTTTCACAAGGACTCTAAATTTGCATGCTCTGCTATCATTTGTTTATGCACATTCTAAGAAGAGCTATATTGTTTAACATCAACCCTGAGTGGAAAACTCAAACATACATTGTTCAGAATCTTTCTATAAATTAGTAGCACATACCTATCTTACCTATTTTTGAAATTTGTGTTTTAATCCTTAATGCAGGAGACAGGGTTTCACTATATTGCCCAAATTGGCCATGAATTAGTTGTTTCACGCTCCCAAGTGCTGGGTGTACAGGTATATGGTATCATACCCTGTACTCCAGTCATTTTCAAATTCTCTTTTATAGACTGCAAGACTAAAACATGGGAAGTTAGGTAAATTGCCCAGGAGTTTTGTTGGGATAAGAAAAATGAAAGCTGAGACCCTCTGCTGAAATATTTAGTAATTTTTTCTGACATAATACTGCTTGTCTATAAAGACTATTTGGTTAAAAAATTAATGCAATAAATAATTCTCCCCACCCTTGGTAAGACAGTCTTGCTACAATAGCCCAGCTGGCCTAGAACTCTGTTTCCCAGCCTCAGCCTCTTGACAGACGGATTTACAGGATTGCATCACAATGCCCAGCTACTTTGTCCACTTAAGAAAATGTCTGCCTTGGGGCTGGGAAGGAGGCTCAGTGGTAGAGCGCTTGCCTTGCATGCATGAGGCCCTGGGTTCGATTCCTCAGCACCACATAAGCAGAAAACAAAAAGCCGGAAGTGGCGCTGTGGCTCAAGTGGTAGATTGCTAGCCTTGAGCTGAAGAGCTGAGGGACAGTGCCCAGGCCCAGAGTTCAGGCCCCACAACTGGACCCCCTCCCCCCCCCCCGCCAAAAAAAAAAAAAGAAAAAGAAAATGTCTGCCTTGTACCTATTCTAGAGGAAAAGAAAGCAACAAGTAATAAATCATTGATCGAAAGCTACTTGCCCATAAATAATCCATCAGTGCATTTCCTCGTGAATTCAGCCTTCCTGTTGGTAGCCCTCTGCTGGTCTTGCATATCCTCATTCTGTGGGACTTAACCAGGCTATTTAAGTTTACCAACTGCGTGCTAGTGACTCAGGCCTGTAATCCTGGCCACTCAACAGGCTGAGATCTGATGATTGCTGTTTGAAGCCAGCTGGGGCAAGAAAATTGGGAAACTTTTATCTCCAATTAATCACCAAAAAAGACTGAAGTGGAAGTGTGGCTCAGGTAGAATAATCCTGGCTCGAATGAAATAGCTAAGGCTAAGTATTGAGTTCAAGCCCCAGTACTGGAACAAAATAATAATCATCATCATCATCATCAACCTACGCCCATCCAGTTCTCAACCCAGACATTTCCTCCTGTGATCCTGCCAACTCCCCAGCCCACAAAAGGGTGTGAAGGCCCTTCTGCTCTCAGGAAGCACAAATCTCCTTCCTCTTAACTCCCTTATGGTAGCCAAAACTCTACTAATTTACTACCAGTCGGGCTTCGGTCAAGTTACTTAACCTCTTCTGTGCCTCTGTTCCTTAGTCCTTAGATGGGATTTACTCATACCAAAGCATAGACAGAACCTTATCTTTACCAGTCAAGTGTTCTGGACTCTAGTGATAAGACTTCTCCAATTAGGAAGCTGAACTCTTACTCCATTTAATTAGATAATCCCTAACTGTTGCCAATTTCAATGAGAAATCAGAGGACAGATTTGTCTTGTTTGCCAACTTACGCAGCACGTGGCTGAACAAGGCAGAGACTGGGAGTTCCAGCTTGGTCATACCTAGAATCCTACTATGCCTGAGACATTGTCCCAAACCAACCAACCAACCAAACAAACAAACCAAAACAGTTGCTAATTAATAACTTAAGTACATAGAGAGTCTTATTTCAAAAGATGAAGTTTTGGATTAAGTATTTTAAGGACAGACCCTTACAGAAGAAAGTAGTAGTGAGAAACAATACACAGTTAAAAGAGAATTTTAAAATAACTGTATAATAAGTAATGCAACGGGGCTGGAAAGGTGGCTCAGTGGTAGAGTGCTAGCCTTGAGCTGAAGAGCTGAGGGACAGCGCCCAGGCCCAGAGTTCAGGCCCCATGACTGACAAAAATAAATCAATGAATAAATAAATAAATAAATAATAAATAGATAGATAAAGCAACAAAAGAGCATTCAATTCCCCATGAGATAGTTACAGCAAATAGTTGTTACCAAATAGTAGATTATTGTTCAAGCCTATCACCCCCCCTCCAAAAAAAAAGTGGCTAAAGAAGTATATCTTATGCTATTTTACCTCAGTGGGTTATTGGAAAATAATTTGTCCTGAAGTAAACCCAAACTTAAATCTCCAGGATTGAGCTTGAACTTTCATGAAGTATTATTTAGTTTAAGCCTCGAATGACTTGACTCGCACATTAGTGGCTCTTACATCCCTGCCAAATCTTCCTGAAAATATTTGTCTTAGTTTTCCAGGATGACACTGATTTGATACAGAAACTGAGTATATATTAAAAAAGTTAAAATAGAGAGAAAGAAGTAGGTAACCAGGTGATAGTTATAGAGGTACACTGCATATACACATGAAAGAGTATAATACCACCCACCAAAATCATTTAAAAGGAGTAGAAAGGGTAAAGGATTAAAGAGTACTGTAGAGAGGGGTGGTTTGACCAAAGCACGTTAGATGCATGTGTAAACATCACAATGGAGCCACTTTGTAGAATTAATCAGTGCTAATAAAACTTAGATAAATGAACTGTTCAAGCTGAGTCTGGTTTTGAATTAAAGTCTTATCCCTAGTGCCAAGAAAATGCCTGCTGCCTTCCTAGCATATGTGTTCAATACTTGTATTTGCATTCGCCAATTATTTCCCCTCTGAGATGCTGTGTGACTGCTTTTAATTTGGACATGCTAGAGTGCTTTGTCCAATATCCAAACCTCACAAATAAATGTTTGGATGGAAAACTGATTAATGGTTCCATGTCTATCTCCGTGCCAAAGTATGTGCACAGATTCTAATCCACTGGGATCCATGCCCAACACACAGTGGATGATCCTGTGATCCAGGAGATTATTGTCAAATGTCTCAACTAGAATCCTTCAGCCAAGTGGCTCTGTACTTGAATGTAAAAATCAATGTAGGTTTGTATCCACTAAAACTTAGATGTTTCTAGCATTTTTCTAATGGTAAACATTAAACGACTCTGCAGTGAAAGTAGTCATAATTACTAATATTTTTTGTTTCATTTTGCCGCACTTTTATTTGAACAACCTTTTGTTAAGCATTTTAATATAATTCAGCTGGTTATAGGGTTTTTTAGATTAACTTAAATGCATTTTAATTTGGACCTGAAGACAGTTAACTACTAACTAACTAAATACCAAAGATTTGTTACAAAAGCAATATTTCAATTCTTAGTGATGCTTATCTTTAGGATTTCCCTTTTGCTTTTTTTTTTTTTTTGGTACTGGTCCTGAGGCTTGAATACAAGGCCTAGGCACTGTCTCTGAGCTTCTTTGGCTTAAGGTTAGCTCTCTTCCACTTAAGCTACAGCTCCACTTCACGCTTATTTTTTTTAGTGTTTGATTGGAGAGAAGGGTCTCAAGGACTTTCCTGCCCAGGCTTGCTTTGTAATCCTCAGCTCTCAGCCTCTTGAGTAGCATGCCATGTAATGAAAACAGCGTATTTTAAAGCCCCAGAGCTGTGAGAGCAAAGGGACTGCTAGGACACTGCCTGCTACCCAGATGTCAGGGCAAGCAGGAGAAATGAAGAGGATGCTGGGTAGAGATGGGAGGAAAACAAGTCAATGTCTACTAAGGAGCTGAAATTTTAATCAGACATTTTAGGATAGCACTGGAGGATTTTATGCAACGTAGTGTGATTAGATGTGCATTTTAGAAACAATGTTCAGAGGAAAAAGGAGGGGCTCGAGGTTGACGAGACTAGGCTGTGAAGACAAAAGGCGGGGTGCAGAGAGAAGAGGAGATGGTTTTAGGGCACTGGAAAGAAATGCGCTAGAAAGCAAGGGTGACACTATGTATGAAAAGCACTGCCTGGGGTGTCTGTTGCATGACACCAAGCCAAAAATGCACAACCAAGAACTTAGGGGTTTATCAGCCAGCTGCTGGCGGCTCACACCTGTAATTCTAGCTACTTAGGAGGCTGAGATCTGAGGACACCAATTCAAAGCTAAACCAGGCAGCAATATTCCCACTAAACTACAAAAAAACACAAACAAACAAACAAAAAACCCCAGGAACTAGCCCGGCGCTGGTGGCTCACGCCTGTAATCCTAGCTACTCAGGAGGCTGAGATCTATGGATCGCGGTTCAAAGCCAGCCTGGGCAGGAGAGACCGTGAGACTCCTATCTCCAATAAATCACCAGAAAACTGGAAGTGGTGCTGTGGCTCAAGTGGTAGAGCACTCGCCTTGAACTGAAGAGCTGAGGGACAGTGCCCAGACCCAGAGTTCAAGCCCCAAGGCCCACCAAAAAAAAAACCCAAAAAACAAAAAACCAGGAACTGTGGCTCAAGTGGTACAGCACTAGCCTTGAGCAAAAAAACTTGGGGACAGTGTCTAGGCCCCTAGAAAGCCTTAGAAACTGACCCCAGAAAAGAATGAGGCCCATCATAAGGGGATTGCAAAATATTCAACTGGTGGAATCTAACTGGTAGGTAGTTATATGTGTGATGTTTAGGAGAACATTCCAGTGACAGGGTAAGAGAGACAGAGAGAGACACAGAGAAACAGAGAGGCAGAGAGGCAGAGAGGGAGGCAGCAGGTTATTATCAGTCTTTTATTCAATAAAAACAAAACAAAACTGTTGTTGGATGCTGGTGGCACATGTATACTGTACTCTTGGTTCCTCAGCAAGCTGAGGAAGGAAGGCAACTTTAAAGCCAGTCTAGGCTTCATAGGAAGACTCTGTCTCAAAAATCCAAGAATCAGCAAGGTGTCAATTCACACCTTAATATGAGCCACTCAGGAGGCTGAGATCTGAGGATCAAGATTCAAAGCCAATCAAGGCAGGAAAGTCTGTGAGACTCTTATCTCCAACCAAAAAGTCAGAAATGGTGCTGTGGATCAAAGTGGTAGAACACTAGCCTTGCTCAAGGACAGCACCCAGGCTCATTCAAAAACACACACATTCAACAACCACAACAACAAACCCAAGAATCAACTTCAAGTTACCAATAATAAATACCCACACAGAGAACACGTACTTGACATAAATCTTACTGGGTGAAACTGAGGAGAGCATCCTATATTTGCATTGCCATCACACTTAATATTATTATTGTACATAATCACTTAATTTGCTTTCCAAAGTAAGTTTTTACTTTTATGGTTGAATTGCTGGATAATTCGGGGGTTACTTTTTAGAGTCACATTTTCTCTTAGCTTTTTTTTTTTTTTTTGACAGTCCTGGGGCTTGAACTCAGGGCCTGGACACTGTCCCTGAGCTTCTTTTGCTCAAGGCTAACACTACCACTTGAGCTACAGCGCCACTTCTAGCTTTTCCTGTTTATGTGGTGCTGAGCTCAGGGCTTCATGCATGCTAGCCAAGCACTCTACCACTAAGCCACATTCCCAGCCTTTCTCTTAGCTTCAATCTCATCAAAGGAATAGGAACAATAGCTTCTATGAATGAATATGAACATACTATATTGAAAAATACAAAACCTCTTCTCTCACAATCTAGGTTTTTCTGATAGAACTTTTAGCTCTCTTAGCCTAGTCTATAGTATACTAACTGTAGCAAAGATAATCTCAAAATGAAGCTAATTTCAATTGATTAGAATATACTGTTTTTTAATAAAGATTATGTTTAAATACTTGATCAATTGTTTTGAGTCATGATTATGAAGTAGTTAATTTTTTCAGTATCAATAGTTTCAGATCATGATTTATAAAGCATGGATAACTAGGTCAATTAATTGACTTGCCATAACTGATGATAATTCTAATTTAACAGCCAATTAGACCTTTCAGATTCAATGAAAATTTCCATTAAACTGTATTTGAGGACATAGAAAGAGGAACTTGTCCTGAGCATTAATTAGATCATTAGAAATTAGTCTTCCTGTCTCCAGTCTTATGTATCCTGAATTTATAATTAAATTCTTTCTAAATAGCAATGTATTCATGTCACTCTTCAGCTCAAAAGCTTCAGTGGGACTGACAAAGCTGTCCAGTTGATTGTAGGGATGGTTTCCAAATATTCTAAAAAGTCAGCTCTGCCTAAACAATAAAAATTTAAGCATACAAATATATATTTCCTCCATCTAAAATTGTGTACTCTATAATTATTCAATGTTGTAAAGTATAAATATCTCAGAGTTTATTGCTAATAATAATGGCTTCAATTCATGTCTCAAATGACCTCATCTGTTCGACTAATTAGATAGGAGCTTCTCCTAATTACACTACCATTTGCTTTTTTACTTCCTAACAGAGCTGTCAAGCATGGGTAGAGATTTTAGTGCTGCAGTTTCTTTGATTGTTTGACCATTTTTCCATTCTAATATCTTCTATCTGTGATTCCTTTGCAAGGAACTTTTAGGAACTGGCTTTTTAGGCATTGTGTGTAATGTTTCGAAGTCGGCGCTCTGTGTCACTGTCCATCCTCAGTCACTTCCTTTTTCCAGAAAAGAAGCCAATGTTAAGCCCATCACCACTGGAGTTCGAGTTCGAGTGGAAGTGACAGAGCAGGAGAGGAAGAGGGCTCTGGACGAGGTGGGGATGGCCCACTGCTGCTGAGGTAAGATAAGTGCAGAAGTGGAATGGGGAAGGAGAAGAGCCCCAGAGGAGCACTTCCACCCTCTCTCTTGCCGCCACCTTCTCTCCTACAGACGCTGCACTAAAGTAGTATACTGTAGGGTTTGTGGGGAAGAAGAATCAAGACTCATGTAAGGGTAGAGGATGTGGGTGGAAGGAGAGAAGGAAGATCTGGAGACCTGCAGCTGGAGGGAAATGAACAAGGCTTGTGTGGTCAGCACGATGTGGCCTAGTATGCAAGAACTCCTTGTACATTGTTTAAAGATCTTTGGACCGTCCATACATGTCTCAGGGTTAACAGACACTATTAGATAATTATTATTTAAGTTTTATCATTGTTTTTAAGATGTCAAGTCAGGGAAAATACACAGAACATTTCCAGGGATCTTCAGTCTCTAGACATTCGAAAAACACACCTGGATTGTTTCGCTATTATTTTTCTCCAAAATTTCTTTGGAAATACGGACCGCTGTTTGCGGACTTATGTATCCAGGGAGATAGTTGGAAGACTAGTTTCAAATGTATGTCAAAGCAAATACATAAAAATATTTGGAACTGAATTTTTCCAATCATAAGCATTCTTACTCAGGATTGGGAAAGCATTAAAGAAGCATTTACAGCTCTCTGGTGGCGATGATTTGACTTCAGATGAGAAAATGCTGGTTATTGTTTTCTCCCCAATACTTTCTAACCCTCTCTTGTTCTTGTAAAGGAAAACATTGTTTTATGAGACCATAGCTGGGACTGAAGAAATGTCTATTGATATGTAACACACCATCTAAACCATTTTGTATTATGACTTTTCAGAGTGTTCTCCATGTGAGAAAAATTTGTGTCATTTTCTCCCAAACTCTTGACAAAGCACAGTCTCGTACACAGAGCCTTAAACATTTCAATAGAATTGTTTTTGTAAATTCCATACTGTCACTTTCTGAAAAGGAAACTTTAAAGAAGAAATTTTCCACACAGCTGTGGGAATGAGTGGGTCTCTAAGGATCGCGTTTCTCACCTTGACATGTCAGAACATGGAGAGAGAGTTTCCTCCACTCCTCTCAGGAGTCCAGGTTTCAGAAACACAAATATGGATGACATGCTTTTGGAGTGTCCACTGAGGAATGGAACTTCTTCACTCAAGGTAATACAGAAAGGAGGGAAGTAATTAAACTAGAATAGTGATTCAGTCTTTAACCTTGAATATAAGGGTGATTAAAACTGAGGTCTGAATCTATATGCACATTAAACACTATCTTTATTCACAATGAACAAAACGACTTGCAAATATGTATAATGTACTCAGATTCCTGTAGTTGCTCTTTTTTTTTTTTTTGGTCGGTTGTGGGACCTGAACTCGGCCTGTCCCTGTCCCTCAACTCTTCAGCTCAAGGATAGCACTCTAACATTTGAGCTACAGCACCACTTCTGGCTTTTTCTGCTTATGTGGTGCTGAGAAATGGAACGCAGGGGCTCATACATACAAGGCAAGAACTCTACCACTGAGCCAACTTCCCAGCCCAGTTGCTCTTAAAAGTAGTAAAATGTGCCGGGCACTGGAGGCTCTTGCCTGTAATCCTAGCTACTCAGGAGGCTGAGATCTGAGGACTGCAATTCAATGCCAGCATGGGCAGGAAAGTCCATGAAACTCTTATCTACCAGAAAACAAGAGGTGGCATTGTGGCTCACACTGGTAGAGGATTAGTTCTGAGCAAAAGAGCTCAGGGACAGAACCAGGTATGGAGTTCAAGCCCTACGCCACCACCACCACAAACAACCAAAGCTAGTAAAATGCCAGAAAGGTGCCAGGTTCTTGGTAGTTCTTGCCAGCAGCTGTTCCTTAGCTGAACTTTCAAGTGGAATGTTGATCTGATATGAATATATGTGTGTCTTCAAAATTCATGTCAAAATCATATCCACTACATGGTGCTTTTAAGAGATGAGGCTTTTGGGGAAGTGGTTATGTGAGAAGAGTTTCACATTTATGAAGATTAAAGCCTTTATAAAAGAGTTGCCTTGCCCTTCCACGGCCTCTGCCTTGTGAGGAAACCCCAACAAGACTCATCTGGATGGCTGAAAGTCAGTCCTCTCCAGAAACCAAAAGCTGATGGTACCTTGATCTTAAACTCCCCAGTTTCTGAAACTGTGAGGAATAAATGCCCATTACTTACAAATTATTTGATCAGAGAGTTTTGTTTTGTTTGTGCCATTCCTGGGGCTTGAGCTCAAGGCCTAGATGCTGTCCCTGAGCTCTTTTGCTCAAGGCTAGCTCTCCATCCCTTGAGCCACAGCACCACTTCTGGCTGGGAAGGTGGCTCAGTGGTAGAGCACTTGCCTTGCATGCTTGAGGCCCTGGGTTCGATTGGTCAGCACCACATAAGAAAAAAGCCGGAAGTGGCATTGTGGCTCAAGTGGTAGAGTGCTAGCCTTGAGCTGAAGAGCTGAGGGACAGTGCCCAGGCCCAGAGTTCAGGCCCCACGACTGGACCCCCCCCCCCGAAAAAAAAAAGAAAACAAAAAAAAAAGAGTCTCACAGACATTCCTGCCTGGGGGGGCTTGTAACATTGATCCTCAGATCTTAGCCTCCTCAGTAATGAAGGCTAAAGGGGTGAGCCACCAGCATCCGGCTTCCTTTGGCTTTGTTTTTTGTTTTTTGTTTTTTTTTGGGTCCGGTTGTGGGGCCTGAACTCTGGGCCTGGGCGCTGTCCCTCAGCTCTTCAGTTCAAGGCTAGCACTCTACCACTTGAGCCACAGCGCCACTTCCAGCTTTTTTTTTTCTTTTTGCTTATGTGGTGCTGAGGAATCGAACCCAGGGCCTCAGGCATGCAAGGCAAGCGCTCTACCACTGAGCCACCTTCCCAGCCCTTAAGAAAAGTTTTAAAAAACAGATTGTTTTAGATTGTCTGCTTTTTGTATCAGTAGTCTCTAAATGGGGACATACAAAGACACTTCCATGTGAGTATGGAAAGTCTGAAGGGACTCCATTTCCTTATTCCTAACTTTTATATGTCCTTGGCTTTGAAAGTAATCTGATTGAACATATGACTGTGTTCAAGGAGCTGAGCCAGTTTTCCTCTCCCACCTTGCCCTTTTCCTCCATAAAAAGTAAGGTGACCAGCTCGGCCCTTCTATACTTAATACACACACTGTGCCAGGGTGTGAAAATGACCAAGAGAGCCAAGTACAGGGAATGCTCAGAGCCATTGCTGTCAGGGAAGCCTCATTAAATGGAGCTGTAAATCCACAGTAGGACATTATATAGTTCCTTCTCTTATGCATGTCTTTGTGCATGGTGTTAAAAATCAGCTATTTGGGCACATGGGGCGATGTTTTCTGAAATGAGACGTATTGTAGAATGGGAGGAGCAATAGCGATGACTATTTTTGAGTAATGATCATTTTTGTTTTCCCAAATTATAGGCAAAAAATAAAATATTTCCTCTGAGAGGGAGTACAATAGTGCAGAAAAAAAGTGGGGGAGAGGAGGGCGGGATCAGGGAGGTGTATAGACCTTCTTTAATCCAGCGTGTAATTTGGTGTTTGACCTCTGTCCTCTAGTTAGCTCATGCTTCACCCTGACACATGCATTAACTTCCGTCAGCATGGACGGGACCTTGTCATCCGTGAGAATGGGGATACCAGTGGTACCCAGACTCCAATCATAAACCACGGATTCTATATTTTTTTTCTTCACTTGCTAGCTTAGATAATTATTAGGTTGTGTTTGGAAGCTAGTTCCCCGACTTGAGCATAGCTCTTGTCTTAGCTACTTTTGTGTCACAGCAACAAAAATACATGGCATAAACAACTTAAGGATGTGGAGATTTATTTTGGCTCCTAAGTTGGAGTGCTGTGTGTGCTTGGGCAGAACATCATGTTGACAGGAGACTATGGCAGGAGAGTTTCTTTACCTTGTGGTTGTAGACAGGAAGGAGAGAAAAGAAAGAGAGAGGGAGAGAGGGAGAAAGATCAGAGAAAGAAAGAAGAGTGAGAAAAGGAAGGAAGGAGCCAGGGATAAGAAAGCCTCGAAGGCTTCCTCTATCTCCCTCTATAATCTACTTCCTTTAGA
The DNA here is from genome assembly GCF_000151885.1 of Dipodomys ordii. NCBI lineage: Eukaryota > Metazoa > Chordata > Mammalia > Rodentia > Heteromyidae > Dipodomys > Dipodomys ordii. The sequence goes on from NW_012267338.1 coordinate 6,122,349, forward strand.
TCCTTTCTGAGTACTTACATTCTCAGAACCTCCCAAAATAGCATCTCCAGCTGAGACCCAAGCCTCCAAAACATGAGCCTTTGAGGGGAATACTTACTATTCACACTGTAACAGATCCCATCTGGTCCACACTCCAGCACTGCGGATAGTCTTTCTGTTCATTTCCACATCACCGATTTTTCACCCTCTATTGTTTATTTTCAATCAGGATCTCTATTAGTAAGCTTTCTGGAACTATGACGAAATAGTTGAGATTAATTAATTTACATGAAAGAAAGCCTATTTTGGCATACAGTTTTGGAATTCTGGTCAGTCATGAATTGGTCCCATAACTTTGGACCTGTGGCACAAAAAGCATTATCAGGAGGAGCATACCGCAGACAAAATTGTTCTCCTTGTCAGCCATGAAGCAAAACGACATGAGGAAGTGGCCAGTCTGACAATCTCTTTTGAGGACAGAGCCCCAGTAACCTAAGAACTTACCATTAGGCCCTGCTTCTTTATGGTTCTACCACTTCCAATACCACTATCCCGGGAACAAGCTTTGGCATGCCAACCTTTGGGGAAACTTAGTCAAACAACACTAATATCCAAACATGTTGTTTCTTTCCTATCTTAAATATGCCCCTGTTATAAATATGCCCTCCAAGAACCATTGGAGTCACAGTGATACACATGAAAATAAAGAATTGTCTTAGCAAGGCAAAATTTATGTGTGCACTGAAAGGTGCCACATCAGCCAGAAATCTGGCTAGCAAGAACACAGAGCAGACGCGCTGCTCAGTAGACCCCACCCCTCTGTTCAGATTGGCTGAATTCAGGTTTACAATCTGCTTGTGATTGGCTAGCCTGAATAGGGTAAGATGTATTTACATAAGGTGATTTTGAAATAAGATTAACAGTTCACAAGTAATTCTCAAGATATACCCACACCCTCTACTATTTCTTTCTTTCTTCTGTCAGGCCTGGGGCTTGAACTCAGGGCCTGAGCACTGTTCATGAGCTTCTCTTTGCTGAAAGCTAACACTCTACCACTTAAGCCACTCTGCCACTTCCAGCTTTTTCTGTTTATGTGGTACTGAGGAATTGAACCCAGAGCTTCATGCATGCTAGGCAAGCACTCCAACACTAAGCCACATTCCCAGCCCATCCTCTACTATTTCTTGAACAGTCTGGGGTGTGTTGTAATTCCATCTTGAAGAGAAACCAGTTTAAGACAAAGCTACATTTTCCAAATCCTTTCTTATCAATAGAAAAGTTTCTTTCACAATCCTCTTGTAAGTCACTTCCTATGTTGTTCTCATTTCTAACAAAAATCCCCCAAAGGAAATGCCTATACTTGCTTTCCCTGATTCCTCTTCTCCCCTTGCTTTCAGCCCTTTAAAGGTAACATGATTAAGCTTTCACCCATCATTCTAATAAAAGTTTGTACCTTGGGCTGGGGTGGGGGAGGATGGGAGAGAGAGAGGAGTGTGGGAGGTGGAGGAGGGAAGGGATAGTGGGACACCACCAAGGAAGGGAGGGGTAACAATGTTAGACAAGTGATATACTCATTACCTTACTCATGTAACTGTATCTCCTCTGTACAGCATCTTTACAATAAAAAAATAAAAAATTCATTAATGACTTTCTCAGTTCCTAAATCCAGAGATCAATTCTGCCTTCATCTTACTTGATCTGTCAGCAAGATTTAATATAGTTGATGTATATCTCCTCTTAATTGAATTTTCCTCCTTGATAAAAAATTTCTACAAGACATTAGTTTTGCTCGCTTTCCTTCTTTCTTCCTTCCTTCCTTCCTTTCTTCCTTCCTTCCTTCCTTCCTTTCTTTCTTTCTTTCTTTCTTTCTTTCTTTCTTTCTTTCTTTCTTTCTTTCT
>NW_012267338.1:6124275-6127938 GCF_000151885.1 Dipodomys ordii
CCTTTCTTTCTTTCTTTCTTTCTTTCTTTCTTTCTTTCTTTCTTTCTTTCTTTCTTTCTTTCTTTCTTTCTTTCTTTCTTTCTTTCTTTCTTTCGGGGCTGGACCTGGGTGCTGTCCTTGAGCTCTTCAGCTCAAGGTGAGTGTTCTACTACTTGAGCCATAGTGCCACTTCAGGCTTTCTGGTGGTTTATTGGAGATAAGAGTCTCAAGGACTCTCTTGACTGAGCTGGCTTTGAACCATGATCCTCAGATCTCATCCTCTTGAGTAGCTAGTACTACAGGCATAAGCCACTGGCACCTGGCTATTCTCTTTTTTGAGTTAACTTGTTTATCTTTCTCTTCGCTTCATCCTTAAAATATTGACCTGTCATATGGCTTAGTACATGACTTTCTTCTCCCAGTCACTCCTGGTATGATCTCATTCCAGCCAGCCTCCAGCCTTAAACAGCAGAGTCTGCATGCCGGTGATTCGCAAATGTGTCTGTCCATTATAGCCTATCCTCCTGAACATCAGATTCTCTACCTCGCCCTCCTCCGCTTTTTCCTCCTTCTCCCCTCCCTGTTTCATATTATATATTAAATGCATCTAGAAATCTTGCAACCCACCTCCAAAAATATCCACAGTCACCCCCCTTCTCGCTAGCCTGCTCTGAGATACCATCATTCTTTACGTGGATTATTCAAGACCCTCCTCAGAGGTGTCCCTATTTCCACTCTTTTTTTAAAAAATAAGTTTTTTATTGTGAAAATACCGTACAGAGGGGTTACAGTTACATGAGCAAGGTAATGAGTACATTTCTTATCCAGCATTGTTGCCTCCTCCTTTGTTTTGCTCCTAACATTCCTTCCCTCCCACCTCCTCAACTACACCCCCACCCCTCAGCCCCGCTCCTAAATTGTAAAGTTCATTTTTTGACATAGCGTCTTGTACATCTCATTGTTGCAATGGGTCAACCTGTATTCCTATTTAAACATTTTGTTTTTTCCCTTCCCCTCCCCAAATTATACCAACATCAAATACAGGGAAAACAGGGGTTATACCATGGGGGAGGGACATACAAAGCAACCAAAAAAATCACATGGTACCTTATAATAAATACATTAGAAACAATAGCAAGGAAGAAAAAGACCTTGTGTCCCTATCTTGGGGTTCATTTCACTTAACATCAGCTCATCTGAGCTTTTCTGGTTGTCCCAGACATATACTAGTTATTGCAAATAACAATTTCCACTCTTGTCTCCTTACAGTCCATTCTCAACAAAACCACCACGACCCTTTCAGAAGGTAGATCAACTCATGCTATTCCCCTGTCTACAACTCTCCAGTGACCTATACACATTTCTGAGCAGCCTAAAGAACCCCCACCCTCTTTTATCCCCTTCCATCTCTAGCCCCCCTTCCCCCGCCCTTTCCCCATCCCTTACAAACCTGCACTGGCAGACGCGCTAAGCATGCAAAGTAAGCATAAGCTTTGCACTCTCTGTTCCCGTTGCCTGGAACTTCCAGAAATAGTGTATCCAGCTGATAATTGCTAATAAAAACAAAAACAACCCCGCCCCCTACCCTACATCTGGAAAGCTGGTTATTGGTGGTTCATGCCCGTAATCCTAGCTACTCAAGAGGTTAAGATCTGATAACCACAATACATACCCAGCCTGGGTAGGAAACTCTGTGAGACTCTTCTATCTAATAAACTACTTAGATAAAGCTAGATACAGCTTAAATGACAGAGTGCTAGCCTTGGGCAAAAGAAGCTCAGCAACAGAGCCCAGGCTCTGAGTTTAAGCTCCGGGACCAGCACCAAAAGCAAACGAACTGGTTAAAAAAAGAATATATGGCTTATTTATGTAGATAATGATCACAGAAAACTCAGCTATTGATGTATTATAAATGTATAATGTTGGGGTGGGCATGTGGCTTAGTGGTAGAGTGCTTGCCTAGCATGCATGAAGCTGTGGGTTTGATTCCTCACTACCACAAACACAGAAAAAGCCAAAAGTGGTGCTGTGACTCAAGTGGTAGAGTGTTAGTCTTGAGCAAAAGAAGCTCAGGACAGTGCCCAAGCCCTGAATTCAAGCCCCAGGACTGGCCAAAATTCAAAAAAAAGAAAAGAAAAAAGAAATTTATAATATTGTTAAGATCACTAGGATCCCATCAACTTCCAGACATGGATGAAATGGAAGAAAGAAATTGATGTCAACTCTGGTATGAATATGAAAGTGTTTTATACACAATTATGAGAAACATGAAAAACTTGGAATTCACAGGCACGGATTTAAATGATGAAGAGGTTGAAAAGAAACATTAAATGAATGTGATCATTATCTAGTAGGACAGAAGACTTCAACCTTCCAATTTATAAAGAAGTATTATACACATGGTGACCAGCTGTACTCCATCTCCACCGACGACTGAACCAAAGGAAATGGGTCTAAACCTTGGCTGTGGGATTTAGCTTAAATATAAAGAATGGTTTCTTGACAGCCAGGGTCATAAAATCCTGAGCAAATTCCTGTTGAATCGCCTTCCTTGGCTATCTTTTAGGAACATAAAGTACTTTACCATCTGCCAAAAATGAAAGTATTGTGGAGTTTCTGGACCCTTCTTTATGAGTCAATACAATCAGATGTGATATTTCCACCCATCAAGATTTGCATGGTTGATTTTTGGTTGTTTTTTCATTTCTGAGAAGAGGTGTTTTAGTGTTGGAATTTTGCTTCTACCAAGAAATTTTTCTACAGAAGGTGAAAACATTATCCTCTACTTCATTTAAAGAAAAAAATATGTACGGCTCATTTTTATTGCTCTCTAAAAGTTACTCCGTGTTGTAAGATAGTTAGACATAATTAAATATTGGCTTATTCATCCATTTAGGATGACATGCCAGTTTGTGCTTCAATATTTTATCTTCCTGTAGCTTGATCACTATTTCCAAGAGACCTGGATCAGTGCATTTTCACTTGGAAAAATAGTATTTCACTGCCATAGGAAGCAAGGCATAAGAGTTACTTTCAGCAATAAAAACCATGGTGTTTTATCTGTATTTTGCAAGTATTTGAGTTTATATTTTCCTCTGGAAAATAACACTTGAGTGCCTGAGTGTAAGAATTTAGCTCTGTGTGATGACACTTCTTTTCTGAGTAAATCAGACAAAGAAGCTAAGTGTAAAGTTCATCATCCATGCATGTGGGGGGGGAAATGAATAAATAATGCCAGATTTACGTCTATCTTCCTTTCTGCCTTCCATCTTTCCTTCCTCCTTTATCTGACTTTCTTTGTTCCTTTCTTTCTCTCTTCATCTCTTCCCCTTCTTTCTTTCCCTCTTTCTTTCTTTCCCTCTTTCTTCCCTTCCCTTCCCTCCCTCCCTCCCTCTCTCTCTGCCTCTCCCCCTCCCTCCCTCCCTCCCTTCCTTTCCTTCTTGTATGGAGGCTAAAACTAAAGTCCTTGCGCTCTTATATGGATGTATACTGGACCAATATTGAGTACACATTGCCATAGAAATTTATTTAGTCTTTCTTTCCTAGTCAAGAAATCAGTGTAGGGCTGGGAAGGTGGCTCAGTGGTAGAGCGCTTGCCTTGTATGCATGAGGCCCTAGGTTCAATTCCTCAGCACCACATAAGCAGAAAAAAAAAAGCCAGAAGTGGCACTGTGGCTCAAGTGG
>NW_012267338.1:6127988-6149095 GCF_000151885.1 Dipodomys ordii
ACATAAGCAGAAAAAAAAAAGCCAGAAGTGGCACTGTGGCTCAAGTGGTAGAGCGCTAGCCTTGAGCTGAAGAGCTGAGGGACAGCACCCAAGCCCAGAGTTCAGGCCCCACGACTGGACCCCCCCAAAAAAAGAAATTGGTGTAAAACAAAAGTTCTTTTAATTACACTTACATTTTCATCTCCTCTTATCTTTTTATTTTATTATTTTTTTTGGGGGGGTCCGGTAGTGGGGCCTGAACTCTGGGCCTGGGCACTGTCCCTCAGCTCTTCAGCTCAAGGCTAGCGCTCTACCACTTGAGCCACAGCACCACTTCCTGCTTCTTTCCTTTTGCTTATGTGGTGCTGAGGAATCGAACCCAGGACCTCATGCATGCCAGGCAAGCACTCTACCACTGAGCCACCTTCCCAGCCCTCCTCTTATCTTTTTAGATATATTATTTTAAAAATCAAAGGCACAAAGCCTTCTCATCTCACATCTGATGGTCCTTGAGAGAACCAATGGTTAATTTTAGTGTTTTGCTTACTTATTACTCCATGGGGATCCATTTTTATGGATAGGAAGCAGATTTCCTATAGTAACTACTAAGGTATACGTGCAATAAATAATAGTGATTGGGACTGAGTCTAATTACTTTTACAAACTGCATTTTAAGTTACACTTTTCACTTGCTATAGAGCCTCCTGCTGGTAGACGGTGTAGTTAACCTTGGCATCATTTATAATAATAAAATATAATTATATATTGTATATAATTACATAATTATAGTAATAAAAAAGGATAATCTTATACATAATTGTAATTATTGTTATTATCTTTAAATAGTTGTACAAAGGGGTTCAATTCAGCATGGACAATATTTGTCATGCAGTGGGGTTCAGGGACTGTAGGAAAGTAGCTCCGAGGCTGTGCCTCAAAGGTGCTGCACCTTCTTTGTGAGATTTATGCTTTCAGATTAACTTCTCCCAATTGTGAGCAAATGGTTTTCCTATCAAAATAATTCTTAGAGAGTAAGCAATACATCACATCTGTGAATGAAGATAGGAAAACAACACTCACTGAAAACTGTTGAGTGATAAAGGGGAGACAAATGGGGAAAGGGAGAAAAAGCAAAGGCATTGAACAACTAGAACACACTAAAACACAATGAACAGCAAGAGTAAAACAAATCCTGGGAGGTGGGAATAGTGTGTGAGGTGAACAGACAGTGAAGGAGGGCAGAAATGGCCAAAACACTTTGTGTACATGTATGAATCTAGAACAGTGAACTCAGGTGAGATTTGTTTGTGAAGTGGAGATACATTGTATGCATGTGTGTGTGTGTGTGTGTGTGTGTCACCATTTTGAAGTGAAACCTAATTAATTATAATTAGTCAATACTTATACATAATTAGTTTTCATTATTAATAGTATTTGTTCTACTAGTATTCCTGTGAATTGATACTAAAACTATGATTAGTATCAAATAGTTGATACTAATAAAAGTGAGATAAAAGTAACATATCCAAGTACAATATAAGCCAACTAATAAAAAAATACTTTTGGCCACACTACTCACATAAGTTACTTGGTAAATATTTTTTATCTTAAAACTGAAAGCTTTATCTTCTTAGTTAGGAGAGGCTTAAACTCTGTCTGCTGACCTCAGCCTTTGCTTATTAGAGCATGCACTTTGGTCTTGTCTTGCTGAGAATTCTCACCCAGATGCACTTTGATTAGGATTTTGTGAACAGATGTTGGGTAACCCGTGTGTTTCTAAAGACATATTTTTTTGTGTGTTTTGCACAGTGCATCAAGAGATAAGACAGAGAGAGGTTTTATCTTATCTATGTCCATATTTCCTACCAGCAATTGAAAACATTTTTAACATGCTGTTAAAAACAGTCTACGGAGCTAGGATTTTTTTTCTCTTACCTTAAACCAATACAGTTAATTATGTGGATACATGATTATCTCCCCTCCATGAAAAATTGATCAATTGGAATGAGTGGCATAATGTCTATCTTTTAATTCAATGCTTTTGTTTAAGACTATTTAGAGAAAGGGACACTGTGTATGTGTGTGTGTGTGTGTGTATGTGTGTGTATGTGTGTGTGTGTGCCAGTCGTAGGGCTTGAACCAAGGGTCTGCGTGCTATCTCTGAAGTTTATTGCTCAAGGCTAGTGCTCTACCACTTGCGCCACAACTACACTTCCAGCTTGTTGTGGTTTAATTTGAGATAAGTCTATGAATTTTCATGCCCTAGTTAGCTTTGAGCTGCAATTCTCAGATGCAATTCTCAGATTTCAGCTTTCTGAGTAGCCATAATTATAGGTGTGAGCCACCAGCACCAGCTGGATAATATTTTTAGCTAAATTTACCATATACACAATTAATTTACTTTTTATTTTAGCTGTATCTTTTACCTAAAGCAATAGTTTGAAAAAAAAGATAGTTAAATCAAGGCCTAAAATATTCAGGGTAGCTATTCACCCTCATACAGAATTTGAACTAAATATCTGGGGTTTAACATTAGATTGCTTTGTTTAATTGAATTCCTTTGTTTAATTGACTTCATATGTGTCTTCATAAAATAGTATCTGAAACAGCCAGTCATTAATGAATAAGGTTTCTGTAAAGGAAAAAAAAATCCCTAAAAAAGTAAATACCTCACATTACTGTGGCATTCCAGAGGCTTTCCTCAAAGTGGTGGTTTTCCTTATTTGTACACAAACACAATAGTGAAGACGTCAGAGAATGTCAGCAAAAATTCTAACTGGGGTCACCGGGCTAAATTCCTGAGGAGCTCAGAGCTCAGTCTGCAGAGATAAGAACGCTGGGCCTTTGTGAGGTCATTGAACGGTTGAAGTTTGAATTCTGGACCTTCTACCCAAATAAGATTGCTACACAGTCTCTCTCTCCTCTTTACTAATAATTGATGGCAAAGTAAACAGCTGTCTCCTGTAGGGAGATACCCTCTTAAGAGTGCTTATTGTCTCTTGCATCTCTCTCCAAGTGCACAAGGGAGAAAACAAGACCCTATCTTTAAAACAGCCAACAAAAAATAGGGCTGGAGGCATGACTCAGCAGTAGAGTTCAAGATCTTGAGTTCAAACCCAATAAACAAAGAAATAACTAAGACATTCATTTTAGACATAGGGGGAAAATTAAATGTATAAGGATATTTTAATTCTGTAATTCTTTAAATCTGGCTTGTAGTATAGCATAGCTGACATTGCTTAGTTCCATAATGTGTAGAGACACAGCTGAGTACAATATTCAGAGTGCAGCTCACTTGGTTTTACTTGCATGGTAAGAATTATTGAACATGGCCACAGAAACAGTTGTTTTTCTTGCTTGTTTTCTGTTTTTGTATATTCTGGCAGTGGGACTTGAACTCAGTGTTTCCCCCTCTCATTTGGTTTTTCCTCTTAAGCCATACCTCCACGTCGGGCTTTTTTTTTGTGGTTAATTGGGCAAAACAGTCTCATGGACTTTTCTGCCCAGGTTAGCTTTGAATTGTGGGTCCTCAGATCTCAGTCTCCTGAGTTGGGTATGAGCCTATTAGCCTCTGGCCTTGGTTTTGTTTTGAGACAGTCTTATTATGTAGGCTAAGCTAGAGTTGAACTCACAAGTTTATTACTTCAGTCTCCTGGGTACTGAGATTATAAGCATGCACTAGCACCCTTGACTCTGCTGCTGGGTTTTATTTTTTAAATTTATTGACTTTTATTGTTAGTATAGAGGTGATATACAGCTGAATGACAAGTACATGAGTCAGGTAATGAGTACATTACCTTTCACACCGTGTCTTCTGTTTCCTCATTCTGTCCCAGCCCCTCCCTCCTGTCTCCATCCACAAGTTGTGTAGTTCACGTTCACCCACGTCCAGTGAGCTCCACTATTGCACCTTTTCACCCTTTTCCCCTCGAGTTCTGTGACCTCCCCCAACCCTCCTGAAGATGGACACAGAATACACCATACAGAAAGAATGCTACTGTTCTTTAAACAAAATATTAGCATCAGTTAGTTGTACAAGAGGATTGGATTTTAACGTGTGCTTTTATGGATACAATGCATCTTGATGAGTTATCTCCCTCTCCTCTCCCTCTTCCTTCCTTCCCTTCTCATGCTAGTCTAATCAAGTTTCACACATGTACATAGCTTAGGAAGAATTTAGCCCCTTTCATCCTCCCTCTCTGTTTGTCCACCCCAGCCTAGAAATGATTCATCTTCCCAGTATTCTTTTTTGTTGTTCTTGTTGGTTGTGGGGCTTGAACTCAGGGCCTGGGCACTGTCCATGAGGTCTTTCAAGCAAGCCACAGCTCCAGTTTTGGGGTGGTTAATTGGAGATAAGAGTCTCACATATGTTCCTGCTCAGGCTGGATTTGAACTGTGATCCTCAGATCTCAGCCTCCTAAGTAGCTAGTATTATGAGTGTGAGCCACCGACACCTGCCTCCTTAGTGTTCTTTTTGTTATAATGCATGTTAATTGTTCAAAAGTTTCATCACATACCTGCAGTATTTATTACTGTTCCTAACATGTATTTAGAGAATAAAGGATTTGGAATCATGAGCTATACATCTACTAGGCATCTATATATTTTTGGACACCTGACTACATGATAGCATCCTACTGAGGAAATATGTCAGTACAATGACAATTTGTCCTATGATGGCCATTCCCATTCTCCCTCTTCACACATCGATGCAAATTTTACCTAACAATGCACTGGCTTTAGCATTATAATTTTCCTTTTAGCTATTTGCTAAGCACTGAAAGCCATCCCAATGACAAGGACTATTAAATGACCATTATACTAGTAAACAAAATATGCTTTCCCTATGGTCTTTCTGGCAAAAACAATGGCATTTACTTCACATTTGCATAGATCATCACTTGTGTTGACAGCTTGTTTGGGAGTAAGAACAAGGTAAAATGTCTATGATAGCAGAAAACAATAACAACAACAACAACAACATAGTCAGACCTTTAATTAAGCCAATGTAGCTACCATTTCTGTTTTCTTTCTTTTTTTTTTTTTTTTACTTTCATGATGATATGAAAGAATGATGGAATCAGTGGAACCTCTGCTTTGAATTTTTTTTTTTTGCCAGTCCTAAGGCTTGAACTCAGGGCCTGGGCACTGTCCCTGAGCTTCTTTTGCTCAAGGCTAGTGCTCTACCACTTGAGCCACAGCACCACTTCTGGCTTTTTCTCTTTATGTGTACTAAGGCGTTGAACCCAAGGATTCATGCATGGTGGGCAATCACTCTACCACTAAGCCACATTTTCAGCCCCTCTGCTTTGAATTTTGAATTTCCATTTTCTCCTGGACTAGTGAATGATCCTATGATTCTCTAACAAAATGCTAGGCATCATCATGAACAATGGCTCCCAGTCTGCCAAGCGATCAATAAGATGTGTTTCTAAGAAACAATGTTTAGATGTCTATCAGTGTATGAAGTGCATTTTGCCTTCTGACATTTCCAGCTTAAAATGGGTTGTAAGCTGAGAGTAAACAGTGAGAGCATGTGCCTTTAAATTTGGGAAATTTAAACCTTTTGTGACATGAATATAGATCTGGCAAATGTGTGTGTGTGTGTGTGTGTGTGTGTGTGTGTGTGTGTGTGTGTTGTGTGCCAGTTCTGGGATTTGAACTCTGGCCTGGATACAATCCCTAAGCTGCTTTTTTGCTTAAGGCTAGTGTACTCTATCACTTGAGACAGAGCTCCAATTACAGCTTTTTTGTGGAGTAGTTTGAGATAAGAGTCTCACGGCCTTTCCTGGCCTAGCTGGCTTCAAACCTGGATCCTAAGATCTCAGCCTCCTGAGTAGTTAGGATTACAGTTAGGAGCCACCGCTCCCTAGCTTGACAAACTGCTTTTTAAAATTGTTCTTATTTTTTTAATCTTATTTTTTTTGCCAGTCCTGGGGCTTGAACTCAGGTCCTGGGCACTGTCCCTGACCTTCTTTTGCTCAAGGCTAGCACTCTAGCTCTTGAGCCACAGTGCCAATTCCAGCTTTTTCTGTGTATGTGGTACTGAGGAATTGAACCCAGGGCTTCGAGCATGCAAGGCAAGCACTCTACCACTGAGCCACATTCCCCACTCCTGTTTCAGTTGTTTTTTTTTTCTTTTTTTGGGTCCGGTCATGGGGCCTGAACTCTGGGCCTGGGCACTGTCCCGCAGCTCTTCAGCTCAAGGCTAGCACTCTAGCACTTAAGCCACAGCGCCACTTCCGGCTTTTTTCCTTTTTGCTTATGTGGTGCTGAGGAATCGAACCCAGGGCCTCATGCATGCAAGGCAAGCGCTCTACCACTGAGCCACCTTCCCAGCCCCTAGTTTTTGTTTTGTTTTAAAGAGTGATACTCCAGATAATTAAGAGAAGAGACTTACCAGGGAAGCTGGAGCTGAAGCAAAGAGGGACGTTGATACAGAGGGCACCACTAGACGGCGCCAGACCCTTCAATTGCTATGACTAGTGTCACTTAAGTAAAACTTAACTATGCCAGCTAATACTCAATCATTTTCTCCTCCCATAGAAAAGATCATTTCATGATCTTTGAAATCCCAGGAATGTACAGAGGCCTAATTCCTGACAGGATGAGCTTGATAGAACATTTAGAATCCGTGGCATTTTTATTATTTTGTTGAAATAACTTCGATAGAGGGTAACACCCAGGATTTGGGAGGAAAAGCATTTTTCTCATGTCTGTGTTTACAGGTTCAATGAAGTCTGTGTCCGGGGTACATGCTGATTGCTTTTACACAAGGCACAATTTGCCCTTTATCCTAGCAAACAAACAGCTGCCCAAAATAGCTCTCCACCAGCCTGTCACTCACCTAAAATCCATCAGGGCGGTGATCTCTAACCTTTTCAAAGCTAGGGCTCTTTACAAGCACAATTTTCATGGACTTGTATGTGGTAAATCTTGAACTCTTTATATTATAAATGTTTAATTAATATATATAAAGAAATATATTTAATAATAAATACATAAGATATTTACATGACATAAAAATATCATGAAAATAATGTAGCTTCAGTAATACCTTTTATTCTTTATTTTATTGTTCTTTTTTTTTTGTTTTTTTGGTTGGTTGTGGGGCTTGAACTCTGGGCCTTGACACTGTTTCTTAGCTCTTCGCTCAAGGCTAGTGCTCTACCACTTGAGCCACAGCACCACTTCCGGCTTTTTTCTTTTTGCTTATGTATTGCTGAGGAATCGAACCCAGGGCCTCATGCATGCAAGGCAAGCGCTCTGCCACTGAGCCACCTTCCCAGCCCTTTATTGTTATTCTTAAGGTGATGTACAGAGAGGTTATAATGACATAACTCAGGTAATGAGTAATTTCTTTTTGGAAAATGTCACCCCTTCCTTCTCTGTCTCCCAGTTTTTCCCCCCATTGGTAGTTTTAGATCTCATCAGTCTATTTGAAAAGGGAGCAGAGAAGTATACAAAATAAATTTCTTGAATAGTAGTAAAAGTCATTTCACAAGCACGCTCATGAAGACCTGATGCAATCCTATCGCCGAACCCTCACGGAGGGGTGTATAAGGAACAATAAATCTTCATTTTTTTTAAATCTTTAAACACAGAACTATCTTATATATTTTATGCTTTTTTTGAAATCTCACCAACTCTCAGAAATGGAAAAATGTGCATTTCTCTGCATAATGTAGAAAGACCCTAGTTCCTGGAATGAATGAGTTCTCACACCTGAGGGTAGGTTGCTTGTAGCTGCCTACATGATCTTCCTACAAACATTTATCAAGTTTAAAGTTTTTAATTAAAAAAAATGTATGGTGTCAGTCCTGGGGCTTGAACTCAGGACATCCGCATTGTCCCTGAATTTTTGAGCTGATGGCTGGTGCTCTACCATTTGACCCACAGTTCCACTAATGGCTTTTTTGGTGGCTGGGAGATAAGAGTCTCATATACCTTCCTGTCCAGGCTGGCTTTGAACTGCGATCCTCATATCTCAGCCTCCTGAGTAGCTAGGATTACAGGCCTGAGTCACTGGCTCCTGGCAAAGTTAGTTTTTAAAGTGTTCAAGGAAGTGTGATCTCTCAAAGACGTCAATTCCAAATACAGTGTGTCTGTTTGACCTGAACTTCAGTCTTTGGTGTCCTACTAAGTATGTAATGTGCATTCTTAGCTCAAATTTCTTGCTAGTTTTGACATCATAGGTGAACTATCTCCTGGCACTATTAAAAGAGTATCTGGAATCCTGGAACTCTGAAGAGAGCCAAGATTCCATAGCCCATGTCAGCTGACAGAGAAACTCTACCACTCAACCAGGAAGAGGCAAATTCATCTTTCAAAAGAATAACTTACCATATACTCTGGTCCTTTAGCTTATTGAAATTTATGAACCAACTTCTTTGTCTTGAATTTTGGCGTTTATTACACATGTTGTTTGCTATTGTTAGTTATATAACTCTATAGAGAATTAACAAAGAGCAAAACACTAGAGGAAATCTTACATATTTTCAATGTCATTTTATAAATACTTTGCTGAAGGTTGATCTAAGAAGAAAAGTTTAGTACTATTAAAAATGTGTTATTTAAAACATTTAGATCATGCCAATGAAACTATTTGTATAAGAATTGTTGCCAAGTATGTTACAGAGAAGATATTAACACTGCAAAAGATTTCAGTTTTGATGCCAATTTGATGAAGGTATTTATGAAGAACTCAGATATATTTAGATATTGAATCTCATGTGAGTTTCTCCTAATTCCATTTGAGATATGGGGATTCCATTTGATTTCTTTGACAAAGTGCTATAGCAATCAATCTATTCAATCTTATTTTTTTAAATTTAGCATCTCAAAGAACAATCAGCCAAATTCTAATCTTAGATGTGTGAAATTATGACACATCCATAAAATACTCAACTTTGTGATATCAAACATGGATTAGAGGTACTCATGGCAAAGTGCAGTACATGCATATCACATGACAATGAACAATCTCACTCCCCAGGACTGGACTAGGGCTTTGCTAGCACAAAGCTTTTCACTTAAGTAAAATAATCATAGCGATGCTATTGTCAAAGTAAAGTTCAAAAGATTGTCTATGTTGCTAGTCTAAAGAAATCAAACTTTCTAAAAGACACCATTCAGTTCCCAAAACCTTTTATGAAGCCATTTTATTTATTTATTTACTTATTATTATTATTTTTTTGGTTGGTCATAGGGCTTGAACTCTGGGCTTGGGTGCTGTCCCTGAGCTCTTCAGCTTAAGACATGAGCTCTACCGCTTGAGCCACAGCGCCACTTTCAGTTTTCTAGTGGTTTATTGGAGATAAGAGTCTCATAGACTTTCCTGCCCAAGCTGGCTTTGAACCTTGATCCTCAGATCTCAGCCTCCTGAGTAGCTAGGGTTACAGGTGTGAGCCACCAGCACCTGGCTATGAAACCATTTTATAATATGGAGAAATTAACTGATACTACCTTCCTCTAATGGGAGGTTATTTACCGTAAAACAGAAATGATTGTTTCCATTCTTGTCAAATACTCTTACTCTAGGTAAGTATGGGAGTTAGGGCTGTGGGTCCCAAGCTAACAGAGATAGAAGCTTGTCTGTAAAGTATTTGAGTTAGCATCACCCATCCTTTTAAAGTGCCATGATTTTCCTCATATGCTAGTAAGAGTCAGTCGATTCTCAACTGTATTTATATCAGGGGTCCTTAGATTTCCCTGGAATTTGTAGCTCCTGGGTTGTAAATTGCTAGTCTAGGCTAAGCTTCACTTTCTGAGGTCCACTGTAGGAACCCAGAGCTCCATGAGTAGATGCAGAAAGTATGGCTGGATGGTGTGTGCAATGCCCTTGGCCACACATAGATTTCTCTGGAATTTGAAGCTCATGGGTTGATAATTGCTAATCTGAAGTCCAGAGAGAACTATTTGTACAAAGTCACACAACTCAGTTAAAAAAACATGACTCTAGCCAGGCGCTGTGGCTCACACCTGTAATCCTAGCTACTCAGGAGGCTGAGATCTGAGGATTATAGTTCAAAGCCAGCCCAGGTAGGAAGGTCTGTAATACTCTTATCTCCAATTAACCACCAGAAAACTGGAAGTGGTGCTGTGGCTCAAGTAGTAGAGCACTCACCTTGAGTTGAAGAGCTCAGGGACAGTGCCTAGGCCCAGAGTTCAAGCCCCATGACTGCCCCCCACACACAAAAAAACTGGACTCTAAAAATCTTAAGGTTCACCTTACCCATTCTCCACTACCCCCTAATTACAGATAAAAGTTCCTAGAAACATTGAAAGAAAACAAATTGCTCTGGTCATTCAGGGAAGTTGTTTTCTATCAAATTGGTCAACGAAGTGCTGCTAACACTACTACAAACTTATAAATAGAATGCCTACAAATGGCTGGGTGTCAGCCTTAAGACATAAATAATGTTTAGCAGGTGTTGGAACAAGGCCTGGTTCTGTTAGATATTTTCATCAGTGCCCTACACAAGACATTGGCAACCTATAGAGTCAAAATCTCTGCAAAGAATTTGACATTGCAGGATGCCCGCTGGTGTGTTCTTCCTACAACTTGTCTTTCTTCGATTTCATTACCATAGCTCAATTGATCTCCTCCAGGAGTTATTAAGGATCATTCGGTTATGATCGACTAATACAACAGATCTTTCAAATGCTTTGGAGACTGTCATTTTTTTTTAAATGAGTTTATCCAAAAGATTACTGGTTAGGGCTGAAGATGTGGCTTGAATGCCAGAGCACCCCCCTAGTAGGGACAAGGCCCTGAGTATTAGTTAAGTGGGTAGAGATTGTTATCTCTGTGTGGCTTACCATATAGACTATTGCCCTCTGCCTCTCAGAACCATAACTCCTCATGAACAGTTTTCAAATGATGGAAATTTGAAATCACAGCATTCTTTCTTACTGAGCCTGAACTAAACCTCTGAAAGTCTTCTCAATATCATTCATCAAGCAGCTGTTGGCTCCTGGTTAATGAGAAGGATCAGTGGGAGCAATGAGTCTTATTGCCGTTTCCGATTTATATACTTGGAATAGATTCTTGTCTGAAGCTAGACACTAATATTTTATAACTTCTCAAAACATCTCTATAGCTTATATATCTATGTATATGTGTATATATACATAGAAGGTTTTAGATACATACATATATACATGCACATATATAAACATTATGTCTATATGTCTGTATGTCTATATGTATATACTCTATGCTGAAAGAGAAGAAAAAGAACATGTCAATAGCTTTAGTTTTTAGGTTTATTTGTTGGTCATGGGGCTTGAACTCCAGTCTTGGGTTCTGTCCCTGAGCTTCTTTGCTCAAGGCTAATGCTCTACCACTTTGAGCTACAGCTCTACTTCTGGTGGTTAAATGGAGATAAAAGTCTTATGGACTTTCTTGACCAGACTGGCTTTGAACTGTGAGCCTCATACTTCAGCTTCCTGAATAGCTAGGATTGCAGGTGTGAGCCACTGGTGCCCTGCTTAGTTTTAGTTTTATAACAGAGACAGAAAGTACTTCCATTAGACTTGGTAAAAGGTAAAAATCAGTTCTGGAAATGACAAGAATGCCTTCAGTGATGTGTAGTTTTGTAAAGTGAAATTTTATCCATATGTAGTATGTGCTTAATGAATATACCACTACTTTTTAAAAATGGAAAAACTTAATCAAAATGAAGCTTTTTAGAAGCTGTCACAAGTATCTGACTTGAGCAAGAGTGTAGATTGTCTCAGGCAAACTTTGCTGTTAAAAATATTCCAGTGATGTATTTTTATAGCCAGGCGAGGAAAAAATGTCCGTAAATAGCCCTAGAGGTATGGCCAAGAACTGGTTGCCAGTAAAAATATTAATTTGACCATCATCAGAAATATTTCAAATTTGGTGAGTACTTTAAAAGGCAAAAATAAGAAGGAGTGGAATTACAGCAATATTGAAATGTGTACAAATATTTCCATTGCCTATATTGTGTATTTTTTCTAATTTTTTCATTATTTCTCTCTCCATTTTCATATCATTTGTATTCACCCCACATTTAATTTTAATCCATTTTTGAGTTAAATGTGCTATTTTTTCCACTTGGGTTTAAAATTTTTAATTGTTATTAGGAAGGTGATGTAGAGGAGTTACAGATGCATAAGTCAGGTAATGAGGACGTTTCTTTTTGGACAATGTCACCGCTTCCCTCGCTATCTCCCAGTGTTTCTCTTCTGTCCCCACTGACAAGTTGCATCGTTCATTTTGAACATCGTGTCCAGTGAGTTCCACTGCTGCATTTGGTCACCCCTTGCCCCTCCATTTCTGTGGCCTTCCCTGTCACTCCCAAAGATAGATGAAGGAACAAACAAGATAAAAAGAAAACAATATAAAAACCTCAGTTTCCATTTCCTGGAGTTCATTTTGATACCACTTGGATTTTTCAAAACCTCATCAGGCTGATCACTGCTGGCTTATGCCTGTAATTCTAGCTACTCACAGGGTTGAGTTTTGAGGGTCACAGTTCAAAGCTAGCCTGGGAAGGAAAGTCTAAGAGATTTTTTTTTTGAGCAATAAGCCAATTTTTAAACATTTTATTTTACTTTATGTGAGTGAGGTACAGAGAGCTTACAGTTACATAAGTAAGGTAATGAGCACATTTATTGTTGAATATTGTTACGCCTCCCTCATTTTCTCCTACTCACCCTCCTCCCCAGCTCCCTCCCCCCCTAAATTATAAAGTTCATTTCTAACATAGTGTCTTGGGAGTATTGCTGTTGCATTGGTTCACCTTTCATCTTTTGTCTCACCATTTTGTCATTCCCCTTCCCTTCCACAAATCAGAGAAATATATATACAAGACAGAGGGTACCACAATAAAAAAAATTGCCAACGGGGATAAACCAAAGGGGGTGGGGAAATAAGAGAAAAAAGATATAACTTCACACAGTACATTAAAAAGCAAAACAAAAAACAAAAAAACCAACCCCCTCCTCTAGCTAGCAAGATAATAGAAAACCCATAGACTGGGAGAAGAAGATCTTCACTAGCCATACGACAGACAAGGTCCTCGTATCAAAAAAAAAAAAAATACCTAGAGCTCAAAAAATTAAATCTCCCAAAAATGAATCCTCAAAGAAACCACCACTCCATTCATAAGAGGGCTAAAGAATAAAAAAGAGACCTCTCTAAACAGGAAATAAGAGTAGCAGACACATGAAGAAATGTTCAACATTTCTGACCATAAAAGAAATGCAAATGAAAACAGCACTGAAATTCCACCTCACTCCAGTCAGAATGGCCATGATCAAGAAATCTAATAACAGATGCTGGCGGGGATGTGGCTAAAAGGGAACACTACTACACTGTTGGTGGGAATGTAAACTGGTTCAGCTACTCTGGAAAGCAGTACGGAGGTTCCTCAAAAGACTAAACATAGAGCTCCCCTGTGTGACTCTTATCTCTAGAGAAATCACAGGAAAAGCTGAAGGCAGAGCTGTGGCTCAAGCGGTAGAGCGCTAGTCTTGAGCAAAAGGAGCTCAGGGACAGCACCAGGCCGTGTTCAGGCCTCAGGACTAGCAAAAAAACAAAAAAGATAAAGAAAAAGAAAAAAAAACCCACCTCATCTGAATAACTTCCTTTTTTACTGCAAATCATCCAGTTGTCCATCATTGTGTCTATTTAAGGAAAAATGATCTAAAGGGGTGTGAAGGGTAGGAAGGGGAAAATGTCAGCTTTCTCTGTCTCCTCTCTTTCATCCCGAGAGGAGCTTCCTCGGGTGTGAACTGGGGTTCTCAGCCAGGAGCTGTGTCTTGACAGCTGTGGGCTCTAATTCCAACTCAGGTTTGGGACATTTCACAACTTTTCCTTTGACAACAGCCAATGTGGAACTGGCGTAACAGCAAAGACGCAGGCCCTTTGCCTAGAGCTCTGCTCAGTTCTCTAGAAGGAACCAGGCCCTTCCTTGTGGCTGTTACAGCGCATGCTCCCTGCCATCCTGCATTCCATAGTAGCTATCAGAGTGAGATCGAGGCTTTGAAGCCTCTCTCTGGTAGCCTCTCTCATGTTAGTTGGAGAAAAAGAGCTAAGAAGGAACTGAGATTCTAGTTGGCTACATTTCAGAACACTATAATCATTCATATAATCATTCATTGTGGCTTCTAATATATTAATGTCAGACATCACTGGCTCATGCCTTGTAATCCTAGCTACTCAGAAAGAGGCTAAGATCTGATCACAGTTTGAAGGCAACCCAGGCAAACAAATCTTGGAAAGTCTTATCTCCAATTAACTAACAAAAAGGCAGAAGTGTAGGCATGGCTCAGTAGTAGAGTGCCATTTCTCAATGAAACTGATGAATGAGAGCACAAGGCCCTGAGTTCAAGTCCTAGTGCTGGCACACACACACACACACTCACACACACACAGAATTATAGTTATTTGATCATAAACCCAATTAATTTGACAATGACTCTTGCTAGCTCTCAATTTAAAAATTGGAAAGTCCTAAGGCAAAGTCATATGTTTCAATTTAGGAGAGTTGCTTTAGTTCTTCATGGATACCTGACTTAGGGGAGGAGCAAGAACAGGAAGGGAGAACAGGCCTGTGCTTCAATCATCTATCTTAAGTTCTGACTTGGTTTGTTTGTTTGTTTTTTGGGTCCAGTCGTGGGGCCTGAACTCTGGGCCTGGGCGCTGTCCCTCAGCTCTTCAGCTCAAGGCTAGCGCTCTACCACTTGAGCCATAGCGCCACTTCCGGCTTTTTTCTTTTTGCTTATGTGGAGCTGAGGAATTGAACCCAGGGCCTCATGCATGCAAGGCAAGCGCTCTACCACTGAGCCACCTTCCCAGCCCCTTAAGTTCTGACTTGGATGCACAGAATATTGTCCCTTGTCTTAAAGTTGTCATGCTTAGCCTTACTAGTAGCACTTTTAAAAATTGAACTTGTAAATCCTCTCTTCTAGTCCATTGTTTTTCTGTGTGTCTACTCACAGCTCTGGGGTTCTCCTCCTAAGCAACCATTTAAGAGAATTCAATAAGCACTAGTGTAAACCCATTCTTCACAGAAGACTTCTCAACAAGCCATCCTGGCCAGTCCTTCCGATCATCTACTGAAAGCCAGTGAAGAGGAAAGCTGTCAGCACAGCCCGCTGTCCTCACTGACTCTAGTCCCAAATTCTTCCTGAGAGTTTCACTGTAAACACGATCGTGCAATGATTTTTTCATTTAGCATGATCTCTGAAACCTCCATGTCTCATAAACATGTCTGGGGTTGGGCAGAAGAACATAGAAGGACCACAAGTAGATTCAATTGGTTTCCCTCATTTCTCCTGGAGTTTAACTTAATAAGATGGAGGGGTTTAGGGACAGGAAAAATTAGGCAGGGATTCAGAGGCTGCTTCAGAAGCAGGGATTCAGACAATGCTTAGGAGCACATTTGGCAAGTTAAGAGTGAGCTCTGCGAGTCTTCAAAATGAAGAAAGAAGAGCTAGAGCAATGCATCCGTGTCTTTTTCCGGTGGCAAGGACGATGGGCTCTTTAGGTTGGCTTAGGAGCTGCAAGGATGATGGGCTCTTTAGGTTGGCTTAGGAGCTGCAAGGATGATGGGCTCTTTAGGTTGGCTTAGGAGCTGTGGCCTTTGGCAAATATATCGTAGGGTAATAAAGCCTTTTGGAATTTTCATTTGCAATCCCCTGTCACACATATACTTAAATGCACTACCAGATGACCTAAAAGTCCTAGCTATCAGGTGTGAAGAACAATGTGTGTTTCACATGTGAAATGAGAAATCCTGCAAACAATGCTAGGAACAGAGCCAAGACAAGTCATTTTCCTTTCTCAGTCGCTCTAGTGTAAGTGTCCCTCCCTCACCCTTCCCTGTCCTACCCTCTGACTAATCTACCCACTCAAGATCTTTCCTGTCCATGCTAGAAAACAATGGTACTTAAAATGCTTACTTCTTGGTAATTGTACCCAACATCCCGACTCACCCTTAGCGACACGCAATAAACAGCATTCTGAAAATCTTTTAAAGTGGCTACCCTCTTTATGAATTTCACAGAGTACTGAAAGAGCTAACTCCAAGTTAATCCCAGCTATTGGACTCTCTATTATAAAAGTATTACTATCAGAAGGGGCTGGAGCCTGAATGAAGGATTCCAACTTTGAAGGATTTGACCTTAGGGCCCAGCCCTCTAATCTCCCCAACCAATATCCACCCCAAGAAGTGTTTCCTGATTGGGCAGATCCTTGCATTTTTCCTATCTTTTCTTGACCTTGATTATTAAACTTTGTAGAGTCCATTGTCAGTCATGACCACAACGTACTTTCTGAAAGCTGGATTAAAAAACTGGACCTGGGCTAGGAAGTTGGCTTAGTGGCAGAATGCTTGCCTAGCATGCATCAAGCCCTGGGTTTGAGTCCTCAGTACCACATAAACAGAAAAAGCCAGAAGTGGTGCTGTGACTCAAGTGGTAGAGCAGTAGCCTTGAACATAAGAAGCTCAGGCTCTGAGTTTAAGCCACAGGACTAGCCAAAAACAAAAACAAAAAACAACAAAAACATACAACAACAACAACAGCAATAACAAAACACCCGCTAAACTGGACCTTTGCCAACACAGCAGTGATGCTGCCTGAGTCATTTACCCTTCTAGAAACAAGCCAGCATCAACTAAGAAGTCTAGAAACATCTTTAAATGATACTGCCTATCAGTATCATTTGGAGTTTGGCTTGCTTTCCTCCCTGGATGGGGTCTTCGGAAGGTACCATAACATTTGAAGAAGACTTCATGCATGCTGCCGGATGCCTGTGGCTCATGCCTGTAATCCTAGTGACTCAGGAGGTTGAAATCTAAGGATCAGGGTTCAAAGCCAGCCTAGGCAGAAAAGTCTGTAAGACTCTTATTTCCAAAAGGTCAGAAGTGGAGGGGTGTGACTCAAGTGATAGACTGGCAAAAAAGAGAGGGGGGGAGGGAGGGAGGGAAGGGAAAGGGAGAGGGAGAGGGAAAAAGAAGGAAAAAAAAGAAAAAAAGAAAGAAAGAGAAGAAGGAAGGAAGGAAGGAAGGAAGGAAGGAAGGAAGGAAGGAAGGAAGGAAGGAAGGAAGGAAGGGAAATAAATTCACTGCTGTCTACTTCTACTTCTATGTTTTGCCTCCTTTCCCTTTGTGGTTTGCAGGGCTTGCTAAGTCTCCCTGTGCACTTCTCAGCCTCCACTCCAACTCTTTGTAATTCCTCACTTGACTGTATAATTCCTGCCCATCAACCCCCTTCCTTGTAATTGCCCTAAGTGTTTTTTGTCTTCTAATAATATATAGAAAATAATCACAACTGGAAACCGCATTTAACAATGAATGTAAGGTATCATTAGTGTACACGTTTACTAGGTAATTAACACCAACCACGCTTTGTTCTGATTCTCTAACACCCGGTAATCCAATCTGGGGCTTAGAAGGTGAGGTCTGGGTGCTCAGCTCCCAGCCCAGGCTGTTGTTGGCCTGCGACAGGGGTCACATGAGGAAATTCACCTCTTGGGGTCACATCAGAGATGTGACACAGATCTGCAGGTGCACTGAGCCAAAGGAATGCAGCCACACACTTGCTCAAAGGAAGGAGAGGAGAGAGGCCAGCAGAAGGACACATACAAGCAAGGCCCAGGCCTGAGAGCAAAGTCAAGAAGCAAAGCAAAAGGTGTGTCACACAGCAGGGGAAGATGTGATGGAGAGAAAAAAAACAATGAGATCCAGCCTTCCCAGATAACAGCCCCCAAACATTTTAGTTTCCATACTTTCTCTCACATTTCCGCTCGCCTAGACACTCCTTCCTCTTCCTCCTCTTCGTAGTGCTCTACCAGCTAGTGAGTCTCTCTCTCATTCTCTGTCTCTGTCCCAGTCTCTGTCTTCCTCTTTCTCTCACACACACATTTCTGTTTTGTTTTATAGATTTCTATTTGCTTTACCCATTCTCCCCACATGCACGTTTGCAAATAGCTCTTTTCAGGGAGAAGGAGGAAATCTGGTTCATTTCATTCCTATATAGTCCACGGGAATTCTTGTCCGCATTGTCTTATAATAATGCCTTATAAGATATTTTCCAAGTTCTGTGTGTTAATTTATTGTTCCAGTTTGGCTGAAAAGGGTTTGAGATAGGAATGTCTTCCTCCTTTTACTTTTGTTTTCCCTTGATGGCAAAACTATACATGCTTGCTGACACATATGATGTATTTGTATTGTGAATACATTGAAATGGCTCAGAAGAGTTTTATGATTTGTGCTACTGATCACTTAACAGGAAAACTCATGGGGATGGTGAAAAATTACGGGCTCATGTATGAAACTTTAAATGTCCAATGTAAAGGGAGAATATGCAAGGCAAGGATTTTCATGAAGAATGTTACGCCAGTGAATTTTAGCTGGAACACTGTATTGTGGGGGTGTTGTACCATGTGCCAATACTCATAATTACTAATCAAAAATTAGGAGAGTGGGGGCTGGGAAGGTGGCTCAGTGGTAGAGTGCTTGCCTTGCATGTCTGAGGCCCCGGGTTCGATTCCTCAGCACCACATAAGCAAAAAGAAAAAAGCCGGAAGTGGCTCTGTGGCTCAAGTGGTAGAGCGCTTGCCTTGCATGCCTGAGGCCCCAGGTTCGATCCCTCAGCACCACATAAGCAAAAAGAAAAAAGCCGGAAGTGGTGCTGTGGCTCAAGTGGTAGAGCGCTAGCCTTGAGCTGAAGAGCTGAGGGACAGCGCCCAGGCCCAAAGTTCAGGCCCCACAACAGGACCCCCCAAAAAATTAGGAGAGTGGGAAGCCCTGGATTTAATCTAAACACACATCCCCTCCCCACACACACGTATACATACAGAGGAAGTAGAAGAGCTATCTTCTACTTGGTGAGCCTTAGTCATTGGGCCATCTACCCTTTTATAGTTTCCATCCAGTTTCATACCCCCATCCATCATGTCTACTTCTTCTGAAGATCAACATCCTCATAAAGACAACTGAGAAATTCATCTGGTGCCTGTCACACCAATATGACAAAATGAGCATGTGTCTTTAGTGCTGGGCCTCAAAGCCAGGGCCTGGTGCATGCTGGGTAGTCTTTGTCCTTCTGGGCTACATCCCCAGCTTTCCACTCACAGTTACCAACAACAGAGCAAGGAGAAGATCCTAGAGTCAGATCTTGATGCCCAACATTGGCTATGGAAACAATAAAGCTGTCCAGGTCCTTATACTCATGATGTTTAACTTTGTGTGACAATTTGACTAGGGAATGGGATATGGGATACCAACATATTTGCTCAGTTCTATTTGTGTTGAAAAGTGAGTAGTAGTTACATTGATAGGTCGAATAATGCAGATTACCTCCCTTAATTTGGTAGGTCTCATCCAAGCAGATGAAGACCCCCCACAGAACAAATGGCTGACTCTTCCCCTATAAGAGAATTCTCCTTTGTCTGATTGTCTTCAGGCTGAAACATCAGCTCTGCCAGGCTCAGTCCAGCCTGTAAACCTCTAGACTGGAATTATACCAACTTCCATAATGGTGTGAGTCAACTCTTCCTAATAAGTCTGTGTTGGCACGTGTATATGTGCTAGTGCTGCTTCTGTTCTCTAAGGAACCCTGACTTCATCCATGATGCCATCGGGAAGAGACACAAATACCCTATATTTTCTTCTTATATGCAGAATCCATATTTAGGAGAGGAAAAAAATTATGAAAGTAGAGCACTACTTGTGAAGAAGGGGACCAATAGGATAGAAGGACAGAGTTGGGAATGTGAATATGTTAAAGAAAATCATATGGGCTGGGAATGTGGCTTAATGGTAGAGTGCTTGCCTAGCATGCCACTTCAACAACCTGTGATATCATTCCTCATGGAGTTATTTTAAGTTAATTGGCTCTTTCAATTGATAAGCAAGTTTTGACATGGAACTTGTTCTTTTGTGGTTAGCAAACTGAAGACTAAGTTAGATAAAAATCCCACTATTTCTTTTCCTTTACGGTCTCTTAAAATTGATATTGAGAACATGGGAACTCTAGAAAGAAATCTCAGTAAACAATTAAAAATAGAGCTGGTACCATAGCACATGCCTGTAGTCTTAGCTACTTTGAATGTAGAGCTCAGGAAATTGTAGCTTGAGGTCAATTCAGGCTAAAAAGTTTTGGGACTCCATATCAGTCTCAGTCAATGGCTGGGCTCAATATCAATAATGCCTGCCATCCCAGCCACAAAGGGAAGTCTGAATAAGAAGATCATAATTCATACGGGCCTGGGCATAAAGTGAGAATCTATTTAGAAAATAACCAACACCTGAAGAGACTGGTGGTGTGGTACAGGTGCTAATAGTAAGGGTGAAGGCCTCAGTTTAAATCTCAGAGAAAGAAGGAAAGAAAGAAAGAAAGAAAGAAAGAAAGAAAGAAAGAAAGAAGGAAGGAAGGAAGGAAGGAAGGAAAAATTGAACTTCTTGGGAATATAAACTAATACGTTTACAATTTGTTAAAGCTGTTATTCCTCTAATATAATATTATGTATAAACTGAGGCTTCATCAGTTCTAATTATATTTAGCTTTTTTAAAAACATGAAATGAAATGCAATCCTTTCCCTAGAGTTTGAAACATTTAGGTCCTTTTATCCTAGCCACAGAATTTCAAAGCTGAAGGATTGTTGGGCAGTAGAAAGTTAAAAAAAATTGGAGCCAGTCAATAGAATTGTTTGTTTGTTTATTTAGTCAGTTATGGAGCTTGAACTGTAGGCCTGGGTGCTGTCCTAAGGTTTTTTTTTTTTGCTCAAGTCTAGTGCTCTACCACTTTGAGTCACAGCTCCACTTACCAAGTTTAAATGGTCAATTAGAGATAAGTGTCTCATGGCCTTTCCTGCTCAGGCTGGCTTCGAACAACAATCCTAATATATCAGCCTTCTTGAGTAACTAGGATTACAGGTGTGAGCCACTGGTGTCTGGCTTCATTCATTTTTTATTGCTATAATATAATAATTTTTATATTCATAAGTAGTATTTTTTAATTTAATTTTATTTGTGAACATACTGAACAGAGGGGTTACAATTACATGGGCAGGATAATGCGTACATTTCTTACCAAGCATTGCAGCCTCCTCCTTTGTTTACCCTTCACATCCCTTCCCAGCCTC
>NW_012267338.1:6149895-6150375 GCF_000151885.1 Dipodomys ordii
GTGGTGCTGAGGAATCGAACCCAGGGCCTCATGCATGCAAGGCAAGCACTCTACCACTGAGCCACCTTCCCAGCCCCAATGAGTACATTTCTTATCAAGTATTGTAGCCTCCTCTTGTTTCCCCTTCCCATCCCTTCCCACACCCCCATCCCCCCACTAAAGTTGTAAAGTTCGTTTTTCCATATAACGACTTGTACAATGCATCCATCTGTATCCCTATTTAAATGATTTGTTTTATTCCCTTCCCCTCCACAAATTATACCAACCTCAAATACAGTGAAAGCAGGGGATATACCACTGGGGAGGAACATACAAAGCAACAAAGAAATCATCTTATAAATGTGTTAGAAACAATCATCTGAAAGGAAAAAACATTTGAATACATATCTTGATTATAGCCATTCTAACTGGGGTGAGGTGGTATCTCAATGTTGTTTTGATTTGCATTTCTTTTATGGCTAGGGAGGTTGAGCATTTCTT
>NW_012267338.1:6151140-6171690 GCF_000151885.1 Dipodomys ordii
AAGTGGCGCTGTGGCTCAAGTGGTAGAGCGCTAGCCTTGAGCTGAAGAGCTGAGGGACAGTGCCCAGGCCCAGAGTTCAGGTCCCACAACCGGACCCTCACCGCCCCCCCCCAAAAAGAAATGTATTCATCACCTTACTCATGTAACTGTAACCCTTCTGTACAGCATCTTTATAATAAAATAAAATTAAAAAAAGATATGTAAGTGGTCAGCGCTGTTTCCTTATTACTACCAAATTACAGTTTTTCTTTCCTTGGCTCTGTTCTCTAGATCACCCAGCCACAGTTCCCTTTAGTAAGTTACATAAAATCTTATTCTGTTTTTGTTCTTATCATAAAACACCATAGGCTTTGTAATTTATAAACGATACAAGTTATTTCTCACAATTGTGGAGACTGAAAATACAAGTTCAATGTGTCAGCACATCAGAGCCCAGTGAGTCTCTTTTTTTCTGCTTTTTGAATGAGCAAAGAATGGATTGTTGAGTTAATAATATGTAGAAGTAAAAATTAGGACAAAAATGGCAGCAAAGGAGAGATGAAGCAGATAGATATTCTTAGCAGATTTTTATAGTGCACGTAGAATACTGTTTTGCTGTTTAAATGAACACTGTGATAAAATTTTAAAGTACATATTATAGAATATTTGAGAAATCCTGAAAAATCAAGAAATAAAGCTAATGGAACACAAAATAATGAATTCAGAAGAACACCAGAAAAAAGAAAGGATACAAGAACCGGACACCGATGGGATAAACAGAAGACAAGTAACAAGATGTTAGATTTCAAATAACTCAGGAATTCTAATTCTTGATATTCATTCAAATGATACGAATGAAGCCTAGGACCACGCTAAATTTTGTCAGCAAATTTATATAAGCTATAAACAACTCTAATATCTATCCATTGGCAGATGGATAAATTGTGCTAGATTCATGTAATGAAATACAATACAGCAGTACAAAAGAGCAAACTAGTTACATTTGCAAATCCATGGATTTCAAAACTGCAATGCGAAGGCAAAGAATCTGTTCTTCTATTCCATACCCCCTGGTTCTATGTATAAGACCTATGAGAAACAGAAAAAACTATAGTAACAAGAAAGAAGATCAGTAATTTCTAAGAATCTGGAGTAATGTGAACAGCTAGTGCAAGATTAGGAAGAGGCAGGGAAGGAACTTTGGGGGTGGGGTGAGATTGCTCTACCTTTGTTGTGGTGGTAAATAAAAAATTGTACTCATTTTCTAAGACTTTTTGAATGGTACATTTTAAATGACTGCTTGATTCACTGACAATACTAATGATTAGAAAATCTACCCCTTTAAAAATAGCAAGTTGACACTATATGCAAGCTAGTCAATACCCTTGAAATATGACCCCAGTGTGGGAAGAAGTGTCACTGTTTGAAAGAATGCACAGAGAACAGATCAGTAGAATAGCCCTGTGTCCCAGAAAATTCCAGGACTGGTGTATTAATAGACACCCTAAGCCCTTCTCTATAGGAATCTGTTAAACTGTCCCTGAGAGCTTTGGCCGCTGTCTTATCTAAACAGAAAGAGTGACTTCATCACAGCTCGTGATTCACCTGATTTCATGTTGGACAGGCATCAGGGGCCCTGGTGAGCTGGAATACTCTTGTATTTACAACCTTGCTTGGAGGAACAAATGAGGGCTCTAGTAGTTAATCAAGGCCAACTGGTTTTGGTCTTTAGCAGCCACTGGATTAGGGACAGATGACAAATACTTTTGAGATGGATGTGTGTAAACCATTTTAGAGCCTGAGGCAGGGCATATCATGCTACAAGGCAAGCCATGTGAGGAGAGCTGGGGAAAGAAAGCCAATGTTACACGGAGGCACCAGTCCAAGTCTTGGGCAGATATAAAGTTAGAAGGAGCTTAGAAGCACCTGTCTGCATATAAGGCTCACTAAAGGGCCAGATTTTGGAGAGCATTTAATCCTATTTAGAAGCAGCTAACTTCAGCTGGCTTTTTATTCTGTCAGTTTATGTACCCTGATTTCACTATATAATTCTTCCTTGTTATTATTGTTTGTCTTTGTATAAAGGACAAGATGGAAGTAGACTGGGGAATTGAACTCAGGTTAGGCACTCTATTGCTTGAGCTATAGCCCTGCCCTATTCCCTTGTTATTTGATTATTTAAATATGTTCAATGAAAGTACCCCGTTCCTGGCACTGGTAGCTCAGGTCGGTAATCCTCCTACTCAGCAGGTTGAGATTAGAGGACCATAGTTCAAAGCCAGACTAGGCAGTAAAGTCCATGAGACTCTCATCTCCAATTAACCACCAAAAAAAAAAAGCAAAAAGAGGAACTTAAGGAAAAAAAAAATCTCAGGGACATCACTCCAGTCCTGAGTTCAAGCTCCAGGACCAACAACACTCCCCTCTCCCCCCCAAAAGCAATTTATGAACAAAATTTTAAAAAAAAAACTTGAGTGAACACAGAAATATATAAAAAGGAGACTTGCAACCAACCACGTTTACCCACTGCTCCTGCCTGCTCCTTTCCAGAAACATAGCTAATGCGAAAGACTCCTGACTGGGCAGACTTCTGTCTTCAGAGGATACCCTCTAAGATTCTGAGATTCCTTTTGGCTAATTCTCATTGTATCAACAAGTCTTCCACTTACTGACCTTTTCTCACTCAACTGATGTTCTTCCACTTGAGCCACATCTCCAGATCTGCTTGTTGCCAATTATTTTAGAGGTGGAGTCTCATGGACTTTTCTACCCAGGATGGCTTAGGACCATTATCCTCCAGATCTCATCATCCTGAGGTGCTAGGATTATAGGTGTGGGCCACCAGAGTCTTGTAAATTTTCTTTCTAAAACCAACCAAGTTATAAGCAAATATTTTCAGATCCATTCCAGAAACATTTGTAGTATCCAGGACTCCACAATTTTTTATTTTAATTTTTAATTTAATTAATTTATTTTGTTGGTGTGGGGTTTGAATTTAGGGCCTGGACACTGTCCCTGAGTGTCTGCGCTCAAGGCTGACTCTCTACCACTTTGAGCCACAGTGCTACTTTTGGTGTTCTGGTGCTTAATCAGAGTCTTACAGACTTTCCTGCACCAGCTGGCTTTGAACCATTATCCTCAGATCTCAGCATCCGAAGTAGCTAGGATTACAGCCAGGAGCCACCAATGCCTGGCTTACAACTTCTTACTTTATCTGTTATCATCACTTTAGATTCAAGCCAGATGCCTCTCCTAACTTGTATCCTTCCTTTTATTTATTAATTTCGGTGGTGCTGGGATTTGAACCCACGGCCATGGGCTTTTTCATGCTCTCTCGCTTGAGTCATCACCTGATTGGTTTCTTTGATTCCACTTCCAGTTTTTAAAGTCCCAGCTTCTGAAATCATGCTCTACTCCTGGTTGTTTTTGTTTGTTGGCTTGTCTGTTTGTTTTTGCCTCTATTAACCTCTTATTGCGCTGCAATGAAGCTCAAAGACTCTTTTCCATGACCTATGAAACCTAACATCTCCTGGCTTTTGTCTGCTTCTATGATCTCATACCAGCTCCTCTCCCACTAGTTCATTTTATTGCTTAATATATATATGTGTGTGTGTGTGTGTGTGTGTGTGTGTGTGTGTGTGTGTGTGTGTGTGTGTGTATATTTTTTTTTTTTGGGTCCAGTCCTGGGGCCTGAACTCTGGGCCTGGGCACTGTCCCTCAGCTCTTCAGCTCAAGGCTAGCGCTCTACCACTTGAGCCACAGCACCACTTCCGGCTTTTTTCTTTTTGCTTATGTGTTGCTGAGGAATCGAACCCAGGGCCTCATGCATGCAAGGCAAGCGCTCTACCACTGAGCCACCTTCCCAGCCCCATTGCTTACTATATTAAAAACAAAGTTATATAGTGTTTGGTGTGTATGTGTGTGATTGATTGGAATAAATTGTACACTTGCATGGAAATGTAAAATTCTCCCCTGGAATGTTTGCTAATAAAAAATAAACAAAAGAAATTAATGCATTTCCTTCTTGAATAGCTATATCTGTATCACTTTTCTGCATCTGTATCACTTTTTACTCTACCCAGGACGTTTCATCTCAGATATTGGTGTACCTGACACTTCA
This sequence comes from Dipodomys ordii, assembly GCF_000151885.1. Lineage (NCBI taxonomy): Eukaryota > Metazoa > Chordata > Mammalia > Rodentia > Heteromyidae > Dipodomys > Dipodomys ordii. The sequence continues at coordinate 6,155,240 of NW_012267338.1, forward strand.
GGATCACTCAGTAGTAGTCTGCTTAAATATCACCTCATGAAAGCTCTCATTCTACAATTTTATATTATTCACACGCCCCGCCCTGCTTCATTCATCTTTATAGCTTTTATTATCACTTAAAAAATGATGTGTGCTCAATTTGGTTGCCTATGAGACACCAAAACACTAGCTACTGAGGGTGTGGACTTGGTTTATCCCTATAGTGACATTCCTCAGTTTTGATCACAGGACAGGAACTCAGTAAATAAAGAAATATGTATGTATGTGTGTGTGTGTGTGTATATATATATATATATATATATATATATATATACACACACACACATACAATATCTTCCAAAGACCGAGCACCAGTGGCTCACACCTGTAATCATAGCTACTCAAGAGGCTGAGATCTGAGAATTGCAGTTCAAGGCCAGCCCAGGCAGAAAAGTCCCCATGAGATTCTTATTTCTAATAAACCACTCAAACACTGGAAGTGGAGTTGGGGCTCAAACTCATTGAGCACTAGCCTTGAGTAGAAAATGCTCAGAACAGTGTCCAGGCCCTGAGTTCAAGCCCCACAACCAACAAAAACAAACAAACAAACAAATCTGGAATGCTGTTAAGCACAAGTTCAATTTCTGGGCTATCTTGGAGGCTGAAGTGTTTTATGTTAGGCTGGCTCTCTCCAGTTCAGCTGGTCCTGGAACACTGGCAGACCAATGGATGTTTTCAAATGGCTATTTGTTTTGGTGCCTGTCCTGGGGCTTGAACTCTGGGCCTGGATACTGTCCCTAGGCTTTTTTGTTCTTGGCTAATGGTCTACTACTTAAACTCCAGTCTGGCTGTTTGGGGTGCTTAGTTGAAGATAAGAGTTTCATGAACTTTTCTGCCTGAGGCTGGCTTTAGTGACCCTCAGATGTCAGCTTCCTAAATAGCTAGGATTATAGACACAAGCCAGCTGGTGCCCAGCTTCAAATGGCTTTTTAAATTGTAGGCCAGAATTGCTTTTCTCTGAGAGTTTCTCATACTATATATGAAACCCTCTTTTAAGTTCAGACAGCACCGCAAAAAGATAGTTTCGGTCTATTTACCTCTATGAGAAGACAGCATATAGCTTAGAACAGTAAACCTAACCACTTCTTACCTTTCTCCATAGGGGGAAATGAGACCCCAGTTAGATTCAAAGCACCTCCACCCCAAGTTATCCTAGACCTCATGAGCGTTTGTCTCAAATTAATCCAAGACATCTCTTCCATCATTTTGTTTTTCATCAGTGGGGCTTGAACTCAGGGCCTAGGGGCTGTTCTTGAGCTCCTTTTGCTCAAGGCTAGCACTCTACCACTTTGATCCACAGGTCCACTTCTGATTTTTGAGTTGTTAATTGGAGATAAGAATCTCATGGGGACTTTACTGCCCAGGCTGGCTTTGAACCACAATCCTCAGATCTCAACCTCCTGATTAGCTGGGATTACAGGCATGAGCCACTGGTGCCTGGCTTCTTCTGTAACTTATTTGCCAAAAATGATAACTAATCATCAAGGACAACACCCATTTAAGGGAAATGATTTTCTCTGTCCATAGTTTCCAGGGGAATACAAATAGCTATAAAAATTTATGATTTTTGTCTAAAGTGGCTGTTGGCAATGTAAAAGAAGTCTTGTTTTGGGTGTAGCTTGCAAAAGTTATACAGTCAAATGGTCCTCCACAAGGAAAGCAATACAACTCAGATATTCGTATAATCACACAATAACAAATATGTTGACATTCACATGGAGAAACAAGAAGAACAAGACCAACATGACTTGCAAACATTCGTCCTGGGTTTAAGACGTTGTGAAACGTGTGGAAATTTGGTACTGGACAGAAGCAGAAGTAGCCCTGTTGAAGCTCCATGGGGATTGGTCATAACAGACGTCTAAGCCAATAAAAACAAGCTAGCCTATTTCTAGAAGTCATTGTTATATTTGGAGACTTAGCAATTGGTCCCTGTCATAAGTCATGGAAGAACAGGACTTAGCAAAGTTAAGTCCTGTTGGCCTCAGTTGTCTTGTTTTGAGGCCAGTGTGGGTATCTTCTTTAGCCCTCCTTTGTTCTGGGTGTGGCATGTGTCACCTGCTCCTTACATGGGAAAACAGATGAACACCTTGCTGCCGTTGCAAGGAAACTAAGCTGGTGTATGCCTGAGCTAGGCGTAGGGTATTCAGTAAACCCCATTCTTTTTCACTTTCTATAGGATGGTCTTAGATCAGAAATGCTGCTTGCGTTAATTTAGATGCACAGCTGTATTGTCTTGTATTTGCTAGCAAGTGCGGTAGAATAGATTTTAAAAAAATAAATACTTTTATCCTTGGGCATCTGTGATCAAATACAGATAGTCCCCAACTTCAGTTCAATTTATGATTTATGACTCAGTTCAATTTATGATTTTTTTTGGGTCCGGTTATGGGGCCTGAGCTCTGGGCCTGGGTGCTGTCCCTCAGCTCTTCAGCTCAAGGCTAGCGCTCTACCACTTGAGCCACAGCGCCACTTCCGGCTTTTTTCTTTTTGCTTATATGGTGCTGAGGAATTGAACCCAGGGCCTCAGGCATGCAAGGCAAGTGCTCTACCACTGAGCCACCTTCCCAGCCCCCAATTTATGATTTTTTTAACTAGATAAATGTATGAAAGTGATATGAATTTAGTAGCAATGCTCTTTGAATTTTGGTCTTTCCCCTAGGTTAGCCTTGGGTAATACACTGTGGGGTTCAAAGAAGCCACAGCACCCAGTTAGCCACAAGAATATGAGGGGGTAGCAACGCAGTCTACAGGAATGGGACAGGTGAGCTGTACTCAATGCCTTTTTGTTTATTTTTTTGTCTTGTCATGGAGCTTGATCTCAGGGCCTGGTCACTGTCCCTGAGCTTTTCTAAATCAAGGCTAGCACCCTACCACTTTGAGCCACAGCTCCAATTCCACTTTTCTGGTGGTTAACTGGAGATGAGTCTCCTAGACTTCCTTGCCAGGGCTGTTTTCAAACCACGATGCTTAGATCTCAGCCTCCTGAGTAGCTGGGATTACAGGCAGTGAGCCACCAGCGCCTGGCAACCTGGAGATTTTTAATTAAACTGATGCATATTTATTGGGCAATGATATTATGATAGTTACAACAAATCCTTCTTTTCATATAACTTACATTCTTTTTTTTTTTTTTTTTGGTCGTGGGGCTTGAACTCTGGACCTGAGCGCTGTCCCTCAGCTCTTTGGCTCAATGCTAGCGCTCTACCACTTGAGCTACCACACCACTTCCATAGCTTACATTCTTGTGAGAGTTATCTTAAGCCTCACTCCAAAGAGCTTACTTACTCAAGTACCTGAAGAATTTCACCATGAATTTCATCAACTAAGTTTGCTTTCTAGCGCTTTCTGAAAAATAGATTCCCAGTAATGAGCAGAGACTTAAAAAGTAATTTTAAGTGTTCTACAGATAAGATACAGAGCATAATAATCCTATTTTCTTCAACAGAGTCCAGACACAATGGTGAAATGTTACAACACTACAGATCTCTGTCTTCCAAGGAAGTGATAATTGAGTGAGCTGGGTCTGTATACACACGTGGCTTGCCAGTAAGTCATCAAGTCTCTGGTTTTTGTTTTTGTTTTCCTATCATTATGTCTACGGACAGTATCTGTGTGCTTAGCTAAGCGGATATCAAAATGCACAGAGAAACATGCATTTTACTCACAAACTTTTTGAACAACTGATGTTGGGGTGGGGCCAGAGGTTTAGATTTAGTTCAGTGTTACCACATGTGATTAGCATGCAGAGGGTCAAAGTTCTATAAGAAAAAGACAGAGAAATCCTCTTCCTGAGGGAGACTATTAACATGCCCAGCATAGGCAGAGATTGCAGCTCTTGGTATGGCTGATGTATGGCTGCCAAACACAATGCGCTGCTTTCCTTGTTCTCTGATGACTTTTCTTGGCTCTTCTCAATACTTCCTTGCCTGTTATTACTTCTTACCTTATTTTTCCTGGCACTCTCGAGAAGATTAAATAACCAAAATATTGGTTATCTATTTGAGCCTGTAGAAGTGGAGACACCATTTTATGTAAAGTGGAGGTGAATGATATGTAGAAAGAGGGGTGAGAATTTTGAAACCACTGACTTTAATGTATACATATATACATTTGTGTGTATATATATTTATGTATATGTAAGTGGAGTCTTCCTATAGGTATGCATATGAATTGTATCCACTTCTGAGGGTTGTTGTAAGAATATGGTATGTGGTTGGGTACTGGTGGCTCACACCTGTAATCCTGCTCAGGAGGCTGAGATCTGAGGATCGAGGTTCAAAACCAGCCCAGGCAGGAAACTCCATGAGACTCTTATCTCCAATAAACCACTCAGAAAAACCGGAAGTGGCATGGCTCAGGTGGTAGAGCACTAGCCTTGAGCTGAAGAGCTCAGGGACAGCACCTAGGCCCTGAGTTCAAGCCCTACAACTGACAAAAAAAAAATGTGGTATGTGAAACACAACAGTGTGATTTAACATGGTAGTGCCTGAAAGGGCTTCACAACAATGGTCTGTTCTAAAAGCAAAATATGCAAAAATATAAATAATTATGTTGAAAACATAATCATTTGCTTATTAAATACTTAATAAATGTCTATTCTGCCCTACCCCTTGCCCAGTGCTTGAGATCTATTAATGAACAGCACAGATTCTGCATTCTGGTGCTGGTGTTTTCCCTGGCAACTAGGATGTTATACATTAATTACTCAGATCAGTGTAGAATTCTATCAGAAATAGGGCTGGGAAGGGAAGGGAGAAAGCATGGGAAAACACACAGCACGTGAGCAGAATCATTTTCTCAGAAGACTCAGGAAAGGCTGACATAGAAAAGTTACCCTGTACCCAAGATCTAAGGTTGAAATACAAATGTGCAAGGATGACTCTGAAGCAGTGAAGGAAATACCTCAAATACGTAAATAAGACCACGCAGAATCTGGAGTGACAGCCGAGATATTCTCACTAAAAATGATAGAGGAAAACTTTCTCAGTGTCCTTACTACTTGAAACAGGTTGTAGGGCATATCCAGGCCCCATGGTTCCATATAAAATTAAGAAAATTGTATTTGGTGAAGTAACATCGAGGACATTAATTTGTTATGAATACAAGAGTTGACCATTTACAGAATTGAAATGAAAACAACTAACTAAACTTCATGCTCCTATGTGACTTATGTGACAATGGATATAGCTTTATTTGCTTTGTAGAGTCTTTCTTCCTTCCTTCCTTGCTTCCTTCCTTGCTTCCTTCCTTGCTTCCTTTCTTTCTTTCTTTCTTTCTTTCTTTCTTTCTTTCTTTCTTTCTTTCTTTCTTTCTTTCTTTCTTTCTTTCTTTCTTCCGTGTTTTTAGGCATCATTGGGGAGTGCATGTACCACTGAAACTAATGTCAAGAGGTCTGGGTTCTGTTTCTGACTGGGGAGGCTTAGGCAAGGCATCCTGTAAGGCGAGATTACTTACTTGAGAAACTGAGCATCGGCTTCAGTAGAGGCCACATTTCGCTGACATGACAGTAAGCTGTGCTCAGAGGTCCTGCTCAGATCTATCCACTACCTCAAGTTGGATGGGGCCTTGAATCTTCTCCTTCATGCTTGTGGTCCTATGGGCAGAAATAATTGCACTGCTGTTGGAATTTTATTCTCCCTACCTTGCTTTTATTTTTTTTTTAACTGAAGCAACTGCCTTCCCCCATCCCATCCTTTTTTCTTTGTCTTTCTTTATTTTTCTTGTCTTCTTTTTCAGACTCTTGCCCTATTCTTTCTACTTTCTTCTTTTGATTGCTTCATCCTACAAGAACACATATACTCATTGATAAACCTCATTTATTTATTTAGTTTTGTTGGTCATGGGGCCTGAACTCTGGGCCTGGGCGCTGTACCTCAGCTCTTCAGCTCAAGGCTAGCACTGTACTACTTGAGCCATAGCGCTACTTCCAGCCTTTTCTGCTTATGTGGTGCTGAGAAATTGAATCCAGGGCCTCAGGCATGCAAGGCAAGCACTCTACCACTGAGCCACCTTCCCAGCCCTAAAACTCTTAATAAATAATAAAAGCATATGTACGTCATAATAGAAGCCTCAAATTTTACTCCAGGCACAATATTTCATACCTATAATCCAGCTGCTTAGTAGTTAGAGATGGGGCGAGGGTGATTTGAGGCCAACCTATTTAAAAACTTATCAAGACTTTATCTAAATCAATATGCAGTGCAGGTGGTAGCTATCTGTCCTCCTAGCTATGTGGGCAGCAAAAACAGGAGGATCTCAGTCCAGACAGACCTTGGTAAAAAAAAAAAATGAAACCTTGTGTCAAAACAAAAAGCCAGAAGGGCTTAAGGTGTCACTCAAGCTGAGAAGCACTTGCTTAGCAAACATGAGGCCCTGAGTTCAAATCCTAAAACACTAGAGCCAGTTGTTACAATGGTGTTTTAGAATAGTAACTTGCCAACAAATAACATCCAAAGGTTCTTTTTCATATCACTCAGTACTGCTTACAAAGTTTTCATTTCCAAGAATGAATAATATACATTGTATGTATGTTCAATATGCAGGAAAGTTTGAGCTAAATATGTCATTAATATGAATAAGGCATAAAAAGTCTACATTCCATAATTGAAATTATAAGTGAATTTATGAGCATGCTCAGTTTTTTTAAAAAATTATTTTTTATTTATTTATTTTTGTGGATCCTGGGGCCTGAACTCTGGGCCTGGGTGCTCTTCAGCTCAAGGCTAGTGCCCTACCACTTGGGCCAAAGTGCCACTTCTGGCTTTTTCTGCTTATGTGGTGCTGAGGAATCTAACCCAGGGCCTCATGCATGTGAGGCATGCACCTACCAGTTTTTTTTTTTTTTCTTATTTGTTTTCTGGGCTCAGACTGGGGCTTGACCTCAGGACTAGATGCTGTCCCTTAGCGTTTTTTTTTTTTTTCTCAAAGCTTGAGCCATACCTCCACTTCTGGCTTTTTGATGGTTAATTGGACATAAGAGTGTCATCAGATTTTTTTGCTTGGGCTGGCTTTGAACTTTGATCCTTAGATTTCAGTATCCTGAGTAGTAAGGATTACAGGATTATAAGTGTGAGTGGCCAGCACCCAGTTGAAATTGTTTTTTGTTTTTTTTTCTTTTGGTTGGTTGTGGGGCTTGAACTTGTAGCTTGGGTGCTCTACCTGAGCTCATCTGCTCAAGGCTATTGCTCTACCACTTTGAGCCACAGCTCCAATTCCAGTTTTCTGGTGGTTATTGGAGAGAAGAGTCTCACAGACTTGTCTGCCTGGGCTGGCTTTGAACTGTGATCCTCAGATCTCAGCCTCCTGAGTGGTTAGGATGATAGGCATGAGCCACCAGTGGCCATTTTTGTTTGTTTTTTTGTTTTTGTTTTTTAAGATAGGGTTTTTACTACATATCCAAGACTAGTTTGAATTCACTTTGTAGACCAGACTGGCATCAAACTCGTGATCTTCTTGCTTTAGCCTTCCAAATGCTAGGCTGGCAGGCATGGTGATGCACTCTTACCCTGATGGAGAACTCACATCAATTATTTGTCTTCAGAATTTCAACATGAAAATAATTTGTCATGCACTTCCTTCCCTAACTTTTTGTAACACGAATGGTATAAATCTCACATTTTTTTCCCATTTAGTTTGGGAAACTATTTGTGAAATCTTGTCATGTGTAATACTGAATTTTGTTTAAAACTTTGTATAAAAACTTCTTTTCCATCATCATCAATGATGCTGATCTTAGGCTCTGGGTAATGGGTACACGGGTTGTCAATTACATTATTCCTCTTAGTAGTTTGACAACTACATGCTGGAAATGAGAACGAGAAAATCAAAACAAAAAGACAAACCAGGAGATTAAAATTCCATCTTCAAAGAACTATCTAAAATGGAGGTAATGTGATTTGTTCTTTGCCTGGATTTCCAGTGTGTCTATTTCCATAACGAGCAAAACTCGTGCTCAGGTTACTGGAGCAGTGTGATCAAGTGTCCCCAGCTTTGCCTGGGGCGCAGTGTTCCTTTGCCAGAGGGGACTATATTTGGACCTGTACGTAACAGTTGATACGTTGGCTCACGTTGTAATGAACCAACTCATTTCTTTTCTAGGATGGATTGGTGCTTGCAGTAGTGTTGATATTGGCGTGTCTATGAAAGAGGGTTTATTATTTTTTTTCCAAGGTGGAGGTTTCTGTCCTATGCATAGGAGAAATTGTCTGGGTATACTTTGATCTTTGTCCATGTTTATACAAAGGGCTCTTGCTTAAAACTGATATGTTCTTGTCTTGGGGCCACAAACACCTCAGGGTTACAGTCTGAGTTGTAAAATGATAACATGCTGATCTAATTGCCATTATATAGCTATATATGTATATTTAATAATGTATGTTTCTTTTTAAATTTTTATTGTTATAAAGGTGATCTACAGAGGGTTTACAGTTACATAAGTCAGGTAAAGAGTATATTTCTTTTTGGACGTTACCTCTTCTGTCTCTCAATCCCTACCCACAAGTTGTATAGTTCATTTTCGACATAGTATTTAGTGAGTATCACTGCTACAGTTGTTCACCCTTTGTCCCTCCATTTCTGTGCCCCCTCCCCATGACTGATAAATGAACAAACAAGGCAACAAAGAAAAGAAAGGGAAAATGGCAAGGAAAAAAAAAAAACCTCTTGTTTCCATTTCCTGGAGTTCATTTTGATAAATATTAGTTTATATGACCAGGTTCATAGAAGCATTGCACCTTTGTGTTCTTCTCCTAAGAAAACATACATTCCTATATAACAAATTTAGTAATATAATTCATAATTTAAAACTATTTTGAAAATAACAAAAATGTAAAAATTTGTCAAGTTATCTAATTCGATGGCAAATTTTCACCTCTTTATATGAGGGACTTGAACATATAAAGGTTTTGGTATACATGGGTTGCTGCAGGTACCAATACCTCTCAGAGACTAAGAGATTACTGTACTTTAAAAATATTATCTTTTTATTTATGCTGGTCCTGGGACTTGAACTCAGTGCCTGGGCACTGTCCTTGAGCCTCTGTGCTTGAGCCATAGCGCTACTTCTGGCTTTCTCTGAGTAGTTTATTGGAGAAAGTCTCATGGACTTCTCTGTCTGGGTTGGTTTTGAACCGTGATCCTCAGATCTCACCTCCTGAGTTGCTAGGATTACAGGTGTCAGTCACCTTCATCTGGCTTAAAATATTATCACAAGTGGTATGTTTAAGGAGTTTAAAAGTATTTTTAGTGTTTAATAAGCCTGTAAGAGTGCTTTGTTAAGATTGAGTTCAATGGGTCTATACTGAAGGCTAAGGTTAAACTTTAAAAAAATGTAACTAAATTATGCTTTTGATTTTATGTAGGCTAATTTTTTTCAGATTTAATTTGTTTGACTTGTGTTGCTAGAGCAACCATTAACTGTGCATATTCTCATATTTTTTGTCTCTAGAAAAACATTTATAGAGAAAAAACTAACATTCTGCAGAGATTTTAACTGGAGTTTGGACTATTTTTCTCATAGTGAAAAGTAATTTATTATTATCAAGGGAGCCCTTTCTGAAGAGAAGTCTATAAATCTTGGTTGAAATCATGGTTTCAGCTTAAAATAAATTTTTTCCTATAACTAGGCTTAGAAATTTATCTCTCAGTCTTGAAGTGGCTTTAGTTATGACCTATCTTTCTACCTTACTGAAGCTTATTCACAAAATCCTGTGTCTTTTTATGCAAAAGTAGAAATATTGTCAATGAAATATAAATTACAGCCACATTGAGCGAAGTCTAAGAAAATTGCAGAGATACAAATTTCTACATTATGCACTCTGTAAATGCAGCTACATATTTTAATTAAATACACATTCCTATAGTTAGTTTTCCTCTGTTCATAACCTAGCTCTTCTAGAATGAGCCATCTGTACCAGGAAGGAACAAGTTACATCTATTCTGTGCTTTTGTCTCCTTACCTGGAAACAACAGTGGCTGGCTCTCAGGCTTGCTGTGAGCATGGACTAAGTAAGTAAAAGGAATTGAGAAGCCTGGAGGCTCCAAATGTAAAGCAAACTTACCTAGGATGTATGATACCCTGAGTTCAAATCAGTGTGGCCAACAAGAAGTCAGAAGCTATTCGCTACTGAAGTAGTCATTATTATTCAAACTGGTGATTTGCTCCAAAGGTATCTTCTTTGGTTAAATGTCAGTTAATTAATTTTTTATTAATTAATTTCTTTTAGCTGATGAGAGGCTCATGGACTTTCCTTTCTGGCCTGTCTTTGACCCACATTCTTCAGATCTCAGCCTCCTGAGTAGCTAGGATTATAGGTGTTAGCCACCAGTGCCTGGCTTATATATCAATGCATATAACAATACAGTTTATATGTCAGTTTATATAGCAATGTGTACATTCATAGAACAATGTTATGTGTTCTAATATGTAGTAATAATATACTCTTAGTGTTCAGCTTATTATAAAAGATGTTTTAATAGAAACATCGAACAAAAAAGCAAATAAAAGTAGAATAAAATTATTATTATTACTATTAATTATTTTGCCACTTCTCGAACTTGAACTCAGGACGTAGGCACTGTCCCTGAGCTTCTTATTTATTTTAGTTTTTTAAAATAAGGTTTTTATTGTGAAAATACTGTACAGAGGGGTTACAGTTACATGAGCAAAGTAATGAGTACATTTCTTATCAAGTATTGTTGCCTCCTCCTTTGTTTTTCCCCTACCATCCATTCCCTGAGCTTCTTTTCTTCAAGGCTAGCAGTCCACCACTTGAGTCACAGCACCCCTTCTGGCTTTTTCTGTTTTCTGGCCTTTTCTGTTTATTTGGTACTAAGGAATCAAAACCAGGGCTTCATGCATGCTAGGCAAGCACTCTACCACTAAGCCACATTCCCAGCCCTAGAATAAAATTACACGATGTTAGAACACTCAGAGACCTCCATTGGTAACATTTATATTTAAACTCTTAAAAATGTAACCTTTAATGTATAAAGTGATATTTAACTACAGTATGTTTTGTTGTTTATAAATATCAAAACTGCATTTAAAAATGATTTCAAATTCTGAGAAGCAGGTGTCAAACTTTGGCTGCAGTATAGTTTAGAAATATTTAGTCACATAGGCTAAATAGATCATGAAGAATGGATCTCTTTTTTTTCCAGCTGTTAACTTTCATATCTGAGTGTAGCTTTGAGGAATCTCCCACAATCTTATGAAATTAAATGCCAAGGGATATACATTTATACAACGCAGCAGAGTTGACATGATGTTTAAATTAAATTAATTCTAGCTTTGCTCCATATTCATCTTCATGCCCAGCTTATTTTATGAGATATCACTGACTTTTTTTTTACCTGGACTAGCCTAGAGACATGATCCTCCTGATTTCTACCTCCCCTCCTGAGTAGCTAGGACTACATGCATTAGCCTCTTTGGGAGCCTGTACTTCAGGTCTATTTATTATTTTCTGGATAACATCTTCATGTACCAATCCTTCTTGATGACTGGCCCCATGCATTTTCCAAAACCATACTTGTTCTCTATCCTCTCATCCAACAGATTCTTCTGTAATTTCAGTTTACACGAGGAAGACATCATACTGGCTGTACCTTGCTTGGATCCCTCCTCTTTGGAAGTCTCAAACTCAGAACTCCTTATGGTTTCTTCATTAAGCTTCCTATCTGTCTTCTTTTTTATTCACACTCACCTACCAACTGACTCTTGTTACTTATCTACAGTGTCTTCAAATTTTTCTCCTTCAACAACAGCAATGATTAATAGCATCCCCAGTCCTGAGACTGAAATACTGAGAGCTAAATTAAACTTTTAACTTTTTCCTTAATTGCCCATTTACTCTATTACCTGAACTTCCTTCATCTGCTCTTACCTTTTTCTCATTCTTTGATTCTTTTGCCCTGAATCCATGACAGCTTCAATCCTGCTCTTCTTCAGGATTCATTCGTAGCTTTAGCAATGGCCTGGCGCCTTCTGTTTCTCTTCAGATGACTAAATTCTTCCTCCCTTGCTTCTTCATTCCTCCCTCTCCTTCTCTTCCCTACTTCCTCTCCTCTCTCTCTCCCCTTTCCCTTCCCTCTCCCTCTTTTCCCCTGCTCCCCTTCCTTAGTTCCCTCTCTCCCTCTCCTTCCCCCTTTCTTCCCTTCCTGCACTCCTCTTCCTCCTTCTCATTCTCCATCTCCTCTAACCCCCCCTTCTCTCTCCTTCTCTTTCCTTTTCTCCCCAGAGTAGTGGGGAGTTGACCTCAGGGCCTTGTGCTTGCTAGGCAGTCACTCTGTGATATGGGCCAAGCCCCTGACTGTTGTTGGCTTTAGCATTAGTTATTTTTTGGATAGGGTCTCAAACTTTAGCCCAGGTCAGCCTCAGGCCTGCTAAGTGATTGGGATTTCACCATACTCTACTTGCTCTGCTTGTTTGAGATAGTTTTCCTTAATTCCCGTCCCTCCCCCCATATTTGTCTACATCTCTACCTCAGATACTTACCTGTGCTAACAGGTTTGTACTACCATGCTCTGGCCCATTAAAAAAAATTAGAACGTTAGTGTTTCCTCCTCATTCCAAATATTAAACTTCATCCCTATGAGTGGTTTCTTTACTTTTCAGAATTAGAACTTAAATGACAAATTGACTTGGAGTACTGTAGAGACTTTTAAAAGACTGGCAATTTATACTGTATTGGATATGATTGTAAAATCTTGTCATGGTCATACCATCTTGTGATTAAACATTTCTGTTATTTTTGAAGTGCTGCAAGAGGTTCCGAGTCATATTTTGAATAATAAAATGTAAAAGTAAATGTTTATACACATATGTAAATAGATGGAATATTCTGAAAACTCTCTTCTGAAAAAAAAATTGGAATCTTTTGATGTTTTTTCCTCTCTAGCTTTTCATATGCTTTTATTTTTGAAACCAGTATTTAAACTCAGGGCCTCACGCTTGCTTAGCTTGTAGGCCAGGCTGGTGTTCTATTACTTGAGCTCAGGTTTTTGCTCTTTTGGAGATGAAGTCTAATGAGCTTCTCTGCCTGCTGGCTTCAAACTGTCTGGTCCTCTACATCTCAGCCTCCTGAGTGGCTAGGGTTACAGGTACTGGTTTTGATGAGGTTAAGCTTTTAATATGGCTTTTAATAAGCTTTTAACAAGGCTGGATTTAACAATGCTGGATTTCCCAATGATGCCTTTATCTTCCTGCTAGTGATGTCACACCCAGTGACAATTCATTATAAAATAAGTTATGGTCTATACGCTACTGGAAATGATTCAAGAATCTCATTTTTACTCATTTATACTAACATCCCCAGCATTTACCTTATCTTCCTAATTTTCTGTAAAATTCATTTCATCCTATTTTTCATATGATTTCATCTTCTATCTTCGGATTTTAGGATAGACATTTACCAAATTTACCAAATCACAGTGTGTTGATGAAGAGTTTGTGTTCTTTTTTTCAGTCATAGATTTTGAACTCAGGGCCTGTGTGCTAAGCCTGTGCTTTTTCACTCAAGGTTAGAGCTCTACCACTTTGAGCCACAGCTCCACTTCTGGTTTTCTGGTGGTTAACTAGAGATGAGTCTCATGGTGGATGGGAATGTGGCTTAGTGGTAGAGTGCTTGCCTAGCATGCTTGAAGCCCTGGGTTCAATTCTTCAGACCACATAAACAGAAAATGCCGGAAGTGGCCCTGTGGCTGAAGTAGGTAGAGTGCTAGCCTTGAGCAACAGTGCACAGTTCAAGTTCCAGGACTGGCAAAAAAAAAAGTCTCATGGAGATTTTCTTGCCCAGGGTGGCTTCGAACCATGGTGTTCAAATCTCAAGCCTCCTGTGCAGCTAGGATTACAGGGGTGAGCCACTGGAGCCAGAGTATCCGACTTTTCTGCTGTTTATTTTGTAGATGGAATTTTGTGGATCTTTCTACTGGAGCTGTCAGTGAACCACAATCATCCAGATCTTCCTGGGTAGCTAAGATTACAGGTGTGAGCCACCGGTACCTGGCTAAATGGTTAAATTTAGTCTCTAAAAATGTTTTTTCCTGTGAAGGAACATGTACTTTATATTGTTGTAAGAATCCAACAAAATGATTAGACATAAAACACCAAGCACATATTACATGCAGAGTGAATCCTAAAGTTCACTCTCCGACTTTTATGATACATAATCTTATCAGTTGATTAGAAGCTGCCACTTCACATCTATGTGGCAACAGATATGCTTTGTGATAGTGTATACATGTAGTGAGCCCTACATATAGTAGTGTAGTACATGTAGTCCTGAAAGCGTTATATCAGAAGATTCAAGTAAGCAGGGATGAAAACTAGCAGAAATAAATATTTGAAAAATAAGATCAGCTACATGGATCTGCAGACTTATTTTGAGAGAGCATTTTCCCTAGAATACAGTATAATTATGAATGTCACTCTTTAATTGTATAGGAAAGTAATGTAGAAGTGATTTAAAGCACACTGAAGGATATGTGTAGACTACCTGTACTATGCCATCTTACAGGAGGGCTGGTAGTACAGTACATCCAAGAATTTTGGCACATGAAGGAGCCCTAGAATCAATTCCAGGAGGGATACTGGGGAGGACTATATAGTCTGGATTCCTTATGATAACCTCCCAGGGTTATTTATTATTATAATTTCATTGAAGAAGAGGAAATTGAGGTAAGTTGTTGTTACTTAATATGTCTAGGTCTCACTTAATTCTCTCATTCAGTAAACAGGGATATGGAGAAGTAGTTTTTAAACCTAGAAGTTTAATAATTACCTGGAAGTCTGGGAGGCAATGACTGTTCAAAAGGCTGGGGCCTACATCCAAGGGTTGATTATAGGTCTCCAATGGGACACAGGAAACTGTAACCGCCATACGTTGTCTGTGTCTTTTTAGTACAGGTGGTCGCTTAGAGAACCCTTGGATAAGTATGAGCATAAGCAAGATGCCTGAATTTGGTTCGTTTTCTCTTTTACCTCAGGCTTTGCACTGGGGCAGCAGGAGGAGGTTCAGAGGCAAGCTTGCCATGAGGACTAAGACAGTTGCAGAAGTGAAACTGTGTTCACTCTCTTCAGGTTCATCCCCGGATGCTTATTCTTCCATAGATACCCTGTAGTTCTGGCTGTCTTTGATAAATTTTCCTTGATTGAGGCTCCATTTACTTAGCAGCAGTAAACAGGGAAAGCAACTTGTAATTTACAAGCTTGCTTTTAGCCCTGTCATAAATTATAATCCCTTACAATTTTGCTGTTCTTATCTAAACATTGGGATGATAGTCACCCCCTTTGTTGAAGGAATTACTGCACTGCTTAGCATGCAAGAAGTTATTTGCAAATAGTTGCCAGTTGTTTTTTTTCTTTTTTGGGAAGGGGGTATTTTTTTTTTCTAGTAACTTACATTGGTTATACGGGAGAGATTCAAAATGTAAGAGAGATGGCAAGTCACTATTTGTGTGGTAACTGAACAGTACTGATGTTTGCTGGTGAGTGAATTCCTGAGGCTCATTCAAGCAACTTTACAGAAGCGAGGAAACAGGCTATGGAATGGGCTTAGAAAAATAAGCTGAGGATCTAGCAGTTGAATCAGCTTTGGCTGTCATTTGCTATCACTGCCTTTTGGTGTGATGACAGATTTACCTTCTGCATTATTAAGGCAGGCGATTTTCACCTTCCTGACAAGTGAACTTCAGGGTTTACACTTCTCAAGAGTATATAAAGCTCTCTCAAAACAAACAAACAAATAAAAACCCAGGCAGGAGTCCTCCAGCTTGCACCGACAGGGATTTATCCAAAGCCCCTTGCTATTTTTAATCAGAGCAACGACTTGCCAAGTTTCTGGGGAGAGACATGCATTCCAGTAGAAATCAGACACGTGAAAGGCAAGGTCTCTGTCTTTGCCAGGTACTGCTCGGAATCCCCCTAAGACGATTCCCACCGAAACTCCACAGAGCAGAAGTTTTTCCCACGCAGCTCCAAGCTGGTCCCAGCAAGCCTGAGAGCTTAGCTTCTGGTTAAAACCATCCTCGCCTGGCCCCGGGGGAGGCGTGGCTAGAGCTGGAGGAGGGCGTGGCCGGACCAAGGGGTGTGTCCCAGCGCTGGGGCGAGGCAGAACGCAGAGGGGCGTGGCCCCCTCCAGGGGGGCGTGGCCTGGAGAGGGAACAGGCGGAAGTTCCCCGCAGGCCTTAGGGACCGCGCCAGCCGGGCGAGTCACTTGTCAGCGCTGGTCCGAGGCGGAGGCTACGCCACGCGGCTGCGGAGGTGAGTGAGTGAGTGAGTGGCCGGCCGGCGGTGTCGCTTTCCCCTGCGGGGAGAGGGAGGGAAGCGGGTGCCGGGCGCAGCTCTGCGGGAGCGCAGCCCCGCCGCGGGGAGTGCGGAGGACCCGGTGCGCCCGGCGCGCGGTGGCTCC
>NW_012267338.1:6171926-6221457 GCF_000151885.1 Dipodomys ordii
GGGTGCCGAGGGGGCGGGGGGGGCCCTTCTCGTCCCCTCCGGTCCCCACCCGACCCCACCGGCTCCCGCGATCCCGGGCACCCGCCGGGAAGGGCGCGCGATCGCGTGCGTTGGTTGTGTTTGCTTCCCGGCTACCGAGAAGCGTTTATGACCCCCCCACCTCCCGCCCTCCCCAGATCCTAGCAATTGTGCAACCTGTGTGAAGCAAACTCCCCCCGCGTGCACAAGAAGTAAAGCTTAAACCACAACCACCACCACCACCCACCCACCCAACCCCGAGCCCCACTACACCTCGCTCCGGCACGGACACCACCTTGATTGCTGCTTGGGGCTTTTGTCAGACTGGGGAGTTGGGGAGTGGGGTTGTGGGTGGGGGGAGGAAGGGCGGCTGGGCAGGGCCGGAGTAACTGGGCTAGACAATCGGTGTGGTTGTGCCGGGCAGGGCAGGTCTAGGGTGTGTGATCACCAGATCCGATCCCCAAGTCCGCCTTCCTGACCGGAGGACGCCTGAACCCGCCTGCCACGGAAACAGCCGGCTCCCACAGCCTTATTTGGCCAACAAGTGCTAGGCGTGAACCTCAGCTGGGAAACTGGCTCTTCAGCTGCCTTCATCCTGGGCTGTGGCTGTAGTTCCTCAGCTCCACCCCAGTTACATCTCTAAGGGGGAAAGAGAGAATCTCAAGAAGCCCCCTCTCCCCCTCTTTTTTTTTGGGGGGGGGAAAGGATGGCTTAATCTGGGACTTGAACTCAGGGCTTGGGCTCTGTCCCTGAGCTCTTTTGCTTAATTCTAGCCAGCACTGTACCTCTTGAACCTCAGCCTTCAGGTACCTCCCTTTTTTAAAAATGTCATTTCCCCTCCTCCACTTCCATTTCAATGAAGCTGATGCACAAGTGTGGGAAAAATAACCAAGCTCCCCTCTCCAGCCGGATGAGACCAAAGCAGTTATTTATAAGACTTTCCGAAAAGAAAATCCAGTCCTATACAGAAATTCCAACATCTACATATTTGAGAACAGAATAAGCTGCGATTTCCTGCCCGCTTGGTATTTTAGGAAGGCACTAATGCCCAGATGGAGGAGACCTGCAAAAGGCCAATAATAATATTGCCATTGCTTTGGGATCAGAATATTTTAAGACAAATGAATTCCAAGGGAAGCCAGCAGAATAGAAAATAAATGACCTGTTTGGTTGTGTGGATGAGGCTCTGTCTCTCTCCCCCCCCCCCCCCCAGTATTAGGAATTTTAGTGACAAATGGAGATGTTAGAGACTATCTGTAAAGAGAGTTGCATATACATAGGTGGATACATACATGAAATGCATTTCCTTGTAGGAAGGTTGGGACCAAAGGGAGCTAGCTGAGTTAGTACTTTTTATTTTTTATTTTTGGTTGGTTGTGGGGCCTGATCTCTGGGCCTGGGCGCTGTCCCTCAGCTCGTCAGCTCAAGGCAAGTGCTCTACCACCTGAGCCACAGCAGTACTTTCCAATTAGTACTTTTATTGTGGGGTGCAGTTGTAAAATGTAGCTTCTTAGTAACCACTCACTGTTTGTCTTGTCCTGTAACAATTTTACTTCTGGCCTGTTCTTTGGGTCTTTTTCTAGTGGTCTGTGTCCAGTAATGTGTTACTGCCTAGTAATTAAGTGTTCTTCCATATCTTTGGGAAAGATGATTACTTTTCTGGATAGATGCAGCTCACATTATCCCTGAATTAATTTTCTCTAAGGAATAGTCTTAAAGTCGTGCCTCATTTTTCTCTTTTGAGAGGCAATGTTTAAGGCTGTCCACAGGCTCAGCTACCTACATCTGCTGGCATTAATTTGGTATACTGGGACAGAAAGTTTGAATGTGTTAAAAAATGCAAAAAATACAGCTCATATGAGGTGGTAATTTGGTTTAATAGTTTACATTTTCTAAGGAAGTGTGTCTTAGCAGCTTTGCTTTTCAAATTGACTTTTAAAAATTATAAAATTATGCTTCTTTATAATAAAGGAGAAAAAAACCCCACCTTTTTCCTCTTCTGTTTTCCATAAAGAAGAAACTATTAGGCTTCTCAGTATTTGGAAAAAGAAGTTTTTTTTTTTCTTCCAATGTCTTTTGCCACTATAACAACGAATGAAAAATTCCAAATTAAGCTTTGTTTTTCTTTTAAAAATTATTTAACAGTACTACCATATAGTTATTGTGCACACACAGCCAAGCAGGAGGAAGAAAGCCACGCTGCACACTGCTTTGGAAGCTGCCATTCAATTTCATGAATTAAGGCTAACCTTGTACTTTTGCCATTTTTAGGCATCACTTCCTTATCTCCCTGTAAATGTCGATTACTCAATCCTGTGCTTGGTGATTTGTATCTACAAAACAAAACAAAAAAGCCAATTATGACTAAAATGCACCTGTTCTAAAGTATTGCCTATCTTTACTTGTCTGAAGAGAAAAGTAAATATTCCTTTATGTGTGGAAAATACCATACGTCTGTCTATATGAGAAAATATATAGGGTTTATAATTGGCAAGAACAACCAGGTGTACTAAAAGACAACATGGCTGTGAGTCTGCTGAATTTCAGTCCCTTTCATATATTAGAATAACCTAGAATTTCAGTAAATGGAATTGAAGTACTCCTGCCAACAGCAGGGGAAAAAATACATGAGGTTAAGGAAAAGGGAAAATCGTTTTGAATTACAGCTGGAATGAAATCTTGATCTGGGGTGGGGGGGGGTGTCTTTCAGTGGTAGAGTACTTGCCTGGAATGCAAAAGACCCTAGATTTGATCTCCAGTAAAGTGTGAATTAAATTAAAACTTATATGAAAAAAGCCACAAAATTGTATTGTAGCAAGTTGTAAAACTTGTCAGGTATCTAGAAATAAATTGTGATGTGGAACTTTTAGACTACAGAAATGGGCATGAATGTAAAAATTAGCTTATATATTCTAGTACTAGGTTTTGAACTAAGAGCTTCCTGCTCGCTAGGTAGGTGCTCTGCTACTGAACTACACCTTCAGCCATTTTTTTTACCTTGGTTATTTGAGATAGGGCCTTGATTCCGGTCAGGGTGTTTGCATAGACCTCCATCCTCCTGATTTTTGCTTCATGCTGTAGTTGGTTGGGATGATAGTCATGTGCTACCACTCCCAACTTCTTTTTGCTTAGATGGAATTTTGTTTGACTTTTGTGTTCAGGTTTGCCACCTGTTGAGAAGGAATCTTATGAACTTCAGTCTTCTTATTTTCAGTTTACCAAGTAGGTGGGATTACAGAACTGAATCACTCAGCACCCAGGTTCCTTAGGGTGAAATCAGTGAAGAATTTAGTAGACTTATCTCTTACTTCTCTTGATCCCATCACTGAATTCTGAACATAATTTTGTTGACTTAATATTAACTACATTTAGGTGTTTAATAGTGTTTAAAATAAACATTTTTGTTAACCATCTAATTTTCTTTCCCAGTTTGTTTGATCTTCTGTCGTTGGACTTGGATCCATTGGAACCATGAGCAACTACAGCGTGTCCTTGGTTGGCCCAGCTCCGTGGGGCTTCCGGCTTCAAGGTGGCAAAGATTTCAACATGCCTCTGACAATCTCTAGTGTAAGGCAACCTTCCAGTTTTTATTGCAGATGTTCATACGATACTTGGTTCCAGAAAATTCAGGGCTGAATCCCTGAATTCTCTATTGACCTGTACTATGCTTGCTACAATTGTGGGGTTTGTTCAAAGCAAATTTAGTTATCCAATAAAGAATGGGGGGGGTGGGAAACATAGCCAGGATAATTGGTTTCACTCCTGTTTATTTTCATCCCTTCCCATATTAGCAAAAATTAAACAGAAAAGCAGTTAACTGGGAAGCTGACTCTAAATTTGAACTGCCTCTAACTTGGGTGTTTTCCCTTGGCCTAACTTCTTTCATATATATTCTATTGCATTATGGCATTTGAACGGTGCTTTTCAGCTCCCAAAGCTATCTTATTAAGATTGTTTCTCAAAATTGAATAAAAATACTATTTTTGGTATTATTTTCTCAGTTCACTATTCAGTAGAGGTTGGTTGTCAATAGTAAAATGGCCAAAAGCTATTTACTTTTGAAAAGAAAACGAAGGGCTTAGATTTCAACATTACCTATAATAATTAGATTTGGCTGTTTACTTCATTATTAATTTAGGTAAATGTATTCTGTGTATGAATATTTATTCATAGTAGCGCTCATACTGATGTGAATGATGATAGCTTCCATTTGTTTGGGCTTGACGACATATCAGGCACTCTCTCATTTATTACCATAGGGTAATTGTTACTTCTCATTAATTGCTAGCTTTCTACAGTAGCTTTTTCTTCATGTCAGGCAAAGGTGAATTTCTTGTATTAAAATTTCTGAACTATATATAGTAATGGTTATCATGTAATATTTTGATATATGTATACCATGTATAATGCTTAAATCAGGTTAAACATACCATTTCTCTGTGTGTGTGTGTGTGTGTGTGTGCGCATGTGCGTGTGTGTGTATGTTTATGTATGCACAAGTGCAAGCCAGTACTGGGGCTTGTACTAGGGGCCTCAGGCTCTCATTTGGCTTTTTTGGCCAAGGCTGGTGCTTTACCACTTGAACCACTTCCAGCTTTTTGCTACTTAATGAGAAAAGAGTCTCATGGAATTTTTTGCCTGGACTGGCTTCAAACTCGATACTCAGGTGTTAGACTTCAGCATAGCTAGGATTACAGGTGTGAGCCATTGGTGCCTGGCTAAACAGTTACTATTTCTTAGTGGTAAATTTCATTGGTGAATTTAATGGTAAAATTTAAAGTCCCTCTCATAGATATGTATTTATACCCTTTTTCTCAATAGTAGCTTATTGTATACAATTTCATACTTTCTTTTTTCTCAACAATTTACCATGGAGAACTTTTTCTAGTAGGATATAAGGAGGCTCTTGTTTTGGAAGTAAAGTTTATTTAACCAGTCTCCCACTGGAGGGCATTTGTTTTTGTTTCCTATATCACTAGTGTAGGCAGTGCTATAATAAATACTATGTTAATACGAGTTCACATATATTTATGAATATATAGGTCATTTTGATAACTTGTCAACTTACACTTTTGTCAAAAGTGCATGAAAATACCAACTTCACGTTCTTTCCACTTCAGTCCCTGCTTTACCAAGAAACCTGGATTTTTGCCAAGTGATGTAAATGTTTCTTAATTCGCATGTCAATCTGTGAAATAGTGGTATTCACATTGTACATCATGTGTACAACAGCAGGCCTGGTGTGGAAGAACTGGATTTTACCAGTTACACGGTGCTGACCCCCTAGTGATCCACATTGACTTAAGTGTAGTTAGGCTGTTCATCTATATACCTGCTAGTTTAGCTGGGCCTGTAGCTCACATTCTGTAATCCTAGTGACTCAGGAGGTGGAGATCTGGATTTCACTTCAAAATCAGCCTGGGCAGGAAAGTCCCTAAAACTCTTATCTCCAATTAGCTTATCACCAAAAAGCTGGAAGTGGAGCTCAAGTAGTAGATCATTAGCCTTGAGTGAAAAAACTAAGGACAGCATCCAAGTCCTGAGTTCAAGCCCCAGGACCAGCACCAAAAAGAAAAAAAAAAAAAAGCTCCTTTGTTTAGTTAAACATACATGAATAAACATACACACATATTATGCATTTTATGGTATATATAAAAATATATATCTTGATTTTGAAAAATTAAAGATGTTTTTAACTTATCTTTATATCTGTATATCCCTGTTAAATCTCCATTTACTAATACAGTTTCCATTGTTTTTGCCAATGGATTTGCAAAATAGTTACTTTTAATTTCTCACCAATTTCTACCTTGGTTCCGGTTAATCAGATAAGGAAATGTAAATAATCCAGCCTGCTAGTTTTAAGACCTTTTAGTGCTTGCGTGAAATTTTGAATGTACAGTGTCTATATGAAATGTATGCTACGATTTAGTCCTGTTTGAGTGAGGCAGTGTTTTTCTATGGGAAGTCTGTTACGAGGTCAGAATACTGTTTGTTTTGTTCACATTTTATATTGTTAGTTTTCTACATTAATTGGCTAAGGAAAGTTGTTGCTTAATTTAAAATACTTCAATTTTTGCTGAGAAAAAAAGAGAACAGATCAACCCTAAATGAAAGAAACTTTGTCATTACTTTGTGGTTCAGTAATGGAGATGTAACTGGTGTGTATGTAAATTGCATGGCACCATTCCTTTAAAGTTTTATGTGCTTCAGTTTCCTGGCAGACAATTTGAGGTGCAAGCTCCATGTTGTGATGCAGATACAAGGGAACACTGTGTACATACATCTGTGCCTTCCCCTGGCACCCAGAAATGCTTTCCTTGTGTAGACAGAGCGCTAATTAAAGGGTTTTGAACACACTGATTAAAAGAGACTACGGTAACAAGCTGCTGAGTTATTTCTGTTCTCTTACAAAAGTCTCTGCCATCCACTGTGACCTTTTTGGGCCTTGTGCAGTAGAGCATGCAATTCACTCTGGGCCAGAGAGGATGGGCAGGGGAGGGGGAGGAGTGGAGGGAATGTTGGCTCAACTGGATTGCTAGCTCTTGCCCTTTCATTATAGTTATTTTTAACCCCTTGTGTGGTTCAGTTTAAACATGCCTAGTCACATTGCCTCATGAAAAGTTGTACCTAATCACTAATTTATATTGTGGTAAGATTATTAATGTTATAAATGTTTAACTCACTCTCATTTTAATTAGTTCTTTGGTTGTACTTATTCTGTTTTAGTAATGTAAAATTACTGCGATATTTTTTTCAGTGGTCATCAGATTTTTTTTAATTAATAGTATTAAGAAGCAATTAAAACCTGAAAGCATGCCTTAAAACAGGTAATTTAATAATTCTCTTTAATGATGCATGTGAAATTGTCAGCAAGGCATGGCACATGTCATCTCCCAATTTTTACCTTTAGAGTAATATAAAATAAAAAGGAAAATTATCTGGAGACTTACAGCATTAAGTCTCTTATAGTTGTAGTGGATAACGCAGGTGGACTTGTTTTTACTTATAATTAAAATTGAGAAAGAAAAATAAACAGAAGCTTATGCTTAGCTAGGAATCTGCATCTTTATTTTTAGAGTTCAAAAGTATCCCCCCCCCCCCCATCTATGTCAGATACTGCTTTGTTGAGCTGCAAAGGGCCATTTGTTATTCCTTTATAATTTTGGAAGTCTGGCATATCAAGTTGTATTTGAGATAAATAAGCCACTTGAACATGCAGTTTTCTTGAGATTTTGTTGTGCTGGCATATAAGCTGCTGACTATGACTTGTTTCTTCAATAATCCAAAGTATAAAACTTTAACATTTCATTCACATTTGTTTATCATTTGTATTGTATGAAATTTATATTACACTTTTGCCTCTGGATTTCTGAGACAGCATTGATAATTCCTGCTGTTCTTATAAAAGGTCTTTAGAGTGCTAAAACTGCTTGATCACATGTCATTGTCTTCCGTTTCTAGCCTTAAAAAGGAGTGCTGGTTACAGGGGTTTGCAGGCCCCTGTTATGACCCTGTGTTTATGGGAATTGCCCTGGAGCCCTGGAATGTGGGGATGGCTTTCATTGTAGCAGTGTGGGTTCCTTGGTCTTCGCCAGTATATTTTACAAGAGGAAATAGGAGACTTGTTGCACAATTCAAGGCCATATTTTGGCAAGTTGATGTTCCTCATGATGGAATTACAAGAAGGATTATATAGTTGTGAGTAACATCTTGAAAATTCAACACCCTCAAGTTGTAATTCTCTTGGCTGTGTGTTAGTTTCTGATCTATAATGTTAGCTTTATTTTTTTACTGTCAGTATTTGTATTTCTTGAAAATGATCTCCAAGTTCTTTGTAAACACATTTTAGTTTTTTAAAGCAGGTAAGAATGAGATGAGGTTTTTAAAATATTCATATAATGACTTTGAGTCTCAGAAGAGGATAGATTATTAACAAGTTCAGACAAAATTTTACTTGGATTTGAAAAGAAGTAGAAATTTATTTACCTTTTCTTGTGGAATCTTGTTTGGAAGTATAAGAGAATGACAGAATTGTAAAACACTTGGCTGTGAATTCATTTATTCAGTGGTTATAGGAATACTTCCTAGAAGTCACTGAAGAAGATATAAAATACTGAGGAATACAAAGGTTGGGTAGTAAAGAAATGATCATAATATCATAGTACAGATTGTGTTGTAAGACCTGCCACATGGCAGCATTTGATGAAATGACAAACACACAAATAATGTTTCTCAGATTTAGTGGGCATAAATCTTTTTTATTTATTGGAATTTGTTTCCTTCAGAAGAAATTTGATGAAATTGAATGATGGAATTGACCACCTCCAAAACACCTTTTCTCACTGCTAGCTTTTGGTACAGGCTGAATGAAGGTAAAGACTTTTCTTACCTTCAGAAGAGTTTTCTCTCATGCTTGAGTCCTAGAGTAGCTGTGAATATAGCTGAATGATTATCCAGACATGGCAGCTGAAGGACAGACAGAAAGACGGTTCTGTGAAGCTGTAATGGGAGAACTGTCCTACCTTGAATAAATGGGCCCATTGTTGGTTTTGAACTGTTGAGTATTTTCTTTTACTTTTCCTCCCCAGCTTTCTCTGTCAGTATGCCAAGTTAGAAAGTTAATTTAGTTTATGCAACCACATAATGTATATTTCACCTGTGTCTTCACTCTGCCTTTAAAACAGCAATTCCTTTTTTTGTGGGGCTCTGAGGCTTGCTTTTTCCTCATGTGGTCATTTTCTGCCTTTGTGATCATAAGGATAAAGAATCTCAAAAACATTCTAATGGTATTTTTCTTGCCTGATATTTGTAAAGAAACAAAGGTAGTCAGTAGTATTAGGAGAAAAGCTATACTTGTTTTTAATAAATTCCTTTTTTTTTTTTTTTTTTGGTATCAGTTATGAGGCTTGAACTCTGAGCCTGGGCCCTGTCTCTGAGCTCTTCAGCTCAAAGGGTAGTGCTATATCACTTAAGCCACAGTACCACTTCAGATTTTCTGGTGGTAAATTGGAGATAAGAGTCTCACAAAGGGCTGGGAAGGTGGCTCCGTGGTAGAGTGCTTACCTTGCATGCATGAGGCCCTGGGTTCGATTCCTCAACACCACATAAGCAGAAAAAGCCGGAAGTGGCTCTGTGGCTCTAGATAGAGCGCTAGCCTTGAGCTGGAGAGCTCAGAGACAGCACCCAGGCTCAGAGTTCAAGCCCCATGACCAACAAAAAGAAAAAAAAAAGAGTCCCACAGATTTTCCTGCCTGGG
Source organism: Dipodomys ordii (assembly GCF_000151885.1). Lineage (NCBI taxonomy): Eukaryota > Metazoa > Chordata > Mammalia > Rodentia > Heteromyidae > Dipodomys > Dipodomys ordii. The sequence continues at coordinate 6,181,204 of NW_012267338.1, forward strand.
CTGGCTTTGAACCACGATTCTGAGATCTAGGATCTGAGAGCTAGGATTATAGGCGTGAGCCACTGGCGCCTGACTAAATTCCTGTTTTTAAAAGAGGAATTTTTACTGGTAGACAAGACTTTTGTATCTGATCAAGGAACAGTACTATAGGGTTTGGGTAAATTAAGAATAACATGGTAGACCTAAGTAAAGAAGATATTCATGTAACTACTCACCTGCTTGTGAGTTCAGTATGGTTGCACCTATATAGTCTAGGACTGTTTTCTCTTGTCCCCTATTTCCCTCCCCCCCAAAAAAAGAAGAAAAGACTTTGATTTTATTTTGTGATTCCTGTCAAAGTTGCCTCATTGTTAATGAAGATGACCTTTCTGTAGACTGGGACTATTGATAGATTTATTTTTGGTGCTTTGGAGAACTTAAGGAAAGAAAGCTTGCTTTTATGATGGTTCTCAGTCAGAGTACATGTGAATACACATGGGTTGTCATTTTCCATGACATTTTACATCTTGTTCACCCACAGTCCCATAGCCTCAGGACCAGTCACATCCTTTTCCCCAATTATAACTGCATGGAGGAAAAAGCTAATATGATTTCACCAATCTAGAAGCAGACATCTAGACAGAAAAGGGTTTGTTCCTTGGGTGTCTTAAAAGTGATTATTATGTTTCAGCTTTGGCAGGTGAGACTTTAAGTCTGTATTTCAGTTTCTGAGAGGCAAAAATACTGAGTATGTACTATGAACTTGATAAAATAAAACTTGACAGTAGCATGTGAAATATTACCGTCTGCCTTCCTTTGTAATTAAATGACATAACGGGAATTAAGGTACTGAAGAGCAGTGTGGGTGATACCCGCTCAGTCTTAGGCATTGCCAGGCATAGTCACCGCATAGCCCTGTTGAGAAGGTAGGTTTGGGTTTGAACGTGACAGTGAAAATCAGAAAAGGTCAGTCAATCCTGAACGAGTATTTGAGGTTAGGTTTGGAATTTTTTTTTTTGTCATATTACTTAAACTGAATTTCTTACACCTTGTCTTTTTTCATTTTCTCATTGAAGAAATATTTGCATAACTATTCAGGTTTCTTTTCTAGCTGATGCTTTGTCACTAGCATTATGTAACAAAGCTCATCAACTTTATTGGCATTTTGCACCCTGATCAGCCCAAATGGAGGAGTGTGTTATGAACTAGGGAAGGTAACAAGAGAAAATGGAAAATAAAAAGTTGGATATAAGGAGAATAATAAGGTATTAAAAAATAAAATGTATAAGCTGGGTGCTGGTGGCTCACACCTGAAATCCTAGCTACTCAGGAGACCGAGATCTGAGGATGACGGTTCAAAGCCAGTCTGGGCAGGAAAATCTGGGAGACTCTTATCTCCAATTAATCACCAGAAAAACAAAGTGATGCTACAGCTCAAAGTGGTAGAGCACGAGCCTTGAGCAAAAAAAGCTCAGGGACAGTGCCTAGCCCTTGAGTTCAAGCCCGATGACTGACTTAAAAAAAAAAAAAAAGTGTGTGCCTTATCTTTTTCTCAGCACAAATACTATTATTCTTAGCAAAAAATTTTTTTCTTTTTAACAGTAAATTTAGTGACATTGAAGTTTTTAGTGACATTGAAGTGTCATCTTTGTATGCATGTGCACATGCACATACATATACACGTAAATTCACATCAGCATAATGTATTGCTGAGTCCAGGGGTTGTCCACATATGTAATTGTGATCGTCATTGCCAGATTTCTCTAGAGATTCTGTTGCGTACGGTGAAAGTGCCTGTTTTCTCACACCTGTGCTAGTAGGAGTTTGAACAGACTTTGTTCTTTCCCAATCAGATGGGCCTATTTCCACCTAACTCCCCATTACAGGGTTTAATTACAAGTACTCTACTAAGGATTCTCTAAGTTTTGAAAGTGTTCCATTGTTTATTTTACAAGGAAGCAAATGAAGTAAAAGTGTACTTCTCTTCTTGAGATGATACAATTTCTGAAGGATGCTATTGTTTTGGCCTCTATCTAGAGCTTTTTTGTTAATACACATTTATATCCTATTTCTAAATGGAATTTTTCTATGCTAACATAATTTTCTCAGTTACATAGAAAATTTTTTCAGTAGAAATTATATATATTTAATATACATATTAATATATAATATAATATATAATATGTAAAACAATATATATATTAAGTATATATATAAATATATATATTTAATTTGTGATGCTGGGGATCAAACGCAGGGCCTTTTGCATGCTAGAGAAGTACTCTGCCACTCAACTATACTTTCGGCCCTTGTTATTTTTTTATTTTTTATTGTTGTTGGTCATGGGGCTTGAACTCTGGGCCTGGGTGCTGTCCCTGAGTTCTTCATCTCAAGGCTAGAGCTTTACCACTTGAGCACAGTACCACTTCTGGTTTTCTGATGGTTCATTGGAGATAAGAGTCTCACGGACTTTCCTGCCCGGGTTGGCCTTGAACCTTGATTCTCAGATCTCAGCCTTCTGAGTAGCTAGGATTATAGGCATGAGCCACAGGCACCCACTGGCTCTTGGTTTTTGAGATTTGTACTGATCTTGATCTTGCTATTCTCCTACTTCAGACACTCCAGTGCTGGGATTACAAAAATACATTACCATGCATAGCTTTGATGGAAACATTTTTGAAATGGTGGTGTTGTAGACTGTTAGAAAATTTAAGCAAATCACACTTAATAAATTCAAGGTTGTTACCTTTGGAGTTTCTCCAGTAGCCTCATATTGTATGGTCTTGAATCCCACTCTTCCCTTGATCTTTATATGATATGACTAGCAGCTGACTGTTCTGCAGTGTTCAGTCTGGTTGTGGGGCACAGTAAATTCTCTTTTATGAAACTTACTGTGTTTTTATTGTCTACATTTATTAGCAAGAGGAACTTAAGTGAAGTTGAATATGTTTATAGAGTGCCGTACAACTTAGTAAGCCAGGCAGTGTCAAGGCCTGCCAGTGTGTGCCACAATATATTTCTCCATTTTAGTTGGATGTGCAGAGTGAAATATATGTGTTGATAAACAAGGTGACAGAAAAGAGGAACGATGCCAGGGATACTTGTATTTTGTGTGGTAAAGAGGAAGACAACTTGTTAAATATGATGAGGAGTTTTGTACTAGGTTAGAAGCCACCATTTCTGTGAATTATTAACATTTGAAGTGTTTAACATCGTTAAACATTTTCTGCCCTTAAATCGACTGAGTATTAGCCACCGTTTGTATTTAGAATGGTCTTAGGTTGAATTATTTCAATGATGTTAGCAGTTGAATGCCATTTACCATTGCTTCTGCCCAGGGATTTAAGGTTGTGATTGAGTGTCGTTGGGGAACTTTCTGTTACTGTAACAAACAGCTGAAATAATCAGCTTCTAGAGAAAAAGTTTATTTTAGCTCACAGTTTTCCAAATTTCAGTCCATGATTTTGTGGACTGGTTTGCTTTTTGGCTTCTGGTTGGAGACCACCAGCAGCACATGGCAAGAACACATGAAATAGCAAAAACTTTTTCTCATGGATGACCTGGACACAAAAGAGAGAGAGCTAGGAAGGCTGGGGTCCCCTAATCTCCTTCAAGGACATAGCCACAGTGATGAGCTACCATCTAGTAGACTCTGTTTCCAAAGATTACCATCCTCCAGAAGTGTCAAGCTGGGGACTAAGCTTTTACACATAGGCCTTTATAGGAGGGGAAGGGGGCTGGGAGGAAAGGGGGTGGGGACATAACAAATTCAAACTTGCAGGATTTGATTAAAAGCTTTTCAAATGGTTTCACCGATGTTAATTTATAGAGGTGATACAATTGATAGATTGAGCTAAAGGAGATTTTGGATGTATTCTGAGAAAGTTTTTTTTCTTTTTTTGAGAAAAGTTATGAAGGCAAAATATTCTTTGGATAACAAGTGTTTTTAGAGATGTTCTGGGGAAAGAAATCTATATTTAGATACAGTGTTACATATGTGATTTCCATGATTTTGACCATTCTCTTGAAGTCTCTCTATGCCTCTAACTTTCAGATATCCCACACTAAAAAAGTCTTTTTGTCTTAGGCATTTCTGTTGTATTTATTTGTAGCTCTATTCATTTTAGAACATTCTAGTTATTTGGTATTCAGTTTTCAGAATGATGCTTTAATATTTCAACAGAAAGAGCATTTCCAAAATTCATGAAAGGCTTTCCTTTTCTCTTTCATTTCCTCTTAGATTGATTCCTTATCATCAGGCTGGCACTTTGCCCAGGCAAGAATTTTAGAATCCTCCATTTAGTACACTGCTGTTTTATTTAATAACTACATGAGTTTTGGTCATCTGCTTAGCTACTCTGCTTGGCATCTAGGTTGTATATAAATGGATCTTAATGATACAGTGGAGTTTATAATCCAAAATGGCAATTTTGATGACCAAAGTTCTTATCTCTAGTCTTTTTGCATATGCCTTTTGTTCTTACCATCTCCAAAATCCTTCTTATGCCAGGTGCTCTTCACAATGTTTGATTCTTCTAACTCACAGGGGTCTCCTTTATTTAAGTAATTATGATGAAAATATGCTAGAATTTATTGAGACTTTGTCATTGTCTATGTTCTGTTCTAGATGCTTTATACATGTTTGATTATCTAATCCTTATAACATCCCCTTTGGGAAATTTCTTGACTTTGAATCTCCAACTTATAATTTAAAAAAAAACCCTGAGAGCAGAAAAGTAACATACACTAAATAACACAGGTAGTAATTGGTTAGGCTCATGATTTGAAACTAATTGAAGTGAGTAGTACTAATGCTTTTAGCCTTTCTACTCTGTTTTCTAGGAATATATGGTAGCCTTCACTAAGAGTGATGGCTAAGTTTGTGCATGTTTTGTGTGTGTGTTAGAGTGTAGTGGCTGTAGAGTCAAAGACTTGTCAATGTGGAATAACTGAGATTAGTAAAACAAAATTAGGACTGGTTTCCAGATGAATTAATCAAATCACAGATTTGAAAGTATTCTGCTATTTTTTCCCTTGAGTTTGAGTTTCAGATGTTTAGGGATTGAGTATTTATATTTTTAATAAATATTCTAGGTATTTCTGCTATATCATTGGCATTCAAATTTTTATACTACTATTTGAAAACCATATGTAGGTTTTGAGTTTTTTTTAAGTTCTTTTAAAGGTTTTTTTTATGATAGAGTTGATGGCACTTAGATCATTTCAGCAAGAAGGTTAAGGCTAAGTTGCTTGGACTCTGAACTGCCATCCACTAGGTAATGTGACAGTCGTCTTTTATCCAAAATGCAGTCTCTTCTTAGTTTCTCAGAGTTGAGTTGACATGGCCATGTATTGTTTTTTGGAAATAAATGGCAGTTTTAATAATACCAGGCTTAAGTTATGATGCTATAAACACCTTTGTCATGAATAAAAGATTTGGAGAACTCTCTAGTTGCATGTTACTTGCTATGTTTTAATACTTCAAAGTATAATGCTGAATATGAAATTTACCAGAGTTATGATGGAATACTGTTTATATAGGACTTGGTTATATACCTCAAGCTAAAGCCAAAGTGGGCACATTAAATTTAAAAAGACTAGTTCTTTTAAGGAAGTTGACCAGAGAGATTAGTTCAATTTTTTGTTCATATTAGATTTTATAGTAGTAGAGTTTAGGTATATATATCATATACTTAATATATATGTCATATATATATATATATGTGTGTTTGTGTATGTATGTATGTATATATATATATATATATATATATATATATATATATATATACTACCTAGTTAAATCATGAGCCTCTCTCCTCAACTAGAAAACCTACATTGTAACATATTTTTCTGGATTACTTTTTTTTTTTTGGTCAGTTGTGGGGCTTGAACTCTGGGCCTGGGCACTGTCCCTCAGTTCTGCTCAAGGCTAGTGCTCTGCCACTTGAACCACAGCACCAGTTCCATTTTTTTGGTAGTTAATTGGAGATAAGAGTCTCACAGACTTTCCTGCCTGGGCTGGCTTTGAACCTTTTTCTCAGATCTCAGCCTCCAGAGTAGGTAGGATTACAGGTGTGAGCCACCTGTGCCCGGCTTCTCTGGATTACTTTACATGAGAATTGTCAGTGTCATCAGTGACTATTGACTAATGATCCCAATGATAGCAGAGGACAAAGTACAATTGAGATTCTTCTAGATCTGTTAAGTGTGATTGATAGAATTAACTGGGAAAACATTTTGGGTTTCCTTTTCTTTTTTTAAAAATCTTAATCAAGGTTTCAATTTCTAGGAAATGTCCCAGGATAAGCTAATGTTAAAGGTCTCTGCCCTTAGGGTGTAGCAGAATTTGTTTTCTGCGCACATGACCAGCATTTCCATGCTTTCCTGCTGTGCACAGCACATGCATGTATGTTAGATTGCTGCTTGCACATTGCCCTTTACACAGCAGTGTGAGTTCTATTTCCCCAGAGCCCTGTGGTTATTCCCTAAGAAGCCATTGCTTCACATAGTGTGCTGACATTGTTTCTACATCCTCATACCCTGAAGCACTTGCCTGGCTTTGAAGTAGTTCAGTTTTTAAATGTCTCTTTATGTGAAATCCCAAAACTGAACCTCCCATCTAGTTGTGTTAGAACCAATGCAGAAATGTAGTTATTAAGTAAAGAAATAGATTTTTGTGTGATTGTTTAATGAGAAGTTTAAAGGCTGCTCTGAACAGTGACCTTGGTAGAACTTTCACTGGACTGTTGGTTTACTGTTGGTTATATGTGGGGGAGGGGGCGGGGAGGAAGTACCAGAATTGAAGTCAGTCTCTTGTTAGGTGGACACTCTACCAGGTGAGCAGTGCCTCTAGCCTCTTTGCATGCTGGTTATTTCTGAGGTTGGGTCTTGTTTTGATCAGTGAAGGGCCTGACTGTGATCTTCCTACTTAGTCATTGTGCTTCCTTGTAGCTGGACTAACCGGCACTGGCTAACTTTACCCAGTCATTGGTTGAGATGGAGTCTTGAAAAGTTTTTGCCCTGGCTGGCTTCCAGCTGCCATGTCCCCTTCTCCACCTCTCACCTCCCATTAATTAAGATTACAAGCTTGACCCACCATGCTAGGCTTTTTGTTGTTGTTGTTGTTAAGAAGAAGGAAACATGATTTAGCCTGTCCAGCCTGTCCTTTGTATGTGCAAAAACTCAGGCTTGTCTGGACATATGTGCAGGCTAGGAGAGCCTAAAAGGGGCAGGTGTTTGCATGTGCTATTTGCATGAAAGATTAAGATCTTGATGTACATGTGAGAAGAAATTAGAGAAAGAGGTATTTGAGGTTCATTGAAACTTTATCCATTGATATGATTATTATATTTTAAGGATGAGTGTGAAAAATAGGTATGCCAAGAATTTCTCCCTCTTTCTTAAATGGAGCTACCTTCTCTGAGCTAGCTCATATCACAGCCTGAAGAGGAGAAGATGCTAGACAGCAACACATCATGCTTAGTGATTTTTTTTGAACTTTATTTTTTTATTGTGAGAATACCGTACAGAGGAGTTACAATTACATGGGCAAGATAACGAGAACATTTCTTATTAAGCATTGTTGCCTCCTCTTTGTTTCCCCTTCCCATCCTCCCCCCACTTCCCTTCACTCGATCCTCCTCCCCCCCCACCCCCCACCAAGGTTGTAAAGTTCGGTTTTCGACATAACGACTTGTACATCTCATTGTTGCAATGGGTCCACCTGTATGCCTAGTTAAACAATTTGTTTTTGCCCTTCCCCTCCACAAATTATACCAACATCAAATACAGTGAAAGCAGGGGTTATACCGTGAGGGAGGGACATACAAAGCAACATAAAAATCATCTTTGATTTTTTTATTATGCATTAGTTTTTAGGTGTAGAGGGTCACCCTTTTTTCCTCGCTTCCTTCTTCTCTCTGTTGCCAGGTTCTCTACCACTGAGGACTGTTCCCAGTTGAGGGTGGATTTTGAATTTCTTATTAAGGACACGTGTAACTTGATATGGAATAGAGGAAGAAACTTGCAAGTAGGAGAGGACATACCATTGGTCTTCTGCATCTGAGACTTTTGGATTTGTGAATGGGATCTATCAGAAAAACAATTGCATCTGCACTGAACATATATTTATTTCTTTAAACAACATATGGAAATAGCTATTCATACAGCATTTACATTGTATTTATTCCAAGTAATCTAGAGATGACTTACAGTGTTAGGGATGATATAGGTGGGTTATATGTAAGAACTATGCCTTTTTTTTTTTTTTTTTTGTCAGTTATGGAGCCTGAACTCTGGGCCTGAGTACTGTCCCTGAGAGTTCTTCAGCTCAAGGCTAGCACTCTACCACTTGAGCCACAGCACCACTTCTGGTTTTCTTGTGATTTATTGGAAATAATAGTCTCACAGACTTTCCTGCCTGGGCTGGCTTTGAACTGCAATCCTCAGTTCTCAGTCTCTTGAGTAGCTAGGATTGTAGGTGTGAGCTACTGGTGCCCAGCTTTGATTTTTTTTTTTTTTAATAAGCGACTTGAGTGTTTGATGATTTTGGTATCCATAATGGGTCTTAGAACTACTCTCCCCTGGCTATTAAGTGAGCTCTGCATCATGTAATTAGATTGAGAAGAAGACATGTTTGTCTTATGCCAAGGTAGCTGGGAACTTCTAGTCTAGGAGTTAAAGAATGCACAGAGACACAGAAATAACTGCAGCATACAGAATCATCTAGCAAGCAATGGCAGGCAGTTCACAAGTAAATAAATAAATGGGCAATGTAATCAAGAAGGTAACTCTAGAGAGAAATTGCGGGAAGGAGATGGGATTGGAGGGTATGAGTCCACACAAGCCCTTTTGACTGAGGAGGCAACATGGACTACAGAATAAGAAGAGTGATGGGAAGAATCAGAAGATGTTGCAGACACCCAGAACAGCCAATTTAATAGACTTGCTTGATATGTTCTCCAAGGAGATTGGAGACCAGTGTGGTGGGAGTGGAGTCGGGAGGTGGAATTATGAGAGAGGTGTGAGGCCTGGCTGTTTGTCAGGACAAGAGACAAAGAAATTCATGGTTGCAATGAGGATAATGAGGAGTAAGAGAAGGGAAATCTCTGGACGTTTGAAATGGATTCTGGTTCTCTGGATTAGAGCTGAACTAGTATGAGTAGATTGCTTTTATTGTGATCATGCTTGTCTACTGCTGATATAAATTGCTTTTGAGAGAAATTCCAGAAGAAGAATATAGTTTTCTCAGGCGACTATTTGGAAGTAAAACACTCATTTTAATATACTTGTTCTGAAGAGCATTAATTGTTATACCCATTTAATTGTTATTTGTACACCTATTACATTTTCTATTTTGTGTTTTAAAATTTTTATTGTTAGAAGCAGCTTATCTCCCAGATGTCTTCTGTTTTCCTTTGCTTGTGATGTTATGACCTTTTCTATTTCATTAAAGAAATGTTGCATACACATTCAGGGGTTGTTTACAAATTATACTGGTAGCACATTTGTCAGTCTTCCTCAAAGACAAAGTGAGTGTTAGGATGTTTATCCTAGGTTAGATCTGTTGAGCTGGAGACGGTTTGAAAATATGCCTGTGTTTGAAAAGAATGCTATACTCCATTGGTTGGTTAAGGCACCCAATATCAAGAGTTAGATTTTTAAACAAATATTTCTAGTGAATAATGATATAAGATATACTAGTTTTAATTTCTGGATTTTTACAGAGGTCATATGGTTAAAGTTAACATCTACCAGAAAAGGTCTGGTTAGGACGTCAGAAAGTCAGCACAGCGAACAAAAGAGCCACTGATATCACAGAGCTGTAGGTGCGTAGTGGCAGGTCATACTGCCCACCTCACAGAATAGTAAAGGATCTAACTTCCTGCTTTATTCATAAAATTAGGTTTTTATATATTCAGGGAATGAATACGTTTATCTGTTAGCTTTGGAGTATACTTGTAAAGTAATGGTTTAAAAACCTATTTATGAATTGTATCGCATCAAATACTGTAAAATAACATAACATAATCCAGGTGCTGGTGGCTCATGCCTTTAGCCCTAGCTACTCAGGAGACTGAGATCTGAGAATTGTGGGTCAAAGCCAACTCTGGGCAGGAAAGTCTGTGAGATTTTTTTTTTTTTGGGTCTGGTCGTGGGGCCTGAACTCTGAGCCTGGGTGCTGACCCTCAGCTCTTCAGCTCAAGGCTAGTGCTCTACCACTTGAGCCACAGCATCACTTCCGTTTTTTTTTCATTTTGTTTATGTGGTGCTGAGGAATCGAACCCAGGGCCTCAGGCATGCAAGGCAAGCGCTCTACCACTGAGCCACCTTCCCAGCCCAGTCTGTGAGATTCTTATGTCTGGAAGTTCATTGGTGACTCAAGTGGTAGAGTTACAGCCTTAAGCAAAAAAAACTCAGGGATAGAGTCTTGGCCCTGACTTCAGACCCCAGAATCAACATACACACACACACACACACACACACACACACACACACACACACACACACACACACACACACACACACACACACACACACACACACACACACACACACACGACCCCAGAATCAACACACACACACACACACACACACACACACACCCTTGTTAAAGCACCATTTTTGTTATAATTTTCTTAATAACTTTAAAGCAATTTAATAGGATTGATGATTTCCAGTCCTAAAAAACAACTTGAGATGACTGGGATTATGTAATAACAAATGACCAAACATCTGTGAATATTTTGTTTTCAAAGCTAATTGTATTGTTTTTTTTTTTTAAAGAAGAATAGAGTCCATAGAATATATGTGTATATAATTCTGAAAAGTGACTTATTAGAGTGACTTACACTGTAGGATTATGGGTAGTCCAGCAATAGCTCTTGGCAGGCAGGCGAGTAAGATTCTGGCAGATCCTGGGACTGAGACACAGAAAGTCCCAGAACACAGATGCAATGACAGTTGGAGGCTGAAGGCCTAGACACATTCTGGAGAGGCTCAGCTGTGAGTCCAAATTGATGTTTGAAGAAGCTGAAGCCTGAGGTTCACAGGCCGTGAGAGCAGCAATAGACACAGTTGTTCAGGAAGGGTGGAGTTTGCAGTCTGCTGGCTGGCTTCCTCTTTCTTCCTTGTTTTGTTCCATTCAGGCCCTTTCAGAAGCTATGTATGCAGTAGGTTCCTGGAAATGCCTTCACAGACACATCTAGAAATGAGCTTTACTAATTTTGTACTTGTCTCAGTCCAATCAAGTTGATAGTCAAGATTAGCCATTTAATGTTATTATGCCTTCATTGATTATTTTTACAGTGGTTGTATTTTCTCCCAGCATTCTACTTCGGATTATTTTTTTCTTGGGCTGCATTCTATATGCTTTGAGTATAGTTATTACAAGTGCCAGCTTTGAACGGATGCATGTGTGTGAAGCCTGACCCCATTATTAATTGTATATATTTGGGCAGATACAAACTAATTATGTTCCAGGCTTTTGCCTGTTAAATATAGAAAAAATAGTTTTACATCATCAGAGTTTTGAGAGAATTAAGTAAATTTTTTTTATTATCTTTAAGTAGTTGTACAAAGAAGTTCCCATTCTACAAAACAGTATATCTGACAACAGTGTCACCCATCTCTCCTAACCCCTCCCTTCTCTCACTTTTTTTCTTTAATTGAGATTAGGTGATTACATAAATTTCACATATTTCACAGTACTGTGGAATAGTGATACTTAGTTAGAGTCACAAACACATTTTAATTTTCACAAGGCAAATTGTCATTATCATGGTCTAGACAGTTTGTGAATTCTATGACCTTTGACAATACAAGTCATTTTTTCCACATCAGGTGATGTTTGCATTTCTTTCCTTTTGCTTATTGTAGGCTGTTCCCATGTATTCTGTCCCTCCTCCTGGCTTCCCTCTGTTGTGTGCATATATCTACCATATCTCTCCATATATCTCCAGAACATGGAGTCATTTAGCAATGGTATGACAAAATGCGTGGCTGTCCTTGGTTTCTTGAGTCCTGTTACTTTGCCATATCTTCTTGTGTTTTGGCTTTAGCATCCACATATCAGGGAGACGATGTGCCGTTTGTCTTCTTGTTCTTGGCTTACTTCGCTCAAAATAGTCTGCTCTAGTTCCATCCATTTCCCTGCAAATGCCATTGTTTTGTCCTTTCTAATGGCTGCATAACATTCCATTGTATATAGGTACAACAATTTTTGGATCCACTCATTAGTAGTGGGGCATCTGGGTTGTTTCCAAATCTTGGCTATTGTGAACAGTGTTGCAATAAACATGGAGGTGCACGTGTCCTTGTATCCTGATTCCTGTTGTTCAGGGTAGATGCCTATGAGTGGTATGGCTGGGTCGCAGGGAGGTCTATATTTAGCTTTCTCAGGTACCTGCAGACTGCTTTCCAAAGTGCTTGTATTAGTATACATTCCCACCAGCAGTGTAATAGGCTTCCTCTTTCTCCACATCTCCTCCAGCATTTGTTGTTGGCTGACTTTAGGATGTGGGCCATTCTGACTGGGGTAAGGTGGTATCTCAGTGTTGTTTTTATTTGCATTTCCTTTATAGCCAGGGATAACGAACATTTCCTCATGTGTTTCTTTGTCATTTTTACCTCTTCTTCTGAGAAGTCTCTCTTTAGTTCCCTTGCCCATTTTCATGATTGGTTTGTTAGATTTGTGAGGGGTTCCCTCACAAAATTATATACAGGAGTTCCTTGTATATAATGGATATTAGACCCTTGTCTGATATTTTGCTGGTAAATCTTTTTTCCCAGTTAGTTGGCTTTCTTTCTAGTTTGGTTGCTATTTCTTTGTTTGTGCAGAAACTTTTTTTTTTTTTAAGGTAGTCCCATTTGTCGAGTCTCCAATTTGTTGTGACCCTGAGACTCTGTTCAGGAAGTTCCTGCCTGTGCCTATAAGCTCAAGTGTCTCTCCTACTCTGTCCTGCAGTAGTTTCAGAGCATCAGGTTTGATGTTAAGGTCTTTAATCCATTTTGAGTTGATGTTTAGTGCATGGTGACAGGCTAGGGTCCACTTTCAGTTTTCTGCATGTGGCCACCCAGTTTTCCCAGCACCAATAGTTGAAGAGATTATGATTCTTCCACTGTACGTCTTTAGCTCCTTTGTCAAATATCCACTGACTGTACATATGTGGCTTTATTTCTGGGTCCTCTAGTCTGTTCCATTGGTCTTCGGGTTTCTTTTTGTGCCAGTACCAAGCTGTCTTTGTTATTATGGCTATATAGTAGAGCTTGATATCTGGTATCATGATCCCTCCTGTGTTGTTTCTTTTGCCTATAATTGCTTTGGCTATTGTAGGTCTTTGGTTGTTCCATATGAACTTTTAGACTGTTTTCTCTATTTCAGTAAAGTACATCATTGGGATTTTAATGGGAATTGCATTGAATGTGTCTATCAATTTTGGCAGTAAAGCCATTTTCAAATGTATTAATTCTGCCTATGCAGGAAAACATGGGAGATCTTTCCATTTCCTGGTATCCTCTGTGATTCCTTTTTTTAGGCTTTTTATAGTGAATTAAGTAAATTAACACATTTAAAGTCCTTAGGAAAATGCTTCACACATGGTAAGCAGTCACTAAAAGTTATCTTCATTGCAACAATGTTATTAGTGCTATTATACATCAAATATTTACTAGTAGTATGTAGTTAAGCAAATTTGAATTAAGTTTCATATTCTTTTTTGTTTGTTTGTTTGTTTTTTGTTTATCAGTTGTGGGGCTTGAACTCAGGGCTTGGGCACTGTCCCTGAGCCTTCTTGTGCTCAAGGCTAGTGCTCTACCAGTTGAGCCACTACTCTACTTCTGGTTTTTTGAGTGGTTAATTGGAGATAAGAGTCTCATAGCCTTGCCTAGGCTGGTTCTGGCTGTGATCCTCAGGTCCTAGCCTCCTGAGTAGATCGGATTAGAGATGTTAGCCCTGCTAAACATTAGTCTTTTTTTGTCATTTTGGGAGCTTGAACTCAGGGTCTGGGTGCTGTCCCTGAACCTTTTTGTGTTCAAGGCTAACACTCTACCACTTGAGCCAGAACACCATTTTCTGGCTTTGTTTGTTGAAGGATATCAGAATCATCATTTTTAACACACGTGCACACACATGTATGTGCATACACATGTGCTCACATGTGTATAAATGTACCCATGAATTACTTCATGAAATACCTTTTTGTAGTATTTGCATAATAAGTGTTGCAGGAGTGGTCTACTTCCTTCTTCCATCTATCATGGTCTGGTACCAACTCTTTTCAAAGAGATTTAAAATGAGGGTTGGCACCAGAAGTGCCTCTAAATTTGCCATTCTTTCCCCAGTGATTACCATTCATTATAGTTTTGTTTTCTTAGAAAGTCTTTGGAAGTGACATGATATACTATATTTCAAGTGAGAGGCAGTTGTTCTAGGGAATAATTTTCTTCTCTGGTGAAGGATAAATTTGATTAAAAGAGAAACAAGATCAGTGAAGTGCAGACTAAACAGCTAAGTCACTTTTCTGCTTTTGGTAGTGTTGAATTCTAAGAGTATTTGCCTGTGAGTGTAGGTCTCCATACCCCTTAACTGCTCTCCCAGCCATAGTCAACTGAATGTGGTATGGGTACTTGATGCAAATATAGTCATTTATAGACAAAGGAGATTTGTATATGACCACACTGGTAAACTGAATATTACGAAGTATAAATTTCACAAGTCTGAGCATTAGCCATGGAAAAAGTGTGAATCACTGTTGCTCACTCATTGTTTTGTTTGCTCATTATACAAATGTCAATTCAAAATTGGTAATATGCTTTATATTGTTCTAGGATCTGGAGTTACAACATGAATGAAACAGTCTGAACCCTTTCAGAGCTGTATTTAGGGATCTGAAGAGACAAGCAAAGATAGCTGGTGAATATGATAAGAGGCAAAATAAGAGTATAGGGGAATAGTCATTGATGGGTATTACTAATTTGTTGGAAATAAATGAGGCCCAACAGATAAAATGATGTTTAAACAGAGACATGAAGTCAGAGGAGAAGATTCCGTGCCCAGCATGGTACACAGTCAATATTTTCTTTCAAATCTGAAATGTTGTAAATTACAGTGGAACTTTGTTACTTACTGATAGCATTTTAGGGTGAGCTAAATACTGGTATCTGCATTATATCTGTTATTTACACAGAGAAAGTAAATGAAAAATGGGTCAGATTAAATAAGTATTCTAGTGATGAGGACTTATATGGAGTAGTGACCCTCATTTATTTTCATTGGCTAGTGTCCTAACACTAATGCTTACTTAAAAATTAAGGCAAGATAAAATTGTTTTTCTTTTTAACGGTAAGCTTTTGTCTTAGTCTATGGCTTAGGTTGAGAAATTTTAGCATCGAATGGATACTCTTCAAAGTGGCATGCATATCATTAGCGATACATTAGTATAGGTAATGTTTTTTCAGATTGTTTAGAGATTTGCTAAATAGCACATGAAATTGCTTTATAAGTGTTAGTTTAAGGAATGTTTCCTAGTAAACTTTGGCATCATTTGTTTCTGGCTGGCATTCTGACCTTATGAAGATAATTTATCTGGTGGACTGGTGATGGTAGTTCAGTTGTCTTGGCTTCTATTACAGATGGTGGTTAAATTTTGTTTATTTTTGTTATCCTTAAGTAGTTGTACAAAGAAGTTGCTATCCAACAAAGCAGTTTATGAATACAGTGCGTCATGATCAAGATCACCTCTTTCAACAGGGTCACCACCACCTTTCCCAACCCACCCCTTCCGTCACTTGAAATTTTAAATGGAAAAAACCTTGTGAGACATTTTCTTCAGGATGGCAGTATTTTCATCATTACACATTCATTCCTTTTAGACTTACGTTTTATTACGGTTAGATAATTATCTAAGTTATGCCAATTAAAAGTTTCATAATTGGATTTGTTTTTGCGTCAGTGAACTCCTCCCCCTCCTTTTTGTTTTCTTTTTTTGGACTAGAGGAGGTGCAGAGGCAAGAAGACATGTTAGGAATTTCCTCATCAAAAAAGACTGCTGTGTAAAGGAGGGAGGAGCTTATTCTAATAGAGAGCTACTTTCTAAATTCACTTTAATGGAATGCTCCAAACTAGAGGATATGTATGGTTCTCTAGTTTTGGTAACAATTGAAATATTTACAGTGATTTTTGCAAATCAGGTTATTTTCTTCCCAAATTTAGAAGTTGTGTTTTATTTGGGCTTTTTCAAATATAAAGGACTCTCAACTTACATGGTCACATTTGATTTTCTCCAGAATGAAGATTACTATTTCCATTAGGATTAATGTAGTGCTCCTTGGAAGGAAAATAAAAATAAAAGTAGAAAAGAAGTAGAAGTAGAATGGTGTTTACCAGGGGTAGGAGTCAAGAATGTTGTATAATGGGCATAGCTTCACGTTTGTAAGATGGAAAGCTCCTGGATTTGTGATACAGTAGTGTGAATATATCCATCACCACTAACTATGCATTTAATGGCTAAGATGGTTTAGCAAAGAGAAAAAATAGCAGCATATTGAACTCCACACTTAAAAAAATTACCTTATACCTAAAGCACTACTTAGATTGGTGTGACTCTTTTATTTGAGCCCATGAATTTCTTTTTAACAAGTTTCTAAGAACACATTTTAAAAGGTTTTTTTTTTTCTTTTTGTCAGTTGTAGGGCCTGAACTCTGGGCCTGGGCGCTGTCCTTCAGTTCTTCAGCTCAAGGCTAGTGCTCTACCATTTGAGCCACAGCGGCACTTCTAGCTTTTTCTGCTTATGTGGTGCTGAGGAATAGAACCCAGGGCCTCAGGCATGCAAGGCAAGCACTCTACCACTGAGCCACCTTCCCAGCCCTGATTATAAAGGTTTTTTTTTCTTAACGTTTCCAAGGAAATTTTAATATTAAGCTAGGAATTGTTAGGTAGGCAATGTTTGCTGTTGTTTACTTGAAGTTGTAGGAACTAAAATTTAACCTTAGGCATTGATGTAGTTATAGTAGTGTGATTTCTTGCCTAAATTGAACAAACTACATAGCCTCTGTATTTAAAGTCAGTGTGTCTGTCAGAATTCACGAGTCATCTTCCAATTCAGTAGTTCTTAAGACAGTTCATTTCAGTTGTTTTAAAACACACATTACCATAAATATGTATGTGTATGTTGCCTTCAGGTCATCTGAACTATCTAGTAACCCTTGAAGTTGTTTCGTGTCTAAACTAAAGATAACACATATCATAAGTATAATATATTCTGAATTTGGATAAAGTACTCAGATTATTGAGTATGGATGTATTTGACACTCTAGTTAGTGTTAATTGTTTACGCTGAACCTGATTCTTCTCATATTGGATGGTAGGTATCCGCATACACACATACATGGGAATCTAGTATTGTTATTTTCTTCCACCAAGGTAAAATCATTTTCCTTTTTAAAAATTGCTTTGCTCTATATTATGGCTTGATATGATTATCCAGTAATTTCTAGAATTCATAGAAATATGGCATGAAGACTTGTTTAATATTTTCGTTCAAGTTTGTGGTCTGTATCTCTTTTTATTTGTAAAATTTCTTTAGGTCTGAATTTCCTTGTCAAAAAATGGAGTTATTAATAGTATATTTGTTAGATTCTCTGTTGAGGATTAATTTATAATTTCTTAATGCTTGCCTCATTACATGGCAGAGTGTACGTGGTATAAATACATATTACTGTAGCTGTCATGGATGGTGTGGCTGCTAATATTTTAAGATAGAAAAGTACTTCAAATGATTTTAGGCATTCAGCCCAAACATCTGCACGGTCCTCCATCTCTTCAAAAGCTTGAGTGTTACATTGTTTTAAGTCTGCTGGATAGAGATGGAGCGGGAGGATGATGGTAGAAAGCAGGTTTTGGATTTCAGAGACTTGGGTAGAGTTACCATTGGCAATCATCCAGGCTTTTCTGGCCATATTGCCTTTGGCATATCTTGGGTGGCCTTTGACTATAGCTGCTTTAAGTGGAGCCAACCCTGTTCTACCCTGGAATCTAGGGAATAGTTTTAAAGGTTTTCAACACTGGGCCAGTAAAAGGCAATCTAAGCTCAATGTAAGTTAGTGAATTTTGGCATGAGGTCCAGTCTGAAGATGTATGTACTCTCTCACTTTTTTCAACAGTGTTGATTAGCATGCTGAAGTGTTCTTGAGCTATTAAAAGTGGATTGGGTTCTGAGAAAACCTTTTTATATTTGGCCTTATTTTGTGTACCTGGCCCTGAGGCTTGAACCCAGGGCTTGGGCACAGTCTTTGAGCTTCTTTTGTTCAAGGCTAACATTCTATTACTTGAGCCACAGTTCTACTTCATTTTTGTTTGTTTTGGTAGTTTATTGGAGATATGAGTCTCTCAGACTTTCTTGCCTAGGCTGGCTTTGAGCCGTAATCCTCAGATCTCAGCCTCTTGAGTAGCTAGGATTATATGCATGAGCCACCAGCACCCAGCTTATTTATTTTACTTTTAATAAAGGAAGGTTCTATGACCATTATTACATATACAGGTCATTGAGACGCTCAGTCAGGCTTGAAGTGTTAGGCTATGAGCAGGAACACATGGCTACTGGCTAAATTTTTATAGGATCAGTGATTTCTAATGACAGTGATAGCTTTCATTTTGCAAAATACACAAGAACTACTTTTCTAATGCATTTTCTATTTTACATGGTTTTCTTACTCAATTGCTGTCCTTTTATTGGGCTAGCCAAATATGGCCTTTAAAGGGAGTTTTATATGGAGATCTTGTATTGTTTTCAAGATGAACCAGATAGAAGCTAAACTACTTTTAGATTATTTTATACAAAAAACTTCTTATATCTTAAATTTGTCACATATGAAACCTGTTCATCCATGTTAACACCTTACAGTATTCATTCTGAATGTTTTTAAATCTCAGCATAAATGTACAGTTGATATATATCTGCATTTTAAGATTTTGTATTCACAATCCTTTTTTTATTAAAGTTTGTTTTGATTTTGGAGTTACTGGATCAAACCCATGGCCTAGTGCGTGATTTGTCAAGCACTTTATTATTGAGCTATATATCCAGTTCCTTTTACCAAGTTTAGATTTATTTTGCTCCTGGTGAAAACATCAGTAGAAGAAGGCACTATAGGACAAGATTTAGGAAAAACTAGAGTTAATGCTTATTCAATTGAAGGTCACGAAACCTCACAGGCATCTTGTTATTTAGCTCTTTAAAAAATGTATTAAAGTTGCTGGGTACCAGTTGCCTAAGTCTATAATCCTATCTACTCTGAGGCTGAGATCTGAGGATCATGGTTCAAAGCCAGCCTATGTAGGAAGGTCCATGAAACTCGTATCTCTGATTAACCACCAAAAAAGCCAGAAGTAGAGCTGTGGTTCAAGTGGTAGAGTCCTAGTCTTGACACACACACACACACACACACACACACACACACACAGACACACAGACACACAGACACACAGACACACACACACACACACACACACACACACACCAGGACCAGCACACAGACACACAGACACACACACACACACACACACACACACACACCAGGACCAGCACACAGACACACACACACACACACACACACACACACACACACGAGTATTAAACTACCTTTACTCATTACTCATTTTTAAATAGATGCGAGCTATAGAGCATACACTTAGTATTAAATGATTCCAGATCACAAATAGCTTCCACATTTCAATTTTCTATGTTTAAATGTTGGTGTATGTTTTTTATCCCCCCATAAAGAAAAGACACTATGGACATTACTTTGAATTATCTTCCTCTTTTAAAATCTACGATTGAGGTCTTGCAATAGGAGCTGATTTCATCAGAATCCAGTTAAGAAACTTGATATTTTTAACAGGAAATTTTCTACATTGCTAAAATAGGTTTTGGCCCAACAGAAAAGCCAAATTGCATTTCAGTGGATTAATCTAGAGATGAGCAACAGGAAACCACTGCCAATCTTAGGACTAAAAGAGATGAGAAGATGTTACCAGAGTTTGGATGCAGGACTATCTGGCTGGAATAAAAACTGAAGAATTGAGCTGGGTGCTAGTAGCTCACACCTGTAACCCCAGCTACTCAGGAGGCTGAGGTCTGAGGAACATGGTTCAAAGCCAACCAGGCAAGAAAGTTTATGAGACTCTTATCTCTAAGAAACTACTCAGAAAAAGTCGGAAATGGTATTGTGGCTCCAGTAATAGAGTACTAGCCTTGAGCACAAACAGGCTCAGAGACAGTGCCCAGGCCCTGAGTTTCAAGTCCCAGGACTGGTAACTCCCCAAAAGACAAAACAAAACAACCTGCAGAGATGACATGGCCTTGAGGTGAACCCGAGGGACAAGGAAACATAGAGG
Source organism: Dipodomys ordii (assembly GCF_000151885.1). NCBI lineage: Eukaryota > Metazoa > Chordata > Mammalia > Rodentia > Heteromyidae > Dipodomys > Dipodomys ordii. Next base: position 6,201,576 of record NW_012267338.1, read on the forward strand.
ATGCAGAAAGGGGGAGAATTGCCACTTCTGCTCTTGCCTCTTAGTGGTAGGACCTATGGAGGTCCAGGGAGCAATGGAGCCTGGGGAATGTGAATGTAGTCCACGCTACACTGATATGTCAGGAATGGTAGGGGATGGATTTGAGAGTAGATAGACGAATTATCAGTACAGGGAATAAATAACGCTGTTTGAGAGTAGATAGACAAATGACCAGTACAGGGAATAAATAACGCTGTTTGAGAGTAGATAGACAAATGACCAGTACAGGGAATAAATAACACTGTTTTTTCTTTTCAGAAACTGGTGTCCTTGCTTTTTGTATGTGCTAGGACACTTCTTTTCCTCCATGGATTGGGAGCCCTTGTATAGGAAGGAAATGATTAGCAAGGTGTGTTGTATATCTGTGATCCCAGTACTTTGAAGGCATTGATAATCACTAGTTCATGGCCAAGCTGGGCTACATAGTAAAACCTTGTCTTGGAAACCAAAAATAGAACTCCTCAAACATAAAGGAAATGATCAAAAATATATGGCCTTAGTTTTTATGAACCCTTTACATTATATAGGATTAAGCTGTTAGATTTGTTATACATATTTATATATCTTTACATTTTTTTGTGTTTACATTTTTTGTTTTACTTTTTCATGTATACATTTTTGACTATGCAAAATTTGTCATTTTCATTTAACTTTCTTTTTAAAAAAATACTTGGAAGATTAAGAAGTCATTAATAATCTGTATACTTTGTTTGTGTGTGTGTGTGTGTGTGTGTGTGTGCATGTGTGTGTGTGTGCATTTGTGCCTGTATGTTGGTCCTAGGGCATGAACTCAGGGCATGGACATTTTCCCTGAGCTTTTGTGCTCAAGGCTAATCCTCTACCACTTGAACCACAGCAGTACTTGTGGCTTTTTGGGTGGTTAACAGGAGCTGAGAGTCTCACAGACTTTACTGCTGGGGCAGGTATTGAACCACAGTCCTCAGATCTCTGCCTCAGCTAGGATTACAGGCATGAACCCCGCTGGCTTTTGATAGTTTTAAATTCAGTTCTTTTAAGTTCAAATATTTGAATTCAAATTCTTCTGGAATTAGTTTTGGTGTGAGATTGATGCATATTTTTAATGCTGGTTAAAACAGCTTATTCTGATATTTTTTTTGAAAATTTTTCTTTTACTTCCTTTGTTGGTGCTGGATTTGTTTAAACTTGGTAATGATCTATAGTAATAATCCAAATCATAATAGAAGTGTTATTTTTCTAATTTATTAACTTGACTATAAGCACCACTTCTGCTTTGAATGATTTATAGAGTGGCTATCTAAAATTGTAAAAAAGTAGAATGTTTAAGATGTCATCTGATTTAGGGAATTTTTTTTTTTTTTGGTCAGTCATTGGGCTTGAACTCTGGGCTTGGGTGCTGTCCCTGCACTCTACTGCTTGAGCCACAGTGCCACTCCTGGTTTTCTAGTGGTTTATTGGAGATAAGAGTCTCACGGACTTTCCTGCCTGGACTGGCTTTGAACCACGATCCTCAGATCTCAGCCTTCTGAGTAGCTAAGTTTACAGGTGTGAGCCACTGGCGCCCAGCTTTGATTTAGGGAAATTTTAAGACCTTTTGATATCAGCTAACAGTGACAAGTTCAATGTTGATGTGTTAATCTCTGTTAATTGCTTTTTATGTACAGGTCTACTAGGATGGATCATGATTTTCACTTTTATTAATTTAACAGTAAGGAGATTTTGTGAGTTATTTTCTTAGCATTGCTTAGTTATACGAAGGGGTTTCATTATAGCACCTCCATTTATGCATACAAGGCATCTGTCATTCAAATATTTAATTATTAACTCTTTATCTTTTTTCTGATACATTTATTGACTTGTTTTGAGCATGTTAATTAAATTTACTTAAGATTTATTTATGTATGTATATTTTTCTTATACCTTTCATGATCATTGTCTTATTTTTTAAACCTCATTTTATTAAACTTCATTCTAATCATTTGCGTTTATAGAATCATGGATTTGGTGTGTCTACTATATAACTACAAAAATGAAACTCTTCATCTATTCACCATCTAAAATCATCTTGAATGTCTCACTTTAGGAAATGCTGCTTGATATTTATACCTCTCCTTCTTTCTCCTTGCCTCCTATGTTGAAATCTAATCAGTTTCTCCACCAGTACCAATTTGAAACTTTAGGAACACTTCCTGGGTGTGCCCAGAAACAAAGTACATTCTGTGCGCAGTGCACTGTGCTAGGGAGGTGTATAAGTGTCTGACAACTTGGTATAGCCAGCTCAGCATTTCTGTCTTTCAGGTTCCAATTCCATTACGTGGAATGACATGTCATTTTGCAGAGGAGGGAATAAAAACAGAACTCAGAATCTGGACCATTGCTGAAGTCTTAAGTGTATTACTGCTAAATAGAATTCAGCAATGTCCAAATAGCTTTTTCTTTCTGTTAATAGGATTTAAACTTTTAGGGTGGGTCAAATGTGAAGATAATATCATTGAAAAGAAAATAGTGATTTAAAAAAATACCTAAGAATGTGTTAGGAAGGAATTTTAATTAAGCAATTTGTTTGAAAATATGAGCTTCAGAGGAAAAGAATTTACTTTGTATAGATTATTGCACTTACATTACATATATGGATTTTGTTTCACAAAATAAATATGCTGTAAATAGCAAGAAAGAATTCTTCCCATTTTACAAACTACAATGCTGAGGGATGTAGCCCATTGCTTGTAGACACAGCCAGTGAGGGGAGATATGGAGACACTGAAACCATGTGGACATTTGCCTTCTGTAATGGCATCAGATAGTTCCATTTACTAGCTGAGCTACCCAAGGTTGGATAATGTCTTTGAAACCCCTGAACTGAAGTCAGTCTTACTATGTAGTGAGATAATTTGCTGTCAAACCTTCTTGATGATTAATTTAGATAAAGGATAAGTATCAATTAAGATTTTTTCAAAGTTTATAGAATAAATCCCATGGGTTCATGTTAAAGTTATATGTTTATCTTAATAATATAATCTTTTAACAAATCCTTGAACTAAGAATTCATTACCTCTAAAGGTTTTCATAGGGGTCTAAATAATAAAGCAATTATGCGGGAGGCATTCCTATATGCTTTCTAATTAAATGTAGTTTTTGTGGCATTCTGTTTCTTTTAGTTTGGATACTATATATATATATATATATATATATATCTCCATGCACTGAGCTTTGGTAGACTAGAAATGCAAAAATGAGTAATATATGTTTCATTTCCTTTAAGAGCTTATAATCATGTGTGCGATACAAACAAATGCATTTCAGTAGAATATGGAAATGTTATAATAAAGCATAAAAGAAGGCCAGAGGAGGGTTTTGGATAAAGAGTAGTTATATGCTACTATGTACAGAACCTGATTCACCTTCATATTTTTTATTCTGTTTCTAGATAGAGTTTTACTGTGTACCCCAGGCTGACCTCTAACTCAAGATCCTCATGCCTCTGCTTCCCAGGTGCTAGGATTCGAGGAGCGTGCCACCATGCCCAGCACACTCTTAATATTTATCTATACAGGAAAACCTTCACATGGGCAGTTAGCTATCAGGGACATTTAACTAGTAAGTTATTCTGGGTGGCTTTATTGAAATTTCATGGGACTTAGTCACATGACTAGACAAAAATGTTTAATTGAGAGTATATGTCAACTGTTAAGAGAGAAGACGTCCCTTGGTGCATTGGCTCACACCTGTAATCCAACATACTTGTGAAGTAAAGATCAGATGGATCACCATTCAAGTCTTCCTGGGCATGAATATTCCTGTATTTGGAAAATTGAGGGATTCACCCTTATGAGACAGGTGTTATGTCACTCAAGCCACAACCCCAGTTCAGAAACGGCTTCCTAATGAGCAAGTGTTGGATGACAGACTGTGGTTTGCCTCTCAAGTACTTTTAATCTCCCTTTTTCCATACTAGAGGTACCTGAATTTTGGGATGGCAGTATGCTAGCCTAAGAGGTTTGCTCTTGTAGGCTCTGTCTTAGTGGGATATGACAAAATGTATTAACATTTTGGTAAGTTAGGTGCGCCACCTTTAGCTTTCCTTCTTTCTGCCTGGAAAGTGGATATGACATTCTTTATGGGACAATTAAAATAATTGGACAGAATCTCTGCAAGCCCTGTGTGCTAGCTAAGGGGAAAGATGGAAGGGTTGCTTTGGGCTACCTCTCTCTGATATATATATATATATATATATATATATATATATATATATTGATGCTGGTACTGGGGCTTGAACTTAAGGCCTTGGGCTCTCATTTGGCTTTTTTGCTCAAGACTGACACTGTATTATTTGAGTCACACCTTCACTTTTGGCTTTCTACTGGCTAATTGAAGATAAAAATCTCGTGGGTCTGTCTGCTAGGGCTATCTTCAAACCTTGATCCTCAGATCTCAGCAGTGAGCAGTAGGGTTACACAGTACCGGGATAGGAATTACTTTTTGATTTTGTTTAACATGAAGTCATGATTCCTACCTGATGGGAATACTGAGCTGTGCTCTGAGTGCTTGTGGATGGGTTCTCTGTGTTTCTGGACAAACTGGGGAAGGTGTGTATGAGGGGGTTGGGGGAGAATGGGGAAGAATCTCTTGAACTTGAGTGTCAGTAACTTACCTGTGGCAGAATTAGCTTGAGCTCTTAAGAAAATAAGAGAGTTATGTCTCACTCCAGAGTCACTGATTTCTCCCATATAGGGTAGGAAATAGGAATCTCTGTTCTTCGCAAGCCGTGTGAGCGAATTAAGACAAAAGTTTGAGAAACGCTGTTTTTGAGTTTCTCTGGATTCCCCAGCCTGGTCCTTTCCTTGTGTTGTTGACAGTGATGCATTCTACCTTGCTGAATGGTGGTTCTTTCTATATGTGAGTTCAGCTTTTAGAGTGATTTTACATGATTTGAATGATCAAGACAGACTAATTGATATTTTTCTTGAAACAATGTGTTTTCTGCAGATAGCCAGGCAGTTTATCTGTCTTGCAAAAGTCACATTCAGGTCTTCTAGAAATTCTTATTATCTTCATTTTTATAGATGTTCACTTTTAAAAGATACTCTTTCCCAAAGCTTTTATCATGGCAGTCCAAATTTTGATTGATAAATCAAAACATAAGTTGCTTCTACTCTAAATAGTTTAAAAAGAGTATATGTCTATATCACATCTTTGCCTTTAATTGAAAGGCATAAGTAGCTACTGAGCAAAGATCTTTCCTTGATAATTTTGCTACAAAGCTTTCACTTCCAGATAAAGCACATAAGCAAACACACCCTTGCACAAGCCTGAATCGCCATATATTTAAAGTAGAACACTTACATGTTTTGAAGTATTCCTCCAATTGAGTCAGATCTCTAGCAATGCTAACTGTATTTCAGGTGTCTCCAGGGCTCCTTAGTGAACATGTGGTTTGCATTCCTTCTCTCCACCCTCCTGTTTATTGGACTATTTTATTCATCATAAAATGCTTTACTCTTTACGAAAGCACATGTTGTAAAGGATCTGCCTTATGGGCAATTACTTCTCTGTGAGTAAGGTAGAGTATGTATTAAGGAAACAAGTAAACAGGGTACAGCTCAGCTCCTTTTATGGAGAGAAATATTGTTGGAAGAAGCACTGTCACCACCCATAAGAGTTAGGTACTTTAGAAGAAGCCCTTTTTGGAATGGTCAGGAAGGTGTTTTTCTTGTTGAACTATAACTTGTCATAGAAGGCTTGGCAGTGCTTCTCTTGGGAGAATAGAATGGCCTGTTGAGAGCAGTGGCTATACTAGCAACTGCACCCGACTCCTACAGGTCTGGGACATGCTGTCACTGGTATTGAAAGTATAGAGGCCCTGTACTTATACACTGTGCAGTTAGGGAGAGTATCTATAGGTAGATGGCTCCCACTTGGGATAGGTGCAAAGTGTTCAGACCAGTGTGCTTCGGACCAGAGTAGTGCTTTGTCACACCTCTTTGAAAACATCCACTTTTTCAGAAAAAAATGAGCCATTTGTAAAAATGAAATTATAAATATGTAAAGAATACAACAAGCTCTTCTCAGTCCCTTTCAACAATGTTTGCTTTACATGCCAATGCTCTAGTTCCACCACTTGCCTCTATAAATATGTTGTTTGCAACAATTTTCTTTCCTTTACTATGTATCACAGATATTTCCAGGCACTTGCCATATTGTGATACACTACAACGTTTGCATCAGAATTTTCATTCTTTTTAATCTCCCAGAAGTTTTTTTTTAAATGAATGGTTACTTGTCCCCATTTATCTATCTCTATAATCTACAAATAAATGATTAAAAAAAAGTGCTGGGCATGGTGATGCATACTAGTAATACTAGGTAGTTAGGAGGATAATTTTGGGGGACTAGTTAGCAAGATTGTATCCTCAAAGCAGGCTGGGCATGGGGGAGCATGTCTGGAATTCAGGATTCTCTGGAGACAAAGATAAGAGGATCATGATCCAAAGCTAGCCTAGGTCAAAATGACAGACCTTGTCCCCCACCCCCCAAATAAATGAAAATAAAAGATGGTTGAAGGTATGGCTCAAGTGTTAGAGCACTTGCCTTGCCAAGCTCAGGCTCTAGTATACAATAGTTTTCTAGTGATTTTTAGACTGTATTTTTTTAAACATTTTAATTGTTGACATTTGTATATAGTTTCCATTCAGTTCTTTTTTTTTTTTTCCCAGTCAGTTGTGGGCCTGGAACTCAGGGCCTGGGCGCTGTCCCTGAGCTCTTCAGCTCATGGTGATGAGCATGTACCTCTTAAGCCACAGCACCACTTCTGGTTTTCTTGTGGTTTATTGGAGATAAGAGTTTCATAGATTTTCCTGTCCTGGCTGACTTTGAACTGTGATCTTCAGATCTCAGCCTCCCTAAGTAGCTAGTATTTTAGGTGTGAGCCATTGGTACCAGGCTTCCATTCAGTTTTTTGTTGTTGTTGTTGGTCATGGGGCTTGAATTCTGGGCCTGGGTGCTGTCCCTCAGCTCTTCAGCTCAAGGCTAGTGCTCTACCACTTGAGCTCCAGCAGCACTTCTGGCTTTTTCTGTTTTTGTAGTGCTGAGGAATTGAACCCAGGGCCTCATGTAAGCAAGGCAAGCACTTTACCACTGAGCCACCTTCCCAGTCCCCCATTTAGTTTTTCGAAAAATAAAAATAAAACAGCTTATTAAAGATTTGTAAGTAAAATAACTAGAATTCCATTTTCATACAACATACATTCTTTCATGCTAATGAGCATTAATGACCATAACTTTCCATTTAACTGTGGATTAAGAATTGCTTGGATGTTTTAAAGGAATTGATGATCAAATGAATTTTTTTTGCGGGGGGGGGGGAGTCTGGTCGTGGGGCCTGAACTCTGGGCCTGGGCACTGTCCCTCAGCTCTTCAGCTCAATGCTAGCATGCTACCACTTGAGCCATAGCACCACTTCCAGCTTTTTTTTTTCTGCTTATGTGGTGATGAGGAATCGAACCCAGGGCCTCATGCATGCGAGGCAAGCACTCTACCACTGAGCCACATTCCCAGCCCTCAAATGAATTTATTTACGGTAGTGCATGTATTGCATTTTAAAATTTCTTTTTAATTTGATATTTAGAACTTTATGTAAGCTAATCCTAAAATAAGTCAGCATTTCTTTATTTTTATTTTGCTAGTCCTAGGGCTTGAACAGTCCTGACCCTGTCCCTGAGTTTCTTTTGCTCAAGGCTAGCACTCTACAAGTTGATCCACAGTGCCACTTCCTGCTTTTTCTGTTTATGTGGTGCTGAGGATTCAAACCCAGGGCTTCATGTATGCTAGGCAAGCACTTCTACCACTAAGCCATATTCCTAGCCCATAAGTCAGCATATCTGACAATTGTGCAGATGCTAAGTGGGTGGTTCAAGCCAATTCAGGATTAAACAAAAATTGTGGCTAGCCTGCTAATCATATAATCCAGACGTGATAATTTGAGAGACCATCTGAGAAGTCATGATTCAAAAGAATTAATGATACTTTCATCTACCTTTTTGTAAAAAATAGATGGTATTATTGCAGTGTTAAATAATTCAATAACCTAATTTGAGTTCATCTAGGAGTAGGTTCTTGATATATCTCCTCATGTCTGGCTCTTTTTATACTATGATGTGAAAATGAATTTTATCCTATAGTATAAATGATGGTTGGTATCTTTTTGTGTATGTTTTATCTGTCAGAAGAGCCTTGTATTCTCTGCCTTTCTCATGGAGAACATACACTCTCTGAGTAGGAATTTTTACATGTGAAATGTAAACCTTGCTGTGTTTACTACTAGAGATCCTTGACATTGACTTGGGGATGTGATCGCTTTGTCATTGTGGATGAAAAGCAGTGATTATCAGTTTATTCAGAACAAAGTCAGGATCTGATCTGATTCTGTCTCCTGAGAGGGTAAGTCTAACTAGCAATCCGGTGTTAGTTCTTAAGACGAGTAAGTTAAATCTTGTCCAAATTCTTGAGTTTTTAAGGTAGTCCATAAATCATTGTCTCACAGAACATCTTAACAATGACATTGATTATTCTTGTATGCTAGTTTGGAACTGACATTATCACACTAGAGAATCTTTTACTATTTCCTGTTCATATATAAATCTAGAACACTTTCCTTGTCTTTTTGGCCTGAAAACAAATTGAATATTGGATAATCTCTTGGGAATGTATCTTCAGTGCCAATAAACTTGCCGGATACATCACTTGCAGATTATATTACTGTTCTTTCATGGCTTAGAAGTTTTCAATAACAACTAAGATTTATGTAACCCTTACGTCTGTGAAGTGTTAACTGTGCTTTATGTCTTTTTATAGTATTGGTAAGATGAATGTTCATTTTATCATCTTTGTTTAATTGAAATTAGAGGTTTCTCATGCCAGAATCAGGAAAGAACCTCATAAAATAGAAATATTCAACTTCCTTTTAAAAATCCTTTTTATTTATTTGTTAATATTATATTCAATTGATAAGTTGTTTGCTTTTTTTATTACACAGGGTGTTTTAATTCAACATGTCAGTTATGAGTACAGTGCATCGCCCCCATTTCTCCAACCCCACCCATTTCCTGAATGCTAAGTTATAATTGTGTTCATTTTTGTGGTATAATACGATATTTTGATATATGTAAATGACATGGAATGGTTAATTCAATCTAATTTATCTATCATTTTACAAACTTTATTTTTTTTGTAGTGAGACATTTAAAATTACTCTTTGTTATTTTAGAATATGTAGTAATATGCTGATAAGCAGTAGATCTCAAACTTACTCCTTCTTTTTTTGGAGGTACTTGGAATTGAACTTGGGGCTTCACATTTGTTAGGCTGGTGCTCTGCAATGTGAGCTACACATCCAGCCCTGCTTTTTGCTGATTATTTTGGAGATGGAATCTAGCAACTTTTTTGACTAGGCTCATCTTGAACCAGAATCCTTTATATTTTAGCCTTCTGAGTAGCTAGCATCATAGGCCTGAGCCACCAGTGCTGGCTGATAATTCTGTGTGTGTGTGTATTTTACTACAATAGAGATTTAAAAAGACTGATTCTTCACAGATAATTTGTGCTCTATATTTTATAAATTAGTGATATTTGAGCTCCTTGTTTTCTTTCCCTCAGCCCCTCCAGAAGGAGGTTTCTATTATCAATCATTAGTACTGGCCAAGGAAGATCTTCCTACCAAGGTGCAATGTTGGAAGGAATGAGTAACCCATGCATGATCTTGGAAGGCAGATATAGGATAAGCTGCTTCTTCCCTCCTCAGATGAGTCACTGAATGGGATTAGGGTATAAGATTCAAGAGAACTGCTGAGATTTTAAAATGAAGAAGGGAGATGTTGGGGGCTCTGCCCCATTTTTTATTTAATATATATTATAACATTATATATTATATATATATTAATATATATATATACTAAAGATACTGTACAGAGGGGTTACAGTTACATGAGTGAGGTAATGACTCCATTTCCTATCGAGCATTGTTGCACCCTCCTTTCTATTTCCCCTACCATCCCTCTCTTTCCTCCCTACTTCCCCATCTCCACCATCCCCACCCCCCAAAGCTGTAAAGGTCACTTTCAACATACTGTCTTGTAGGTCTCATTGTTACAATGGGTCATTCTGTATCCTTATTTCAGATTAGGGCGTGAGATTCAAGAGAACTGCTGAGATTTTAGAATGAAGAAGAGCCATGTTGGGAGCTCTGTCCCATTTTTTCCCCATTCTGTCTCCCTTCCCTTTTTTTCATCTCTCCCCCTTTTCTCCTCTTTCCTCTTCTGTTTTCTCCACCTCTTCCTGTTTTGGTCTAGGTGGTTAGAATTTTTGACTTGGGAATTGGTTTAAAAACTTGGTGATATTCCCTTTGGAAGCTGAGACTTAGGGTTAATTAAGATGGTTAATTTAAAGTTAAGTTTTAAGAAGAGCTTTCCCTTAGGACTCATCCAGCCTATTTTATCTAAGTAAAAGGAGCAGATAGATGGGATTTAGGGAATTAGCCTTCACAGATAAAACATGTGCCTTTGGCCAAAGAATGAAATGTCTTATCTCTAGAGAGAGTGTGACAGCTGATGAGCTGCATGGGAGGAACGTCCAGTTGCTAATCACAATCCAGTTGCTAACCCACTGTCTGGGGGTTCCAGCTACCCATCTGTGACCTTGCTCTGTGACCTTTGACTAGTAATTTGAGCTTTCCCTGTCTTGTTTCCTCAATTATAAATGGGGGATAACTTTTTTATTATTATTTTCATTAGCATTATTATCATTCCATTAGCATTTTCATCATTACTATTAACATTTTGGTTGGTCATGGGGCTTAAACTGTGGGCCTGAGCACTCTCAGCTCTTCAGCTCAAGGCTAGCACTCTGCCACTTGAGCTACAGTGCCACTTCCAGTTTTCTGGTGGTGTTTATTGGAGATAAAAGTTTTACGGACTTTCCTGCCTGGGCTGGCTTTGAACCGTGATCCTCAGATCTCAGCCTCCTGAGTAGTGGCTAGGATTACAGGCATGAGCCAGTGGCGCCTGGCCACTATTAACATCTTTGTGAGCTTAAATGAGCTAATACATGTAAAATACCTATACCTCTCCTATATAGTTTTTCCTTTCTTCCTTTTCTTTTTCATTGCTGACATCTAGCCACAGCCAGGCAGCATGTTGATGTAGGTATGAACGTGGTTGCTACTAGCCCACTACTTTTCAGGCTTACCATGAGGTTTCTTCCTTTTTAATTTGTCATTTTGAATTTTTTGTTGTTTTTAATCAGCAAATGGTGCTCATAATTGTGATTGTCCTTTTGTTTTTAAATTTAAAGGTATTAGGTGGTGTTAATATATTATTTAAATGATTTCTCATGTCTCTGGGAGCTTATTGTCTCCGAGTCAGAGAAAGGTAGACAGAGTGGTAAGAGATCTTAAAATACACAGTCTGAAATAACTCCAACCACTTTTTGGTTTAACTGCTATGCAGGTTCAGGATAAAAAGTTTAGTAACTGTTAGACTCAATTTTGAAGATACCTTTTCTTTTTTTTTCTTTTTTTTTATTGTGAGAATACTGTATAGAGGAGTTACAATTACATGGGCAAGATAACGAGTACATTTCTTATCAAGCATTGTTGGCTCCTTTTTTGTTTCCCCTTCCCATCTCTTCCCATCCGATCCTCCCCCCACCCCCCACCAAAGTTGTAAAGTTCGTTTTTTTTTAAAATTAATTTATTTTTTATTTGTGAACATACTGTACAGAGGGGTTACACATGGGCAGGATAATAAAGTTCGTTTTTTGATATTAACGACTTGTACATCTCATTGTTGCAATGGATCCACCTGTATCCCTAGTTAACGATTTGTTTTACCCTTCCCCTCCACAAATTATACCAACATCAAATACAGTGAAAACATGGATTATGCCGTGGGGGAGGGACATACAAAGCAACAAAGAAATCATCTTATAAATATGTTAGAAACAATCCCATGAAAGGAAGAAAAAACAAAAAAAAATTTGAATACTTATCTTAGGGTTCATTCCCCTAACATCAACTTATCTGACCTTTTCTGCTTGACTCAGTCATATACTAGTTATTGCAAATAAGGGAAACCATGGGACCTATGTTTCTTTGGGCCTGGCTTACTTCACTTAATATAATTTTTTCCAAGCCTTTCCATTTCCTATCAAATGGGGCAATGTCATTCTTTCTGATGGAGGCATAGAATTCCATTGTGTATATATACCACATTTTCTTGATCCATTCATCTACTGAGGGGCATCTGGGTTGGTTCCATATCTTAGCTATGGTAAATAATGCTGCAATAAACATAGTCGTACTGGTAGCTTTAGTGTGGTCTTGTTTGTGATCATTTGGGTAGATTCGTTTTCTTTTCTTTCCCTCCCTCCCTCCTTTCTTCCCTCCCTCCCTCCCTTCCTTCTGTGGCAGTACTGAGGCTTGAACTCAGGGCCTGGGTGTTGGCCCTTTTCTCTCAAGGCTAGTGCTCTGCTAATTGAGCCTCAGCTCTGTAATTTTGGGGGATAACTGGAGATAATAGCCTTATGGACTTTTCTATCTCCTGAACAGTAACTTTCTGGAATATTCAGTATTTAAATTATTACTACCACAAGAGTCCTTAACTTGTCTTTCAACAATAGTAGAATTATTATTAGTTTTTCAGTTGTGAGGGGTGAACTCAGTACCTGGATGCTGAGCTCTTTTTTACTCAAGGCTAGTGCTCTAATACTTTGAGCACAGCCACTTCTGGTTTTCTAGTGGTTAATTGGAGGTAAGAGTCTCATGGACTTTCTTGCCCAAGCTGGCTTTGAACCACGATCCTCAGTTCTCAGCTTCCAGAGTAGCTAGGATTACAGGTCTGAGCCACCAGTCAGTGCCAGACCATAGTAGAATTTTTTTTTTTTGGGTCCGGTCGTGGGGCCTGAACTCTGGGCCTGGGCACTGTCCCTCAGCTCTTCAGCTCAAGGCTAGCACTCTACCACTGAGCCACAGGGCCACTTCCGGCTTTTTTCTTTTTGCTTATGTGGTGCTGAGGAATCGAACCCTGGGCCTCATGCATGCAAGGCAAGCGCTCTACCACTGAGCCACCTTCCCAGCCCCAGTAATAGAATTTTTAATTGAGATAAATAATAGTATTTGTGGTAGATTTCCAGCATGCATGAAGATGTTGTAGATGGTGTGTCATTTCAGGTTGGGACACAAATGGCAGTGGTATTGTCCAGGTCACCTGTGAGTTTGTGTTAGAGATCTGCCAAGCCTCTTGTCCCACATGCTTATGTCTGTCACTTGGCCACCAGTTGGATTTCTTTTAGTACCAGTTAAGCCACTCAGTCTCTGATGATTGTTCTGTTTTAAAAGGTCCTGACCTCTGGCAACTGTGCCAACTTCAATGTTGCCCACTTTCTTTTTCTCCGCTTTCTTTTTTTCAAATAAGCAGGAATGATCACTGGGACTTCTGGCTCAGGATCGTGAAGCTTCTGCTGCTTTTTATATTCCACTCTGCTTTGCTTGTTCTCTTAGCTCCTGAATAGGAGCTTGCAACTTAGACATGCACTAATTTACATGGAACGTTTATATTTATTACATGCAAAATGATGAAAAGCAATGTTCAGCTTTCAAAGCATTTTAATTTTTCTATGGCGCCATTATTATTATATCTTTATGGAATAATTTAAGTATTCTCTACAGAAACAAGTCACAGTACCCAGAATATTCAGAATTATGTCTGGCTTGGTGAACCCTTATTCTCTTGTTTTTCTTTGATTTGGTGTGTCTAATAGACAGCTTTTCTTTTAAAGACATGTTTGTTTTTTTTAAAAATAAGTTTACATATTCTGAACTCTAGATTCAAACTCCTATTTCATCTTACAGTATTAGCTACAAAAAAGCAAAAATGTTTTCAATTTGCCTGAAATGACTGAATGTAGTAATAATTAGAACTCCATGTTTGTAATATCATGGAAAAAGACCATTGGAGACATGTAGCTAAAGTTGTTTAATGGTATTCTTTTGCCTGGTTGTTTACACACCAGCCACTTACGGAATTCATATTGTGTTTATTGTTTTCACGTTCATATATCTTTTCTCAGTACCCATGTAGTTTTCTGCCCTTCTGCTTAAACATTCCCTAAAATAGGAATCTTATTCCTTTGCAAAGAAATCCACTTTATTTCCAGGAGCAAAAGTGTGCTATTAACCAAGTGTGGGAATCATTACCTTGGAAAGCACTGGGTAAAGCATCATAATTCTAGTTTATTATTCTGTTGCACTCAATCTTAGTACTAGCCATTTTAAAAGTCATTCTTGGTAGTTTATGAGTTTTTCACTGTTCTGGTTGTGATTGTTTCTCTGGTACTGAATTAAATATAATCTTGCTGTCTCAGCTAAATAACTGACTGGGTAATTGATAAAAGAACAGAAAATTTCCCTCTCAGTTAAGGAGGCTTCTGCAGATTTCGTGTTTGATGAGGATTCACTCTCTGCTTCAAACATGGAGCTTGTAGATGTGTCCTTCTGTGTTAGAAAGGGTAACAAGCTAAATCTGGCCCTCAAGGCCCAGTCACCTCTTAAAGACCCCCTCTTTTTATGCTATTTGGTGGATTAGATTTTAGCACAGGAATTTTTTTGGGGGGTCAGTAATATTCATGTCACGCTGGCCTGCAAAATTTCTGCCTTTTTCACAGGTGAAATACACTGACGGCATATATACCCCCTCAAAGCTTGTGCACTATTAACTCAAAAGTGCAAAGACTCATCCGTGTTTTATCTAACTGAGATATGAGTAAGATACCACGTATGAGTCATCCTGAGGCAAATTGCTCTCCAGCTGTGAACCTGTGAAAACAAACAAGTAATGTGTTTCCATGGCTAGACACTCCCAGTTCTAATAGGGAAAAATAGGAAGAAAGGAGTGGCTGATTCCAAGTAAGTCTACCATTCAACTGGGCAAATGATACTACACCTCAAGCTGGGTGGAGGTATTAAGTTGGAGTTTATTAACTAGATATTTATTTAGCATCCAGAGTAATTTGTGAATTTGTTTTATATTTATAAATTTATACTTGGAAAATGTTCTTTAAGTTTTTAAACAATTTACTGTGTTTTTTTGTTTATCTGGATAACTTTCTTAATGATCAATAAAAAAAGGGTATCACCTTCTCTTTCCCCTGGCAGTTTTATAGACCTGTATTAAGAGTTTCTATGTACAACTTTTTAAGTGTACAAGTACAAATGATGCTTTTAAAAAATGATATTACACCTCAAGACTAAAGAAGCATGCTTTCTGACTCCCATCTCCAGACACACTGGGCCAAATGATGAGGCTCCCAAGGCTTTAGGGGGGACCCTTCTCCCTGGCCTTGCTGGGAAGAGCCTGTGCTTCAGCTCTCATGGGTTTAGACTCTGGTGCCTTCAGCTCTTCCAGACTGGAAGAGTCCCACGGTTGTTTTGTGGTTTTCATTTCTCTCTAGTAGGCCTTACTGTAGTGTGGGCTCTTGGAGTGAATTCCCACATGTTAAGGGCGACTGTTAAACTTCCCTATTTCTAACAGCACTATTCATGATTGCTTAGAAAAATATACTTTCTTCGAAGTCATTTCTTAGAAGATGGAGCTTTTTTCTCTGTAGCAGTGTTCTTCTGAGTCCTTACCAGAATCTGAGCCCTTACCTCTTTAATATTTCATTTGTGGCAGTGGAGGTTTGTTTCTTCTTTAACATGCACTTATAAGTTCTTCCAACCTCTAACCAATACTTAATTCTAAATCTGCTTCCATATTTTTAGGAATTCATTACCTCAGCATCCAGTTTTTGTCTTAGTTCATTCTGACAAAATGCTTGGGGAATATATAAACAGAAGACCCTTGTCACTCAGATCTAGGACAAGATCAAGTCCTAGATCCAGCAGATTCAGTATCTGGTAAGAGCCCATCCTTGTTAGTCTTTCCTCACATGGTGGGATGGTCTAGGTGGCTCTCTGGAGCCTCTTTCACAAGGACACTAGTCTTGTCCTTCAGGATCTAATCACCTCACCCCTAACTGCCACAAGGTTAGGCTTGAACACTGGAATTTTGGGGAAGCATGAACATTCAGACCATAGCACTTGACAGGATGTAAGCATACAGAGCACAGCAGAGCTAACATATTTCCTAAGCTGAGCCATGTTTTTATTTTTTAAATGCAGGTATTAGTACTCCTTTTTTAAAGACTGGTTTATTTGGGGGTGTGAGGGAGATGGGACTTCAAGAAAAGGCATGGGAGTATACTGAATGTGGTCTTGACCTAAACAAGGATAACGATTCCAGGAGAGTCAAATGCTTGGCTCCTTAGATCAAATGGTAACGAGTCTTGGTATACAAAGGAATTTGAGACCACACTTCCTGGAGCTGGAATAGTCTGTACTTGCTCATGTTCTCTAAGGGACAAGACAATGGCATGGTAGAAAAGCAATGGAAAGAACTAGAATTTGGCATGGTTGGTTTCTTGGAAATAATAGGGCATCCAGGAGTGGTAGCTATATTCTATACAGTCTGTGGTTAGGAATGAATCACACTACTTGGTGTGGAAATAGTATAAGTACTTTGATTCTTCAGAGGTTATTCATTGTCACATATCTTGCCCTTCCTTAAATAACGTTTGGCACCATTAGTATTCTCGACTGTGGCTTCTATCACTGTCTCCCTGTGCTGTTAATACACACTCTTAACTGTGTGATACTCCCTGTGAACGATAGCACATTCATATTATCCTGATAGTATTTCATATTTTTATGTCTTTGATATGGCTCCTCTTTGTGCCTACAATACATACTTTGCTCCTTTTTTATTTCTTCAAATTCTTTAATGCTTACCATAGTTATTACTATTTCTAAGACATCTTGAAGGCACTAAAGTGTTTTAGTTGTTCTAGTCTTCAAGTTACTGATTAATTTGATATGCTTCATCATTATTCTGAAGTAATCCAGAATATCCCGTTGTTGTTTTTGCTTTGTTTCTGATGGAAGACTTTTCATTCCCTGACTTTTTTTTTTTTACATTACTTCTCTGTATTTATTTATTTATTTATTTTCTCTTTCCTTGACTGAATTTAAGTTCCCTAAAGACAGGAACTTAATTTTGTTCATTGCTGCATTATCATGCTTAGAATGAGCCTGACACTTACCAGACTAGTGACCCTCCCCAGGCTCTCATGTAGCAAGCTAAATGATAGATGGAGTATTTGTTCCCCCTGCACTAATGATTCATTATTATAGCCATTAGCATCTGTTCCTCATGGAATCACTCAGAGAATGTGTGATAAATAAGTAAATGCACAACTGAGTATTAAATGCCAGAGAGGTCATCTGTTCCTAGTAGAAAGAAGATTCTTGTCCTGTGAGTGAGTATAGATGAGGTTTGTAGAGAAGCTAGACATTCTCCTCTTCTACTTTGCTCTGAAATGCTGTCTTTTGGAGTTTCTAATATTAATGTGATATTGGCTTTTTTGAGGTCCTTGAGGCTTGAACTCGGGGCCTGGGCTCGCCCTGACTTCGTTTTTGCTTAAGGTTACGGCTCTACCACTTGAGGCACAGTTCTACTTCTGGCTTTTTTTTTTTTTTTGATTTAGTGGAGATAAGACTTTTACAGATTTTTTCTGTCTATGCTGGCTTCGAACTGTGAGCCTCAGGTTTCAGCCTCCTGAGTAGCTAGGATTACGGGCATGAGCCACCAGTGTCCAAACCATTTGTGTATTCCATAAGAGACAAGAGGAAATCATTTGTAAGTTCTGTTTAAATACATGTACCCTATGTTTTCTATTATTTTCCATCCTTTATTTTTTTGGCCTATTGTCACATGTTTTTAATAATTTCCCATTTTGCATTTTTTTTGTGATTCTGAAACTTTGTTTACAGTGTTATTTATATGTTACTGTGTATAACAAGCCTGAAATCTTTTAGTAACTTTTAGTCTGACTTCTGAGCTTTCAAATTTATCTTGAGTTTTTAAATTTGTACTTTTTATTGTTAAAAATCAGTTTTGTAATAATCTTATGCTCAAGGAAGATTTTAAACATTGCATGTTCTAGAATTCTCTCACTTTAATGTTTCATAATAGGGAAATGTGAATCGTGCATGAAACACTTAGAGGATATTAAAAATTTATTTTAGTGTCCATGTGCAAAAATGCCAATGACTTTAGATAAATGAAAAATAGTAAGGTCTATGTAAATACTTATATATCTCTGGCTTGAAAGGTACCACAGAAACATTTGATCCAGCCATCTTGTCCAGCTGTACAGAGAGGATTTCTTAGTGGTGGCCTTAGCATGACAGTAATTTTATATCTGTTGAATCTGGTAATAAAAAATTGGGTATATATTCTGGTTGGGTTCTTCAACATCTATTTTTCTAGTAATTGGTTAGAGTCTACATACATGAGCAATGTGAGGAAACTGACCTTGAACCACAAAGTGTGGAGGAGTTTTACTGTGCATAGAACTGTAAGACAATGTCACGTGTAATACTGTAAACAGTGGATCAAAGGCCATGCCTGTTTTTTCCATATTTTTTAATAATTAAAAGTAGTATCTTATTTATTGGAATAAGTTCTACATATTGATTTATGAAGGCTATAGCCTTCTAAAACCAAATGCATTTTCTTAAGTGATGCTTATCTGCTATCAGTATGTGAAATCATAATTTTGTATCATTTTACATAGTAATTCTACTTTAAGAGTTCTTTAGTTTTCTTGATTCGAATGGAGTTTTTGTTTGTTTGTTTTGAAACAACTTTAGTTTGTGGGTTTTGAAAGGCCTGGGTTTTTCCCCATATTGTAGAATTATGCTGATGCTTGTGGTTGGGGACCACATTTAAAAAAATCTGTTCTAAAGTTGCATTGAATCATAACTTATTAAAATTTTTCTTGGTCAAAAAGGCTTTTGAGAGTTTGGGGAAAGTTATGATCCATCTGGGTGGAAAATACATTCATGCAGTGCATTGCATCCAATTTGCATGTAAGTTCAAGTCCCTGAATAGAATCCACTGGAGTGGGAGCTTTGTAAAGTATAGTTATCAGTGTTAATCTGCTCAGAAATAAACTAGAGTTGAGTAATTTAACCTTCATAATTATCTGTGACAGCTTTTTACTATTTCCTTTAGTATTTCAGAGTGGGGACAGTGGACACTAAAGCACTGATCTCTGAACACGTAATCAATTTATTTGGTATTGAGATATTAATGAATTATTTCCTTTTACAGATCACCATAGTTGTAAATTTCTGGTAAAATACTAACTATATTAATTTATATATTAATTTAACTAATATATACTATCTACATATTAACCATAAAACATAATAAATCGATTTTTTGTCCTGGGGCTTGAACTCTGGGCCTGGGCCCTGTCCCTGAGCTCTTTAGCTCAAGGTGAGAACTCTACCACTTCAGCCACAGTGCTACTTCTAGTTTTCTGGTGGTTAATTGGAGATAAGAGACTCAAGGACTTTCCTGTCTGGGGTGACTTTGAACCAAGATCCTCAGATCTCAGCCTTCTGAGTAGCTAGGATTACAGGCATGAGCCACTGGCGCCCAGCTCAGAACCACTTTTTTTTTTCAGTAGTTAATTGGAGATAAGAATCTCATGGGGACTTTTCTGCCTGGGCTGGCTTCAAACATCAGTCCTCAGATCAAGGCCTTTTGAGTAGCTAGAATTACAGGTGTTAGTGACCAGCTCCCAGCCACAGTAAATCTTTGACATAAACACATGTGAGTTATTTAGAAAATAAACATGTTATCTGACATATTAACAATGAATCACAGCCAAATAAAACATATTTTTTTAAGGAAGACATTTCCCCCTCTTA
>NW_012267338.1:6221507-6277689 GCF_000151885.1 Dipodomys ordii
ACTGGAGTGAACTCAGTGCTTTGAGTTCACTTAGCTTGTTTGCTTGCCTGGCACTCTGCCAGGTGAGCCATGTTCCAACTCTGCTCTTTGCTGGTTAATTGAAGATGAAATCTATCAAACTTTTCTCTCCCTTCCTCCCTCCCTTCCTTTTTTTTGTTTTTTAAATGAGAGGATCCCTGGTGAGTTGCTTTTTATTTTTTATTTCTCACTTTTTTTTGTTTATTGTCAGTCGTGGGGCTTGAACTCTGGCCTCAGCGCTGTCCCTGAGCTCTTCAGCTAAAGGCTAGCTAGCACTTTACCACTTGAGCCTTTTCTGCTTATGTGGTGCTGAGAAATTGAACCCAGTGCATGCAAGGCAAGCACTCTACCACTGAGCCACCTTCCCAGCCCGTCTGGCTACCCGCCTGCCTGCCTGCCTTCCTTTCTTCTCTCTCTCTCTCTCTCTCTCTCTCTCCTCCCTCCTTCCCTCCCTTCCCCCTCTCTCTTCCTTCCTTCCTTTCTTTCTCCCCCTTACCCTTCCTACCCTTCCCTTCCCCTTCCCTTACCTTTCCCTTTCCTTTTCCTTTTCCCTTTCCCTTTCCCTTCTCTTTCCTAGTCCTGGGTCTTGAACTCTGAGCCTGGATGCTGACTCTGACCTTTTTTGCTCAAGGCTAGTGCTCTACCACTTGAGCCGTACCTCCATTTCTGGCTTTTTGGTGAATAATTGGTGATAAGAATAGACTTTCTGGCCTGGGCTGACATCTAACCATGATCCTCATATTTCAGCTTCCCGAGTAGCTAGGATTATAGGCATGAGCTACCAGTGCTTGTCTTAAGTTTTTCTTTGATTTTTCCAG
This sequence comes from Dipodomys ordii, assembly GCF_000151885.1. Taxonomy (NCBI): domain Eukaryota; kingdom Metazoa; phylum Chordata; class Mammalia; order Rodentia; family Heteromyidae; genus Dipodomys; species Dipodomys ordii. The sequence continues at coordinate 6,222,344 of NW_012267338.1, forward strand.
ATTTGAACCTCCTGAATAGCTAGAGTGACAGTTATGAGCCACTGGCTTCCAGCAAGAAGACATGCTTAGATTGTATTAGGACTGGGTAGAGTAAGATGGTATTTCAATAAATGATGTGAAATAGTAACTAAAGGAATATTACCAGAAACCCTCTGTAGCCAGGTGACTACATAAGGAAAGAGGCTTACTCACCCACTACTAACTACTGCTTGTTTTGGGATGCATAATGACAAATACTTTGAGGTATTTGTCTTGCTACCATATAAGGTATGTTCTCTAACTTTTGGGTAAGATTGGTTAGTTTGACTCACAGTCCAAAAGAGAGCCCATACTTGAAGTGCTCACATGAGTCAGAATTTTATTCACTTCACTCAGAAATCACTGATTGTTTTTGTCTGTCTACTAGCTAACTTATAAGAAGCCAAATCATTTTCTTTACCAGGAAATCCTACCAAATCCAAAGTAAAGCTCAGCTTTTTAAAGGAGCATGATTATATGAGATGTCTCTGTTAGTCCATTTTCTGCTTCTGTAACAAAATTCCTGAGGCTAGGTGGTTTACAAAGAAAAGAAGTTGATTTGTAGCTTACAGTTTGGGAGGCTGAAAGTCCAGCATCAGATAACCACCCTGGCTCAGCCTCTAGTGAGGTTGTAGCTGGGCTGCCAGATGGCAGGTAGCTTCATGGTGTAAGAGGAGAGGTCACATAGCAAGAAAAGAAAGCTAGAGAGAGTGGCCAGTTTTGCTTCCATTTATTTATTTATTTATGTCAGTCGTGGGGCTTGAACTCTGGGCCTGAACGCTGTCCCTCAGCTCTTCAGCTCAAGGCAAGAGCTCTACCACTTGAGCTACAGCACCACTTCCGGTTTTCTGGTAGTTTATTGGAGATTAGAGTTTCACAGACTTTCCTGCCCGGGCTGGCTTTGAACCGCGATCCTCAGATCTCAGCCTCCTGAGTAGCTAGGATTACAGGCGTGAGCCACCAGCGCCCGGCTTTGCTTTCTTTTAATAATGTACTCTTGTGGACACTAACTCAAGTCTTCAAATCATTACATTAATCTCTTCCAAAGGCATCATTGAGCATTGATATAGTCATTTTCCCCTATGGTCCACCTTGTCACACCTACCACCACCTGAATATTTAGATTGCAAACCACATTGACCCCACAGTGTTACCCAAACCAAAGACGGGCATTTTAAATATAGTAGCATTTGTAGAGTGGTTGAATTGCTAATACCAGGTACCAACAAACAGCACAAGAAAAAGGTAGCCTTAAATATTAATATTAATATTGTAGAGTAGATTAGTAAGCATTGGAATAAGAGTGAACAAACAGAGATTTGAAAAGCCTTGTGGCCCAGTATTGGTGGCTCAACCCTCTAATCGTAGCTGATGGAGAGGCTGAGATTGTTGAGGATCACAAGTTGAAGCCAGTCAGGACAGAAAAAAAGTTCCCAAGATGTGGTAGCCTACCTCTTTGTATTATCGGTTTGTGGGTCTGGATTCAAGGTTTTTGAAGTGCCAGAAAATATATCTTAAAACAAAATTAGATTGCTAATTCGATTAATTTTTCAAAAGTAACACTTTTTCAGTGTTTTCTCTCCTTTAAAACAATCCTCCTGCAATTTTATTAGCACATACCTTCATGTTTTGGTATCAAGCAGTGGTAGAAAAACAATAGCCCTGATTTTCCCATGGTTTAGTTCCCATGCTTTTTTGACATGAGAAATTTCTGTTAGTATTTCTTGCTGGAGCCATCTATTTATTGTTCCTTTTTAAAAAAGGAACTGAGTCTGATGGCATTCCTGCCATACTCGTGGTCTTAGGGTCATGTGTTTCTAAGCATTCCATATTTGCCGAAAATATGTATAAGGTTGAAAACACTATAGAACCAGTCCTTTAGTAATAGTTTGTTATATGGATGTATGGTTTCCACTTGTTATCCATAGTGCATATGGGTCCATGTACATATGTACACATTTTCAATAAGTAATTTTTGTGTTGATCCTTATTTTCTGGGTTTTAAACATAATAACTTATTTCCAAAGGAAGGCAAGTAGAGGGTTCTGTTTGCAGACAAGTGTTCCTTTAATATGGAAGAATAAATTTCATTGGAGAATTCCAAGTCACTCCTTTGATTAAATATTTTCCTATTATGGAAAAGCTTAGGGCAATGCAGGAGCTGTATTACATGATCATTTTACAGAGAAGCCTTAGGACTTAGACTAACTTCTAGTGGTATTGCCATAAGATCTTATAGCTTTATAAATGGAAGCTCTGTGGGCTTGTTTCTGTGAGGGAGATGTTATTGGAGGTGGAGGATGATGGGAATGGTTAGTGTAATAGGAATATCTGATTCCAACTGGAGCCCATATGGCGTATTTCTTTGTGGTAAGATATATTTTCTCTGAAGTGCATTTTCAAGATCTTTATTTTACTTGTCTGCTGTATGAGATATCAATATTTTATTTTCAATTCAGTTTTATTAAAAATGCAGTTCTATATTTTCTCTTCCGTTAAAACATTTTAGGGAAAAAAACACTGCCAGAACCATGCATTTGTGTGAAGGCTAAGTATTTGGGAGGGATTGTAGTTATAAATTTTATTTGAGAACAACATATTAGTGCTTCTTTAATAGTATGCGTAAATATTTCCGTGGGGGGAAATTTATTCTAAATACACTTAGTAATTGTAGTTTTGTGTGTTATTTTACCAGTGCAAATCCAAACGTAAATCTTTTCTTTTATTTGTGACTATTTTGATAGATTGTCCAATTCTAATATTGTGTAGATATGAATTTATATGTGTAACATACACAGAGGCAGGGCTCAGATCTGGTTTTCCATCACTTGGACTAGCATACAGCCCCTTCTTCCTTCTTAGTCTTGATTCCATATTCCACCTTTCACATCTAATGCCTTCCTTCATTCTCCCATGCCCTTGTTTTCTTTTTTCCTGTCCTTCATCACTCAACTCAGGACTTCTTCACCGTCATCCCCTTGGGATCTCTTAGCCTATTGCGACAGTGGTAACATCCAGTGGCACTAGGTTCTTCTGGGAGCAGCAGGAGCTTACCATTCTGTGGCACTGGAGTGACTCAGACGTGGGTAGTGGTTAGCTGTGAAGGAGGATGGTGAGTTAAGGTTCTGTGACCTGTTTTTCTCTATTGCTGAATGAGGGGAAAGTTTAGGCTTGCAAAAGCAAAGGGAAGGGAATGAGTCAAAGAGTAGGGTGTTTGTCTTTCCTTTAATGAAGGACAAGAAAAGCCAGAAGCAGATCTGACTGCCCAGTGTGAAACGCTGTCTTCCTTGGCCCTGTATGCTCATGTAAGTTTGTGGCAGAGTGTAAGAATGAACAAGTGAACGTGAACATAGGTTATGTATTTTGTAGTATGTACTGTACTAGTATTTTACTGTGTGAGGTCTGTACTATTACAATCTCCATTTTTACACACAAAGAGAGGGAGCAAGAGAGGGGGGAGGGAGAGAGAGAGAGAGAGAGACAGCCTGAGTTTAGAGTAATCCTTAGAGCTCAGTTAATCCTATGTCACATGGTTAGCAAAATATGAACTCATGTGCTGAGCTATGGTCACTGATATGTTCTTACTTTCTGTGTAGACATTGGGCAAAGCATTGAACTAGTTTGTAGCTCTGTTTCCACATCTGTAAAATAGATAAAAACTGCTTTGTAGTAATGAGTTTTGAAGGTTCCTCCTAAGTCTTGACGTACTGCTGGTGCTCAGTAAACAGTAGCAGTTATTTTTCCTTCAGGGTAGTGAAAGCCATCAAGGAACTATCCTCCCCACACAACTGAAGACAACTGTGTTTAGTGTTTCCTAGTGAGAGGAAGATAAGAGACATTCAGGGCACTAACTCTTTTTTTCCTCTCCATTCTTCCCCACACCACACATATACTTTCCCATTTTCTCACTGAAAAGTAGACTTCCTTTTCAAGAGAAAACGTCTTACAACTCTTAACTGTACATAGAAAGGGGTAATTGGCCAACATGGTGGTATCCCAGGGACATGCAGAAGGAGAAGGCTCACAGCTCTGGCCAGGCTGGTCATAAAGTGAGACTGTACCTCAAAAATAACCATTGCTGCTGGGTATGGTGGCTTATGCCTGTAATCCTAGCTACTTAGGAATACTTAGGAAGTTGAGACCTGAGGATCATGGTTTGAAGCCAGCTTGGGCAAGCTGAGATTCTTGTTTCCAGTTAACTATCCCCCACCCCACCCCAAAGTGGAGCTATTGCTCAAGTGGTAGATCACTAAACTTGAGCATAAAAGCTCAGGGACACCACCCAGGTCCTGAGTTTATGCCCCAGGACTTGCACACATACAAAAAACCAACCCCCGCCCCAAAACACCCCCCCCAAAAAAACCCCAAATTCCCCCAAACCCAGTACAGAAAGGGGCTAGAGGCATGACTTAGTTGGTAGAGCACTTGACTAGCAAGCAGGAGGCCTTCTGTTACAACCTCATTTAAAAAAAAATTTAAAAAAAAAAGGTGGGAATGGGTTATAATGCAGTTATCTCTGGAAGCAAGTTTTAGTTCAAATACTTAGGTCTTTCCTCTCTCAGTTAATGGAGAGACTCTGTAAAGATATTAGTTTCTTTAAGAGCATACGGTTGATCAAGTTCACCATAATTTTAGCATCAGTAAGCAGAATTGAACTCAGGGGTAGTTCCTAATTGGGTAGCCACATTTGCAACTTCAAGAAGACCAGAATGTAGAGTGGGCTTTTTTTTTGGTTGTTGTTGTTGTTGTTAAATCATAGAACTGCAACTTAGTCTTTGAAAAATTACAGCTCAAAGGGGAAACATTTGCTTGTGTTTAGTTTGATTTATGCTGAACTTGACCCAAGAGCCTCCTGAGACTGCTTCCTTCATACGCGTTGTGCATTTATGAAATACACATACTTGATGCTGCCAAGTGACACGTGCTAGATAAACCAGTGACAGGGCATTGCTACTGCTGTGAACAAATGCAGGTTATCTAGACTTGGAAATGCAGTAGAAGATGGACTGTGCAAATAATAAGTGACCTCGGACTTCCTCTTGTCTCTCACAATTCATCACAATGCTGCATACTACCTGGTTAAGAGACAAGAAGCATTCATCCTTCTGATGAGCAAATGGTATTAGGAAGGGATTGTGGTGGTAAATGAAGCTTAGAGAGTCTATTCACTGAGGTAATTGGATCTTGGGACCTAGTATTCTGGGAGCCAAAGGAGTAAGAAATGTTTATCTGTTGTAAAATTGCCTTTGATGTGATTACTCCCTGCATTAATACTTTTAGGTAATTAATGTATTAATTACATAATATTTAATCTGTATTAATATCTTTATGTAACCTTTATGGCCTGAGAGTATTTAAGTTACTTCTTTTGGGTGCTTTTAGAACAAATGCCATAGGTTTCAGTGTTTCTATTTTAAGGCTACTTCATGAGAGGATGTTGAGGTAATTTAGCTACAGTTCTATTTCTGGCTAATTTTATTTTTATACTTGCCCTTCTTGAACCAAAATAAAATCTAGCCTAAATTATTGTGTTTATGCTTTCTTTCATTATCTGGACTCCAGATTTATTTGCTCATTTTGATAGGGAATAGATAATCCCTTTAAGTCTTAAAGACTTAACTCTTCAAAGTAAGATTAGACTTAAAAATATTGTTCACATGCAGTGAGATCTAAATTAGATAATTTCTTCTGATTCATACTTGTTTCATATTTCTAAGTATCTATGAAGATTGTATAATTTCCTGCCTATTTTAATATTATGTTTGCTGCTTTTGGGTCATTGAAATATATACATACAGGATTTGAAGCAGCTCAAACTAAGTAATGGTAACGAGGATTTTGACTGAGTGAAAGAATGTAGATTGAGGACTGTAAGACACAAGTAAAGACTGGTAGTCTTAAATACAAGAAGTTTCTTCCCTTGCTGCTGAAGACCTGACCCAGGAAGCAAATCGAGTATGAAAGATATTTGGCTACTATCTTCAGTCTCCACCACAGGATAGGAATTGGGCTGCACAGCAAGGACTGTTCAGTAGACCTTCCTTTGTGTGTTTAAACAAAAACACAGCTGCTTCAAAGTTTTTAAAGAATTATTTCTAGAAGAGTATTAAAAACCCCATTTTCTTCTGTTAAAATGAGAAGTTTCCTTGGTGATGTCTCTGCCCCATTCAGAGCAATCTCATCGGGAGATTGTTATAAATGGGAGAAAGGGAGAAATTATCAGGGTGCCTTTTGCAGAAAATTTCTTCAGCTTTATTTTTTTAGCAGAGTAAGAATTTAAGAAAACACACAAGCATCATTTGAACATGTTAAGCCAGGTAATTTTGCATTACCCTGTTTATGAATATAATTTCCTTCTAGTATGAGGAAGTGTGATTTTTGTCTGCATTCTTTATTCTTTGTTCTTTTCCTAATAAAGTGTGCTTCTTACAGCTGAAAGATGGGGGCAAGGCATCCCAGGCCAATGTGAGAATAGGCGACGTTGTCCTCAGCATCGATGGGATCAGTGCGCACGGAATGACTCATCTTGAAGCACAGAACAAGATTAAGGCTTGTACAGGCTCTTTGAATATGACTCTGCAAAGGTACATTGTTTTCTATTCAGTTCCCAAAGAGAAAAGAACACTGAAGTATGTGCTTCTATGTGTCTTGAGTCCTGATGTTAACTGCACCATGGTTTCTAGTAGATAAATAAAATGGGTAGTGGTTCTTTGAAAAATTTGAAAATTGCTGGGAGATATTGTGAATTTTCCCCCCACAAAAGCATGTATTTATGTGCTTATAAAAATTGTGTGTACTGTTTCTGAGAATTCAAGAATTCTTGAAATGTCTCAGTGGAATGAAAGCTAAGAATTCTTACTATGGAATAAAATTCCTGGCCTTCATATTTTTAGAGCTATTTCAGAAGGCATTCTTTTAGGGTGTGGTTTGTGTTTCTTTAGTTTATCTTTTCCCTTCTTTTTTTTTTGGTAATAAAATGATTTTTACTATAGTCATTGAAGGCTGGATTTAAATTTTGTGTGTGTGTGCTGGTCCTGGGGCTTGAACTCAGGGTCTGGGTACTGTCCCTGAGCTTTGTGCTCAAGGCACTCTACCACTTGGGCCATATCTCCATTTCTGGCTTTTTGGTGGTTAACTAGAGATAACAGTCTCATGGACTTTCCTGCTTGGGCTAGCTTTGAACCACAAACCTTAGATCTCAGCTTCCTGAGTAGCTAGGATTACAAGAGTGAGCCACTAGTACCTGGCCTTTTCTTTTCTTCTCTGTTTTAATCTAGCCTTCTTATTGATTGTTAGAAGTCAGCTATTTTGAGCATCTCAACAGTTGACTTTCATTGACATTTTTTAATCATCATTCAGAAAGAATATTATGTATTTTGCAAGGAAATCAGTAGACTTAGAAAAATTATGGTAAATGAAGTCATGCTCAGAGAGACAAACTGCACATTTTCTTTCATATGTGGAAGTTAGATCTAAAATACAAGCATACATGAAAATATATACACAGACAAATGGACTAAAGGATGATATACTTAGGTGAGAAGTAGTGGTGTAGCTTTTCTGAACAACCAATGAACCATTTAGCAAAATGAATAGCAAGCTGAAACATACTCTGTTCTGGGGGCAGTATAGAGAGGAGGGGGCATACCAGTGGAGAAATGATGAGAAAATGCAGTCATTATTATCAATGTACATCACATAAAAGTTGAACTATGTAACTCGAGGTAGGGATGAGACAGGGAAAGATGGAGAACAATGAAAGGGTTGACAGCGATGAAGATAAATTTGTACTTATGGACAGATTCATGGAATTGAAATCCTTCTTAACTACCTAATAAAATGAAAAAGAAATAATTACCATGCTGATAAGAATTTCTGAAGAATCAGTAATTATATTTGATTAAATTTCCTGAGATATTAATGAATTACGATGTTAGAATCGTCTCTGGCTTAGCTTTAAGGACAGTGAAAGAGAATGGAAAAAGAATGAACGAGAGCTCTGAATCTTTAAGTTTATAAGAAAGGTAGCTTCATCAGTTAGTAGGTAATTATGAAAGGTTTTGAACAAGTGTGGTTTTTAAAAAATTTTTTGTGCTCATACTAGGGCTTGAACTCCGGGCCTCATGCTCTTGCTTAGCCAACGCTGGCACGCTCTCATTGAACTGCTTCTTTTGGTATTTTGCTGACTGATTGGACAGAACAGTCTTGAGGATCTGTCTAGTTAGGATGGCTTGAGATAGTGATCCTCAAGACTTCAGCCTCCTGAGTAGCTAGGGTTATAAGTGTGAGTCAACAGAAATGATCTGTATTCCACCAAATCTAGAAAATACAGCTACCTCTTAAAACATCTCATAGTCTCCATAAATTACCATGCATAAGTATATAAAATAGTTTGTGTCTTCCTAATGTGTTTCAGGCTAGCTTTGAACCTTGATTTTCCTGAGCTCAGTCTCTCATTGCACTTGATTTTTTAAATTTAATTTGATTTTTTTTTATTGTGAAAATACTGTACAGAGGAGTTACAATTACATGGGCAAGATAATGAGTACATTTCTTATCAAGCATTGTAGCCTCCTCCTTTGTTTCCCCTTCCCATCCCATCCCTTCCCATCCTCTCCCTGCCCCCCCACCCAATCCTCCCCACTTCCCCTCCTCACCCCCCCGCCCCCCGCACCAAAGTTGTAAAGTAAAGTTCGTTTTCGACATAACAACTTGTATATCTCATTGTTGCAATGGGTCCACCTGTATCCCTATGCACCTGATTTTTTTCTTGCTATTGTTTCTAACATACTTATTTTATTTTATTTTTTTGTGAACATACTGTACAGAGGGGTTACAATTACATGGGCAAGATAATGAGTACATTTCTTATCAAGCATTGCATGCAGCCTCCTCCTTTGTTTACCCTTCACATCCCTTCCCAGCCTTCCCCCGCCCCCCCCCACCAGTTTTTTTTTTTTTTAAGTGAAAGAAATCTCTATCAGTGAAACCACCGAGTCAATAATTATATATATTTTAAATTTTGGTATGTACTGGATATAAATCTTAATATATAAAAATAGTCAATGGAATTAAATAATGTGTAACTTTCAGTACATCCTTCTGCTCTCTATATTGACTCTTGTAACATAACAGTTACTATTAACTAAGTGAAGCAGGTCTGGGAAGGTGGCTCAGTGGTAGAGTGCTTGCCTTGCGTGCATGAGCCCTCGGTTCTATTCCTCAGCACCACATAAGCAGAAAAAGCCAGAAGTGGCATTGTGGCTCCATGGTAGAGTACTAGCTTGAGCTGAAGAGCTGAAGGCAGCTCCCAGGCCCAGAGTTCAGGCCACACGACCGACCGCCCCCCCCCAAAAAAAAAATCCAAAAAAATTAAGTGAAGCTCTCCATTTTTGTTAATAGGCATTTTTGCCAAGTATGAATTTTGAAGCTAAGCTTATAAGAAGCTTACCTTGTCTTAGATATAAAGAAAACAATTTAAGTATTGATAATGTTGGGCTGTGTTTCACATTCTAAGACTGAAAGTTTATATAATGGCATACGCTCTTTCTTGGACAAGGCAGCATTTGTTTCATCTCTTCGCCTGCTTGTTTTCACATTGTCCTTCGTCTTTTCTAACCCCAAACCTAGTATCTAATTTTCTATTGAAAACCCTAGGTCTCATAGGAATAGATGAAAACCAGATGTTATTACCCTGTTTGGATGCATTTCTAACTCAAACAGTCTGCTACTGACTCTAATAAAGATTTTTTTAAAACTACTTACTATAAAATCTAACATGACCAACTTACAAAATCAACCTCTTATAAATACTTCAAAATTATTACCGTACCTTCATATTCAGGGCCCCATAATATGAGGGAGATTTTTTTTTAAGAGTTTTGTTATTCTCTTCATGTATTTGAACAATGCTTGGCTTATTAGGTTCTATCAGCCTTTTTTTTTTTTTTTTGGTAATGTGTGGATTTTAAAAAATTCATTGTATCTATCACATTGAAAATGCGACTAAATAAATATTTTTTCTTTTTAAGGAAAAAAATACAACAATGATTATTTCCTATATTCAGGCCAATCTTTTCTAGATTTCTCTCTTTTTCTCACATCCAGAAGACATTTATGAATTTGATCTGTATCCTTAATTGGCTCTCAGTCATTTCTTTATCCCAGTACTCACCAGCCAATCTGTTCTGTATTCTTCTTCCAAAATGGCTTACTTCCAACACAGCTTTCTCTATGCAGCCCTTTTCTTCATAAACATGTTTTCTTTTTTCATGAATATGTGGCATTTTCCAAAAGCAGAAGGGATTTCATGAAGGGTCTTTTTTCAATTGTTGATTGTAGGAAAGTGAGTGGAACAGGATGGGAAAGTAGTAGAAACTGAGATGGATAAAGATGTGAGTTCAGGGAATACCTAGTCTGTCCTGATTCAGCAGGGAATTGCACCCTCGAGTGTCTTGCCTTGAAGTAAGATAGGTTTTTGCTGGTGATAGGCATCCAGTGGTACTGGGTGGGGGGCAGAGGAGCTCTGTTGTTTCCATGGAATGAATTATAAGCAGCACTGTAGGAAGCACAGTGAGGGATGGGTATACCAATATGTAGACAGGTTCCTGAAGATTCAGACAGGGCGCCAACAGCATGATCTTGAGATTTCATCCAGATCTGAGTCCCCGGAAGACTTAGGTTCTTGGTAACCTGGTTCTTATCAGGCTTATCCTCTCCAGATCACCATTATGCATCACTGAATCCCCTTCTTTTCATTGAAGATCGGTTTCTCACTGGCCCTCACACACCTTTGTGTGCTCTCACAAAATGTGCTTCAGCTGTTGACCGCCGTTGGCTGCCATCAGGGCCACGAATCCCACCTGGAACCTCATCTCCTGCCTATAGCGTCTTTCTACTGCTGTAGTTCATGTGTTTTCACTCCTTTGAACTAAATGGAACAGAGTTTGCCATTCACTTCAACATTTAATTATATACTAGGTGTAACCAGAAGAAACAAGATTGATTCTGTGAGTCATGAACAAATTAACCTAATTAGTTAATAGTCGTAACTAGTGCTGCCTATGTTATTAGTTAATTACTGTCTGTGTGTATTCTGTTTCTCTAACTAGACTTTTTGAAAGCAAAATCCATACTTTCTTCAATATTTGTAGTTGGTAGAATTATTAGAAGGGTGTGGAGGAAGAGGGCCATCAAACATTGGAAAGACAAGCCAGAGGGGGTAGACCATACTTCTCAGTCGTACTATTAAGGACACTGCCTTTTGTGTCTAGCAACATAGAAACACAAAATTATTATTATTGCTGCCCAACCTTACCCTACATGGGGATTGGAAAAATGTAAGAGGCGCACACCTGCCAACCCCTTCTAGTATAGGGGTTTGACTTCGTGGCTTCATGATTGTTTGGTTTGCTTGCTATGTTGGTATTCTACCACTTGAACCACACCACCAGCCTAGTTTGGAGATTAACCCTCACAGACTGTCCAGGTTGATCTCAAACCACGGTAATCTAGATCTCAGCCTCTTGAGTAGCTAGGATTATAGGTTTAAGATACCAGTACCCAGCTGAGAAAACCATGCTGTTTTTTTTTTTTCCTCCCCAGTTGAACTCAGGGCCCGGGCACTGTCCCTGAGCCTCTTTGTGCTCAAGGTTAGCACTCTACCACTCGATCCACAGTGCTACTTCTAGGTTTTGAGTGGTTAATAGGAGATAAGGTCTCACAGGGCCTTTTCTGCCTGAGCTGGCTTCAACCATGATCCTCAGATCTCAGGTTCTTGAGTAGGTAGGATTACAGGAGTGAGCCACCGGTACCTGGCCCATGCTTATTTTTGAAATAATAACTAGCATTCTTGTTTTGTGAAATTGTTTGCACTAAATATTATTGTAATATCATTAGCTTCATTCAGAATCCTAAAATAGGTTTAGATAAGGAAAAAGATGATGATTGCTTTGTAATTGTTTTTTATGTCTAGTCTAAGTTGGGTGTATAAAATATTGTCCTTCTCTAATATCCTGAAACAATATAAATTCACTATGGTTTGGGTATCTGAAGGCTATGGGAGATTTTGTCTTAATTTGTATTTTATCCTTGAAAAGTATTGGAGATTGATTGTTTGCTCCTTTGAAGCAACTAGAACTAATTCTAGAAGTACTATAACTGGGATAGGAAAAATCTGTTTAAAATTATTTTTCCTCTTATGGAAATAAGACAAAGAGCATTTTTGAATATTAGATCCATTTTTGTCTATAATTTTGGCATTAGGCAAAGTAGCTCGTTTTGAGTTACATTATTTCAATTAATAAAAGAAGAAAATTATTTTTTAAAAGTTTGAATTCTAGTAACTATTAACTCTATTAGGGCTTGATTATATGAATAATATTTTTAAATAGTTCAGTTATTTCAGTAATTCTTTGCATAAGGCATTGACAAACTAGCCTGTTAATTTCCTATTACTAATTCAGTGTATGATTTGTAGCAAGTCATTGAACTCCTGTGCCTTAATTTTCTTAACTGTAAAATAAGGTCATGGGTGATTTCTAAATTCCCTTTTTGCAATAAAAAAAATCTGGTTCTTCAACTGTACATGGATAAATTCTCGGCAGCTTGCTGTTAGATCAAACCAAGTGAGTTTGCTTATTTTGGCTGAGAGAATCAGGAAATTGGACTTTGTTCATTGAAGCGATATTAAACTGTGCCAGGGTTAGCAAAATGACTTGTATTACTCACTTTAAGTTGAAAGGTAGGTCGGATAGATATTAAAACAGCATGTAATCATCAGAAAATACCATATATGTTTATTCTTTTTTGTTAAAAACTTTTTATTGTGAAAATACCGTACAGAGGGGTTGCAATTATATGAGCCAGGAATATGTTTATTCTTATTTTATATTTTTACATGAGTACGGTTGGACTCACAAAAAGAAAGCATCCAGTTATTCTAATCTTCTTTTTTTTTATGTTATTAGTAGTGGCTCTTTCGGTTTCTGCTTTTGTTCCTCAGACTTCACTTAATATTTATATAACTTGCTATGAGATTAGAAGTGAAAGTTCTAGAAGACTTTGAGTTTTGAAAAATATAGCTGTTCTCTCTGCCTTTACCCTTCAACAACGACAAATTTGTCAGAGGTCCAGTAACTACAACTAATGAATGGCAGATTGGAATAATTTAATAAGCACATTCAGTTACAAGAAAAAAAGAGAAAGTATTTGTTGATCCAGACTTAAACTATTAGCCATCTTTTGTTTTATTTAAATAGATTGCTTAATTTCCGAGTACTATTAATTTTATGGATTCAGCTTTCCCTAATAGCAAGGATGAAGAATTTCAGAAACTTACAAGTTGGTGTTTTTTTATTATTTTTTTAAGATAAAAAAATTCAGGGCTGGGAAGGTGGCTTAGTGGTAGAGTACTTGCCTCGCACGCATGAAGCCCTGAGTTTGATTCCTTAGTACCACATAAACAGAAAAGCTGGAAGTAGTGTTGTGGCTCAAGTGGTAGAGTGCTAGCCTTGAGCAAAAGAAGCTCAATGACAATGCCCAGACCCAGAGTTCAAGCCCTAGGACTGGTAAAAAAAAAAAAAAAATCAGTGTTCTATCTGGAATATTTCAACTCATAAGAATTAAAAAATTAGTTATCTTTTTGATAATTAATTTTAATATAAAAATTTAAAAATACTTATCTTTTTTATTATTAATTTTAATACTTAAAAATAACCATTGAGGTGATTTTTTTTGTATTTGACATGCTTCTAATATCTTTTCTGTAGTTTGGCTTTTATCGTTTGTTTGTTTTGGTTTTGTTTTGAACTCAGTGTCCAATTTGCTTGGCTAGTCCTCTTCCACTTGAGCCCATACCTCCAGCCTGGCATTCATTTATTTATTTATTGAGATGGAATCTCATAGACTTTACTGCCTGGGATATCGCCAAACCTCAATTTGTTTGGATCTCAGCCCCCTCAGTAGCTAGGGTTATAGGAATATGCCTACTAGCAATCAGATAAGAATTTTTTAAAAATAGGATTGAAAGGACTATTTCCTCAGTATAGCACTGTAAAGGAGATTGTAATTGTCAGTAAAACAATCAGTAATAGATGGAAAAGTGTTTATCATATATATCTATTTTTCTTTAGTTCAACAAGAACAAAGGTAGTAATAAAATTAGATCATTTGAATAGCAGTTTGACAAGCAGATTTGGTAAATATCAGTTGGTCAGAGTGAATTTAAATCTTGAAATTCAACACTTTGAACTTTGTTGAAGACATGAAATTACTTCTTAACATAAAGTCTTACTTATTTTTATGAAGGAAAAATATTTCAATATTATAGGCCTTTGAAGAAGAAGTATAAAAAACAATACATTTACAACTTGTTTAAGCTGGGTGCTGGTGGCTCATGCCTATAATCTTAGCTACTCAGGATGCTGAGATCTGAGGATCGTGGTTCAGAGCCAGCTCTAGCAGCAAAGTTTGCAAGACTATAATCTCCTGTTAACCACCAGAACAACAGAAGTGGTGCTGTGGTTCAGAGTGGTAGAGTGCTAGCCTTGAGCAGAAAGAGCTCATAAACAGCACCTCTGAGTTCAAGCCCCACACCAAAACCCCAAAAAAAAAAATTTCATTTTAAATAGTTGTAAATTTTTTTGGATTATATTCAAAATTGCCATTTAAAAACTATTTTACTGTATGGAATCCTTTGTACAGAATGTTTTGAGAGGGCCATGAAACAGATATAAAAGAAAGGAAAATGGGCCTGGTGTTGATGGCTCACGATTGTACTAGCTACTCAGGAGGCTGAGATCTGAGGATCTTGGTTCAAAGCCAGCCTGGGCAGAAAATCCATGAAATTCTTATCTCCAACAAACCACCAGAAAACCAGAAGTGGCACTGTGGCTCAAGTGGTAGAGCATTAGCCTTGAGCTGAAAAGCTGAGGGATAGTGCCCAGGCTCAGAGGTCAAGCCCTACAGCTAACCCCCCTCCCCCCAAAAAAGGGCAAATGGTAATGATACTCGTATTAATTACTGATATAAATCCTGGTTCTGTCACTTATTTGTATGTACCTAGGCAACTAATGTAACTGGGTTCATTTGTAAATGACATATAATTGCCTAGGGATGTTGTCATAGTTAAATGAAATAGCATATGTAAAGAACATAGGAAATAAATGAGATAACTTTTCTCTTTTTCCTTTCTTCAGTTGATAAATGAGTATTACTATGATATCCATGTACAGTTACTTCCAGGAGATGTTATATGTTTGGTTTCTTAGCAACAAAAATGGTGTGACTGGAGAGAAAAGGGGGAAGGTAAGGGAAGTCAGGTGGTTATCTGAGAAAGAAAAATCAGACAAGTTCTCTAGTCTTATGCAAGTAGGTTTTGGCCAGTTGTAATTAAAATCTTTTCAAAGAGGCTAATGGACACAAACCCTATGTTTTCTGCTGACTACTGCTTGGCTTCCAAATTATTGTCTTAACCAATAATTTATGGCCACCTAGCAGGAAAAGTAGTGTTGCAGAGAAACCAGTATACACCTAGCCTTGTTTACTATGCTAATTCCTCTTCTTGAGGAATTAGCAGGAATGATTCCACAAGCATCAGGAAAGCCTCGCCTCTAGCTCAGGTATATTTGCCTGATTCTGCCCGTAGGAGGTCCTCTGCTCCTTTCTCATTCCATGGCTCTTCTCAATGGAGGCTTGGTTCCAGCGCCACAGTGTTGCTGCAGCTGCCTCTCAGAGGACGCACTGAGAGGCTGAGGTGGGAGGATTGTGAGTTCAAAGCCAGCTAGGACTACTACAGAAAGAGACCCTGTCTCAAAAAAAAAAAAAAAAACAGGCACATACCTGTAATCCTAGTGACTCAGGAGGCTGAGATCTGAGTATAGCAGTTCAAAATGATCCTGAGCAGGAAAGTTTGTGCGACTCTTATCTCCAATTACTTACTAAGAAGCTGGAAGTGGAGCTATGGCTCAAGTGGTATAAGGCCAGCCCTGAGTAAAATAGTTAAGGGACAGTGCCCAAGCCCTGAGTTCAAGCCCAAGTACTGGCACACACAAAATTACATATATAAATTAAAATACCTAGCTATACCACACACATACATATACAAACATACAATTTATGGTGATTTTATTTATGGCTAACTTAGGAAAGCCAAACTATGTGCCAGTTAAACTCTAGCTGTCTGAAGTGTGGTTCCAATTGGAAACCACTTGCCAAAAATATCTCAGCCATCTGAAACTAAAGAGATGGAAGTTTAGGAGGTGTAATGCAGCAGTGAGGGCTGGGAGGAAAAAGTGCATGTAGAACACAGACCACAGGCCAATTGCAATGAGGAGGGTGACATAAAATGATTCTCCTGGCATCTTCTTCTTATGTGCAGATTTGAGGGGTTAAAATGAGAAGTAAATAATAAGTATTAGTAAGATCACAATCAACTCTTCAAGACCAGAAACATGTATATTTAGTACATACAGAACATGTATATTTAGCACACACATTGTATATATTTAGTACCTAACAATGTGTATATTTAGTGCCAAACACCATGACTTAAAAAACAGACATTCATATATTGCCTTGATTTGTAGAGAATGCCACTTTTTTCCATTAGTAGTTTTTTGTTTCTGTTTTCTGGTAAGTTTAGAAATGGTAAGAAGTTGTGAAGATTCAAGTGGTGAAAGTATGGCAAAAACTGACAAACAGCGCTCTTCTTAGGGTCCCAAATAAACTGTTGTGTCCATAGCTTAAAGAGCTTTGGAAAAGTTTGAAATCCAAATCATCCCCAACTGTTCTCGAGTGGCTATGGTTGCTATTATTGTCCCTGAGACAGAAATAGCTCCGGCTTTATGTAAGTTGAAAAGTGAATGCAGGAGATTGCCTGTATAAAACAAATGCGTGGCACAGTATTTATACTGTCAAAGTGTCTAATTTAATGTATTTTAAAGCCTGTATTAAAATGGCTTCATAAATAGGCTTCCAAATGTTACTGATCCTTTCTAATAATTTCTTTTTACTTGCCAAGATCCCTATGAACAGTCTTTGTCTGGAACTAAAGTGCATATGAAAAAGTCTTTTATTGCTTTAGTTATTTAGTTATTATGTATGAACTGTAATTTCTTGGGTAATATGCTCTGAGTCTATTTCTATATTACAATAAAAATCTACAAACTTCTGTCACCATCCTCTCTGATTTCATTTTAGCTATGTTGACTGAAGTTGATAGCACTTTTCCTGTGAAACTCATCCAGTTACAGTAAATTTGAGGGACTTTCCAGACTCTTGTTTTGCTGGAATTCTTTTATATATACTAGGCTTTGAAACAGTTAATTGCTTATTAACCCACATGTTTTTGTTAAGAGAATATTTTGGATCACCAAATTATGTAAAATTAAAATGAATATTTTCGCATTAGAGAGATAAACTAGCCAATTTCCCCTCAAAATAGAATTTAAATCTTGACATACTAAAATATAGAACAATATCTTCTTCCCAGTTTTCAAGGATTCTATAATGTTTGAATGGATTTCCTTTTATAAGGAGAAGCCCGCTGCTCACTGCAATATGTGGAAGACTTGGCTCCAAGATATCACAACTCAATTATAGAATTTTGTTGGCATGGTTTTTATTTTTAAATGTAATGTCTGTTACTGTAGAATGTTTATAGTTCAAATTAGCATGCTATTATTTTTTCTTGTTTATGAATTTGAAAGCTTATTTGAGTTGCAATACCATTCAGGATTTTACGTTAGGTTTTCTTTTGAGATATTAAAGAAAAAGTGTGAAAGTTTCAGCATTATTTCTTAGTATATTGTATGAGTTACATAAGTACAGCATACTACATAAAAAGGCACTTGATTTTCTTATCCTTAATGAGATACTGGGTTGGAAACTTTATCAATCTTTTAATTCTCTGCTTATGTGTGCATGCATGTACTTGCAGTGGTTCTGGGGCTTAAACTCAGGCCCTTGTGCTGTTGCTTAGCTTCTGTATTTGATTCTCCACATCCCATAGCTTGACTCTTAGGTGCTAAAATGTCCTTCTACAACTGTCTGTGTCTAGAATTTGAATAAAGCATGAATAATTGAATTAGAAAAAGGCCCAGGGTTTAATCCCTCTGCTACAATTTTTTTAAAATAATGGTAATAACATTTAATAGTAATGGTACATTTGGGCAGGGAAGTTATTTCTGGAATTTTGAGGACTGAACTTCAGTCCCTCCATGAGATAGTAAGAATGTGAGATCTGGAAGGGGAAGAATGGCATTGTTTCGGCACCTGACATTTGCACTGAAAAGAGAAAACCAGTTTCTTTGTAGTGATGAAAACATTCATATGCTTTAGGCGAAGGCTGAATTTGTTACTAGAAAGAACTTACTGGAGGAAAGGGAGAATGTAAGGGAAGATTGAGGTCATAAAGTCCAAGATTACAAAGGAGAATATATTCCCTTTTCTTTTGTCATGTCTCTCTCCCTTCTGCAAAGATTTATGCAGTTACAATAGTGTGCTTGCCTTTATGCAAGGATCAGGGAATGAGCAGATAAATTAGTGCATCTCTTTGGTTTTGCAGCCCTTAATGGGAAGAAACTGACATGTAAACTGAAAATTTTGTAATTCAAGTCTGCTTCATGGATTTGTGGGCATCTACTGATAGCAGCTATAGCATGGTGGTAGGATACTTCTGAGATGTATCCCAGGAGTTAGTGAACATGGAATAGGTGATGGACGGGAAGTGGAAAGGGGCTGTTCTCTGCCGAGGAAAGCTAAGACAAAACCACATTGAGTTCTGAAAATATATCAATAGGGTTGAAATGACCTTATCATCATCAGCAGCAGCAACAACATCTTGATGGTGATCATTATTACTATCATGGTTATCTTTATCATCATTCTTACTTTTTTTTTGAGATGGGATCTTGCTGTGTTTCCTTAACTCAAGATCCTTCGATCTCAGCCTTCCAAGTAGCTGGGTTGATGGGTGTGTCCACCAAACCTGGGTGAAATGAGATTTTGAAGGGGACAGGTAGGTTAGGAAAAGGTGAGATGGGTGGGAAGGTTCAGAAGTAGATCTCTGCTGCTGTAGTGAGTTTTTGAGTTTTGTTTCTTAGTTAATGGGAAATGAATGAATGGCTAGGGATATAAGTCAGTTGTAGAGTGTAAGGCCCTGGGTTCCACCCTCAACACTGCTAACAATAAAGATTTGATAATAATAAACTTTTCTATTACTACTTCTAAGCCAGTGTTGAGACGGAGATACTTCGAAGTGCTTTACATATAATTTATTTAGTCCTTTCAAAAATGGCATGAGAGGCAGAACGATTATTCTCTTCTTAAAGATGAAGAAAAGGGGAGGGGAGAACTAGAGCTTCAGGTCACACAACTAGGCTTAAAAACCCATCTATTCTGCGCGGTGATAGGAGGAGAGTGAAGAAAGAAAAGATTGGGTTGGACCCTGTTTCACAAGACTAGGTAGAAACTGGGGAAGGCTAGTGCCAGGAGCCATTTGGGTGGAGGAGTGAGAGTTCAGATGGCTTCAGAGAAAGTCCCAAAACTGGTTGAGTAACTTTCTCTTGAGCAGCTGTGCTGATCTCTGTCTCTGCCTCCTTTCTATCTTTTATCTCCCGTGCAAAACTCTATTTTGATCCATTTGCTTAGTTTCTTTCTTTACCTCTTAATAGGAGCACTTACTCACATAATAAATACTTGTCAGGCTCTTATTAGGACAGAGGTGCTTTAACTGCCATGCAGTTAAAGAAAAAGTAGGCTAAGCACAAACCCTGTACCCAAGTCAGAGTGAGCTTCTGGCAGATAGAAGAAGCATGTTTCTTTTGCCCGTGTACTTTGTATTCCCTTTGTATTTGAAAAAGTATATGAGATAAATACACCTGAGTCAGTAAGGTCTCCCTCACTGTGTAGGGAGGCTGTAAAGTTAGCGCTTCATCCTCCTAGTGTATTTAACATTCTCTTTTTAGAGGGGTTCAATACCTGAAATCCAACACGTACTCCTTCCCACTATTTTGACTTGTGAAAAAAAATTTCATATGCCTAAAACTCAATCAGCTCTACCACTAGATTTCAGTCATTTCTACTTTGTTTTCAGTAGTTTTCTTGGCATTTCTTGCACACTTAGCTTATGCATATGCTATATATCAGGCCGAGTATCTCTTCCCCCTTTTGGCAGCTGTTGGCATTTCTTTGTTCTTAATGTCTTGAGTTAGCAAATAAAATATGCATGTATGTATTGTATTTATCATTTAAAAATATATATATATACTTCATGGAGTAGGTAGATCAAGCTAATTAAGTTATATATTACTTAACATACTTAGCATTTTTTTGTGGTAAGGTCATTTAAAATATAGCTTCTTAGCAATTTTCAGGAATGCAGTACATTGTCATTAACATAATCACCATGTTGTACAATAGATTTTCTACCCTTAGTAATTTTTGAGAATATGATACACTGCTATTACCCATAATCACTGTTATACAATAGATCTCTTGAACTTCTTCTCCCCACTGATATTTTCTATCCTTTACCAATGTCTCCTATCCCATCCCCAACTCTCATAAACACTGTTCTACTGTCTGCTTCCGTGATTCCAACAGTTTTAGATTCTACATATGGGAACTCATGCCATTTATCTTTCTGTGCCTGGCTTATTGGAAGTCCTTTAGAGTTATCTCCATTGTCACAAAAAGACCCCTATCCCCACTCACAATGCTGGGTTGTGAACTCTGGCCCTCATGCTTGCTAGACAGGTGCTTTAATACCTGAGCCACACATCTAGCTCTATTTCCTGCTAGTTATTTTTGGAACTAGGGTTTTGTTTTCTGGGCATGTGCCTGGTAAAATATACCTGGTAGCAAGGAAACATGTTTGCCAACTTATCCAGCTCTTTGTTAAGAAGGGTGTCTTGGAAATTTTTCTCCCTGGGCTAGCCTTGAATCACAATCCCAACAAACTCAGCCACCCAAGTAGCTAGGAGTATGGGCATGAGCTACTGGTTCCCTATCTTCTTCTTCCTCCTCCTCCTCTGCTTCCCCTTCCTCCTCTTCTTCTTTTAAATATAATTTTATTGCTATTATTATGGTGTTGTACAAAGTGGTTACCATTTTATAAGTCAGGTAGTGAATATAATTCATTTTGGTCATTCCTTCCTTCATCCTGTCTTCTTTAAGGAAGTAGAGTAGTAGAGCTCTTGCTTAACATGCTCAAGGTCCTTGGTCAAATTCCTAGCACCAAAATATAATAATAATAATAATAATTATTTAATAATAATAATAATTTCAACTGGTTTTATACCATTTTTCCTTTATCCATTCATCTGTTGATGGGCACTTGGGTTGATTCCATGATCATTGTGAATAATACTCAGTGAATGTAGATGGCAATGCAGAAAATGCTTCCCTATGCTGATTTAATTTCCCTTGGGTACACAGACACACAGACACAGATACACACAGACACACACAGACACACAGACACACAGACACACAGACACACACACACACACACACACACACACACACACACTCCCTCCCTCCCTCCCTCCCTCCCTCAGTGGGAGATCTGCATAACTGGGAATTTAATTTTCAATTTTTTGAGAAACCTCCATACAGATTGCTCATTGGCTGTACTTGCTTATATTCCCAGGAACAGTGTCCATTGATTCCCCTTTCTCTGCATCCTCACTAATGCTTGTCATGCTATGTGGTTATTTTGCATCTTCTTCTTTAATGTCTGTGTCTTCTCTTCTGTCTCTTTTGAGATCTCTTGTGATTGGGCTCAGGGCCTACCTGGATAATCTAGGAGGATCTTATCTCAATAGCTGTGCCTTAGTTACATCTGGAAAAAACTTTTTGGTAAATAGTGAACAGGATCTGGTAAATAGTCACAGGATTTGGGAGCTACCATTTAATTTCATTTTACAGGGAGCTGGTGGTGAATCTGGTTCTGACCAGGCATTGTGATTAGAAGCTGTGGCTCTCCACACACATTCTGTGTTGCTATATTCATTTAGTCTCCTTTTATTTGTGAATTGGTCTCTTTTGAGTTTGTTGTTTGTCCTTTAAAGGTGAATTCACAACTGATCAGTTTTGCTACTGGCTGAATCCTCTGCTTTGGAATGCATATGCATAAGATAAATGAAAATAACACCAGCCAAAGAAAAGGCAGCCCACTACTTGGACAACTGAGTAAACTTCTAATCCTCACTTCATCACTTACTATGGTTAGCAAGGTGCTTCAAATCTTAGAACATCAGTTTATTTACCCATAAATGAAGAATGTCTATTTTGCAGTTAGCTTATTTATTTATTAATTTATTTATTCATCTGTTTATTGCCAGTCTTGGGGCTTGAACCCAAGGACTGGGCGCTGCTATTGAGGTTTTTTTGCTGATGGCTAGTGTCCTGTCCAACCACTTGAAAAGCAGCTCCACTAACGGCTTTCTGGGGGTTAATTGGAGATAAGAGTCTCACAAGCTTCCCTGTATTGGCTGGGTTTGGACCTCATCCTCAGATCTCAACCTGTTGTGTACCAAGCTGATAGATGTGAGCCACCAGCATTCATCTTTTTACTTTTGTTTATAGTATTGAACTTAATGCCATGTTCATGCTAGGTAAATGCTTTACCACTGCTCTACATCCTCAACCCTGTTTTAGTTTAGTTGACACATTTGATACAAAGTTTGCCTAAACTAGGCACATGAATATTTTAAAAATATAATTCTAATATCTATGAATTTCTTCAGGGTTACTTATGTCTCTAACCTACTAATATATTCTTTTTACAAGCAGTTCTTTGTAATACAAACAATGGACCTGCTTCTTTAAATTAAAAACTACATCAACTTCTTTTATTGACTATGTATGTTTATGGTATCTTTTTAGAAGTTAAAAAACTTGCTTTGCCTAGTTGTGGTATCTCCCACAACGCACACATTGGTTTTACTGTTTGTATATATTTTCCCTCAAGAAAAAAAAAGATCATTCCTCTTACCCAGTGTCTGACACACATACCAAAAAGGGAAAAATTACAAGAAAGAATGTTGCTCAGATCACAGCATTGGGTTATTGTACTTTTGGAGTGGTAGCTTCTTTATGAGCAGATACTCTTGTTATGCTTGTAGGACACTGTTTCTTTTTCAGAGAAGGACACTTTTTAAGAACGTTACATTTCAATTATGAATGTTTCCTAGATAGGAAACATAATCTTTCATTTTTATCACATTTAGAAGATGTTTGTTAGGAATTAGGGTTGGTAAAACCAAGTGCTTTCAGATAGTTCACTCGAATAGTATTTTGAAATATTTGTTTTCTATTTTTGAGCAGTTAAAACAAATTACAGATACACAATTTGTTTTGCTTCTCTGTGAATGTCCTTATACAATTGGGTTTATAAGGTACTTTGGCTGGGCATTCATGATTCAAGCCTGTAATCCTAGTTACTCAGGAGGCTAAGATGTGAAGATCCTGGTTTGAAGCCAGCCCAGGCTGTTATCTCCAATTAACCACAGCACTGGGAGTGGTGCAGTGGCTAAACTTGAGTGATAAAGCTCTGGGACAGCACCGAGGCCCTGAGGTCAAACCCATGACTAACAAAAAAAGATATTCCGACCCGTGATACTGTATTACTAGTACTGTCCCTGCTATTAAATTTCCTCTGAGAGTAGAAAAATTTTTGTTTGCTATTACAAACTATTTAAGCATCACCTTTTTCACCATCTGTGCACTCACAGCTGTTGTTCTGTGCCAAGCAGCATAGTTTTCAAATGGTAGTAACTGGGTAGGAAAGTAAGATGAGAAATACCCTATCTGGCTTATTTATTCTTTACATTTACTTAATTCTTTGTATTGTTAAGTAGTTGTACAAGGAGTTTATAATTCCGTAAGTCAGGTTATGAGAATATTTGCATCTTGATCAATGTTACCTTCCCCTCATTCTTCCCTATTTTAGTTCTCCCATCCCTACCTTCAAATTATATATTTTTATATAACGTACAATGAATGTAATGACTGCATTTGCTCACCCTTCCCCCTCCATTTTTGTGCTACCCCTTTGTCCTCCCTGACAAAATATATTTCCACTTGCATTTACTTTTAAAATAGAAATTAAAAGCTATTTGGTCATCTTTGGAATTTACTTTGACAATATTCTAGATAGATTTTCTTATATACTACTCATTTGGACATACTTTTGTGTGACTTAGTTTTTTTTTCTCTAATATTGAGTACAAATTAAATTTGTTATTATCAATAGATATCTTAAAATACATGTAGATGTACTTAATTTTTATATATAGCAGGCCATGTAATATTTTAGTGTGTGTTTTGTTAATGTAAAACTAAATGTTGAAGAGTACAAACATATTGGGTATCTTACATGTTTATCTTGGAGCTTAAGGGGAATTTTATCTTAGGTTGTTGATAAAACTTTGGTTCTTCTAGAAAATTCAAATTCTGAAGACCTAAGTGTGCTTTATCCATTAAAACCAAAATAATTCAAGTTTTTTTAAAAAATGGTTGCTTTTATTAAACTGTTTATTCTCATGAAAACTCTTCAACATTTTTTTTTGTATGTGTCAGTTTCACATTGCTGCTATAACAAATACCAAAAACTTAGCAGTTAAAAAATTCCACAATTTATTATCACACAGTTTTGGCAGTCAAGAGTTTGAAGAGGCTTTCACTGAGCTAAAATAAGGAGTTGACAGGATTGTCTTTCTTTAGGAGGATCTAGAAAAATCCATCCTTATGTCTTTTTTTTTTTTAAGGTGGCACTTCTGCCTTGTATACTCTTCCATTTTCCAAGGTGTTTCTCACCTTGTACTAACAATGACTGTTCTCTTTTCCATTTCCTTAAAGACCCCTGTAATTACAGTGGGCTCATTAGATAAGGGAGGATAGTCACCTGGTTAGTTGCCTTTAATCCATCTGTACCCTAATTCCCCTTTACATGTTCTTGAAGGGACACGAGACACATTCATTTGTGAGAACGTTAGGCTCTATCTGCCCCACCTTGTCTTCTTTTCGTGTTAAATTATGCATAATGAATTAGCTTTAACTATATAGATGACATGCTAGGAAGTTTGGTTATTCTTTTCAGTCATCATCTATTGTCCACAGTAAAATTCAGAGTTGCTTCTATTTCCCCTTGGGTGTGATGGATGTCTTTCAGTGTGACCTGCTAGTCCTTTACATAGGTGACTACATTAAACACTTCTGTGTGTATAGAGCACCAGCATTATTAAAGCCTACTAGTAGGAAAGGTCAGTGTTTGACATTGCTTCCTATTCCAAGGAAATACAGTGCTATGAAGTGATCGTTCAGATGTGTGCTGCATTACCACAAAAGGCCTGTTCCCATCCTTCCCTGTTACTTCTCTCATCGTTCTCAGGTCTAATGCAGAGGATGATTATTGAATGCCAGAGTTTTGACCCTGGCGATCTTTATGGCATTCCAGCCTCTGCTTGATTGTCTTGTCATCCAGTATATCCATTTTCCTTTGTGTGGAGTACTTTTTGTTTTTGGCCAGTCCTGAGGTTTGAACTCAGAGCTTGGGTACTGTCCTTGAGCTTCTTAGCTCAAGGCTAGCAATCTGCCACTTGAGCCACACTTCCTGCTTCTTCTTCTTCTTCTTTTTTTTTTTAAGATGAAGAAAGATAAAACAGCAGTGGTACTCAGTGGACACCATGTTGAAAATGAATTATACAACTTGTGGGTTGGGGACAGGAGGGAAAAACTAGAAGTCAAGCAAAAGAACATTCAAAAATAAATATAATTATTACCTGACTTATGAAATGGTAACACCTCTGCACATCATCAATAATAACAATGAAAATATTTAATAAAAAGAGATGAAGAAAGTTTGGGAATGGAAATTTGCATAACTAGTATATGATTGCTCAATAGAGAATTCAGCATTTGACCCCACATAACTTAATTCAAGAGAGCCCATGTCTGCCCCTTAACTAAATTGCCTTTACTTTTAAAATCCATTTCTTGTGATGTTTTTTATAAAGAGGTCTTTTTATTGTGATTGTTGGCTATCCTAGGGATTGAACTCATGGCCTTTTACTTGCTAGGCAGGTGCTCCACTAACCACTTGAGTATTACCTCCAGCCCCTAAGGGGGTCTTTAATGAGAAAACCCTTACTTTAACTTATTTACCTGCAGGAAGATGGGAGTAATGATACCTGTCTCACCCTACCTCACCCATTCAGAGGACCAGTAAGAAATAGAGATATTACCTATACTTTTAGTCAGAGATTCAGTAAAAATAGCTCCTATACATATAGTTTTCTAAAAATTTAAAAGTAGACAGGGATTAGATTGCTGTCAGGGCATTTGTTTAAGGGGAAGATAAAGGGAGGAAATAAAGGGGTGAATTAAAAGACATAAGATGTGAAGAGCCTGTTTACTCGAGTGACTCACCTGATTCTGCTTTAAAAACATGTTAGGAATTCATCTAATCTTCTTAGGACACTCCCACTTCCCTCTGAGCCTAGTATAGTTTACAGATAAATTGGACTTTTTCAGCCTCACTACTTTTGCTATGTAGTCCTTTGCCAATGGTGACTTGAAGTCCTGGCCACACTCTTCGTATTTTGTCTCAATTTCTTCCTTACATAAATAAGTCACTGACCAACACATATTTTACGGAATCCTAAGCTTTCAGTTATCTTGAAAAAGCAATGTAAGGAACTATGAATCTTTATAACGATGGTCCTGTGTCCTTTATTTCATGTTTTGCTTTAATTATTTACCCTTCTTAGTTTCCTTCTAGGTACCCATAAATTATTATTTGTAATGTAACTTTTGTTCTTTGTCCCGATGTTGAAGACATTGTATGCAGTATGCCAACTTTTTGGTCTTCATTTTCCAGAATTTTAAGATTTAGTTCAAAATACACCTCTTGTTTTAAATATGTGTATCCTAACCTATGACTGCATACATATTATTTTTTTCTATGGAAAACATTTTTTCTCAATTGTTAGATTTTATTTTAGGACACTTTAGAAGGATTTATGCTTACCTGCTTAATAGAGACTTTTAAATTACTTTCTAATATATATACAGATTAGATGAATCACAGATACACAATATGGAAAATTTGTAAGCAAGGTTTACCTTGTGCTTTTGTCCTTGTAAGATTATTTTTAAGTCCTAGCTGTTGTCACATACCAAGAGATGTAAGGAAACAATGTGAGTTTGGTTAGAACTTATCACGACTCAGAATAACTTTGGGTTATTATCTCCAGTGAGACTTTAGCTTTGTTGGCAGAGTTCAAAGGGCTCTATCAAAGATACCACAGGTTTATGTTAGCTTTCATGACTTGCCCTTCAGAAATATCTAAGAGAGTTAGAATTCTGACACTCTTAATTTTTAAAATAATAGTGCATCTAACAGAAATTCTCTGTACCTGAGAGTCTCTTTTGACTCATTTACAATTAATGTGCTTTTATTATTTCTCTTATTAGAAATTGTCTATCTTTGCACAAGCTAGAAGAGAGTCAAGAAATATTGTGTAACTTTTCTTGGGACTATATTCTATCTGGACTGAGGCTAAGAGCCTCAAGGGAATGAAATTAAATATTTTCAAAAGAATTAAGAGCAGGAAATGACTGAAACAGAATCAAAGCTTGAATTTAACCTGCCAATTAAAACATTCACATGAAACACCAAAACCCCAGAAAAGCCTAGACAATTTTGAAGAACAGGTGAGAGAAATACTTTGTCGCAGGTGAAAACATAAAGCTCAGGGCAGGGTCAAGTCAGTCCACGTGACCATACAGGTTGTTGAATTCTTCTACTAGAAAAGATTATTCCCAGGTTTCCTAGTTAGTGTGGTCTGAGTCAGGTAAGTCGACAAGGTTGGTGTTTTTTCCTTTGTAAAACTAAATTTCATTGAACTTATTATATCCATAATTCCTGCTAATAATGTTGCCAGTTGAAAATGGTAGGACAATTAGTAGTCTGAAAACTGCTAGATTGACTGTGAAGTCTCCACCTATAGTACCACCCACTTGCAGTGCTTGTATCAGGCTGGGCCATGATGAATCTGTTAATATGTAGCAAGTCAGAAGGCAACCCTGGCTTTTCTGAAAACAAGCTCATAAAACTTAAGCTGCAGTTGAGAGCTGGTGGCTCCGCCTATAATCCTAGCTATAATCCTAGCTATACGAGAGGCTGAGATCTGAGGGTCAAGTCTCAAAGCCAGCTCTGGCAGGCTCTTATCATGAGACTTTTTTTTGTTATAGTAAAGATACTGTACAGAGTGGTTACAGTTACATGAGCAAGGTAATGAGTACATTTCCTATCAAGCATTGTTACCTCCTCCTTTGTTTTTCCCCTATCATCCCTTCCCTCCCCACTTCCCTAATTCCTCCCCACCTCCAACTTGTAGTTTTCAATATAGTGTCTCATACATCTGAGGTTTTATCTTTCTTGCTGTTGTTTTTAATGTATTTATAATGTACTATGTGATTTTTTTTGGTTTCTTTTTTATGTTCTTCCCCTATGGTATAACCCCTGTTGTTACTGTATTTGAGATGCTTATCTCCAATAAACTACTCAAGAAAAAAGCCAGAAGTGGCGCTGTGGCTGAAGTGGTAGAGTACCATCCTTGACAGAAAAGTTCAGGGACAGTGCCCAGTCCCCAGACTCGATGAGACTATTGAGCCTCATCCCCAGATTCTGGAATCCTCTCTCTTCATAGCTATTTAACTGTGTGTAATCTCTTGAAATTAATATGTAGATCTTTGAAAGGTTTAACCTATTCAAGTATATGGTACTCATAACAGAGTTTTGGGACAAAGCTGATGTTGAAATACCCATAATGATGAGGAATTAAATCAGGGCCTGGTTACCTAACTAGCCACCAGGTCCGATACATGCCCAATAAAGTAAAAATTATTGAAGACTGAGGTCATCTTGCTTTGTATGTCCCTCCCCCATGATATAACCCCTGCTTTCACTGTATTTGATGTTGGTATAATTTGGGGAGGGGAAGGGAAAAAACAAATCATTTAAATAGGTGGACCCATTGCAACAATGAGATGTACAAGTCATTATGTCAAAAAAAGAACTTAACAACTTTGGCCAGTGGGGGCGGGGGTGGGAGATAGGAAGGGATGGGAAGGGGAAACAAAGGAAGAGGCAACAATGCTTGATAAGAAATGTACTCATTACCTTGCCCATGTAATTGTAGCCCCTCTATACGGTATTTTCACAATTAAAAAAAGAAAAAGTCTTGTGTAGCTAAGCCCAAATTGTTCTGCAGGAAGAAATGGAGGAGTCTTTTTGCCTTTGGAGATATGTTATTCTCTGTACAAAGTCTGACTTTTTCTATTATGAACTGATTATTTAGATGTTATGTAGACAAAGAGATTGCATGGTGAAGCTTATTTATTAGAAGGTAGGGCTTTTGACTCTGCTGAGAGAGTCTTAACGAGATCATTTGTGGATAAATATATATGTTTTTATTACTTTGGTTGTAAGACAGACATTTGGATAACTTTTATGCATCGTTGTAGTTAACTATTTTCAAAACCTTAATATCCTGGAAGTCATATATTGTATTTAACGACACTGCTTCTTGACAGTATAATATATACTATAGTGTAATTTTCAATGATACACAAGTTGTCACATTGAGTGGTTGAGAGATTTGTTTAAAGAAATGTGAGCAGCATTCGTGTGGTTGGAAAAATTAGGGAAAGATGAAGTTATTGTTTAAAGTTGTTTTTAATGCTTATATAATGAAATAGATTATATCTGAGGCTTAGATTCTTTTTAAAAATAAAACAGACTAAGTTCAAACTTTGTAAATGTAACCTATTTGTATTTAAAAGTCATGAAGTAGTAAAGTATTAAAGTTAATTCTGATTATGTATGAAATAACCTAAAAAGTATTATAAAAATCTCTAAAGTATAGTAAGTTCTATTTTAGGCAAAAATACAATTTTTGTACTTTCAATTTTGTATATATTTTAATTGTTATTATTAAGTTATTAGATTATTATTGCTATTCTACCGAGGAGTTACTGCTTCATAAGTTTCATAAATGAGTACATTTCTTTTTTGTTTGTTTGTTTGTTTATTTGTTTTTTGGTTGGTCGTGGGGCTTGAACTTTGGGCCTGGGCTGTCCCTCAGCTCTTCAGCTCAAGGCGAGCGCTCTACCACTTGAGCCGCAGCACCACTTCCATGAGTACATTTCTTTTTGGACAATGTCATCTCTTCTTTCTTTTCCCCCACCCCTGTTTCTCCCTCTTGTTTCTGCTCTATACTTTTTATTTTATAATGCCAGTACTGGGACTTGAACTAAGGACAAGGTACTCTCCCTTAGCTTTATGCTCAAGGCTGGCCATCTATCATTTTAGCCTTAGCTCCATTTTGGTTAGTTAATTGGAGATAAGAGTCTTATGGACTTTCCTGCTTGGATTGATTTGAAACTATGATTTTCAGATCTTAGCTTCCTGAGTAACTAGAATTATAGGAGTCAGTCACTAGGGCCTGGCTAAAGTTTTAATGAATATAGTTTTAAAGCCAGAATATGAAATGTTTGATAAAAAAAATACAAGAAAGTATAATCATATTGTAGGAAAATACTTTCTCTTAGCCTTTGCTTCATAAAATAGTGGTATTTAAAACTGGCTACAATAGAGTGATTTAATTCCATATTTTGGCAATAGAAAAAGCATATTGGGTACTATATAGTACATTTATGATATAGTCACTGAGGCTGGAAAGCAAGGGCAGAGTAGACTCCCAGAGAATCTGGTCCTATTAGTGCTGATGAAGGAGGAAATACTAATGAAGATATAGTTGTTGATTGCTCTGTATGGTTTTATTTTTTGTGGGTTTTCTTTGCTTTATTATTTATTTTTATTTTTATTTTGGCACTGATCCTGGGACTTGAACTTAGGGCCTGGGAGCTATCCTTGAGCTTCTTTCGCTCAAGGCTAGTGCTCTACCAACTTGAGCCACAGTGCCACATCCAGCTTTTTTGGCTAGTTTAGTGGAGATAAGAGTCTCAAAGATTTTTCTGCCTGGACTGACTTCAAATTGTGATCCTCAGATCTCAGCCTCCTGCATAGCAGGAGCAGGAGCAGGTGTGATATACAATGTTATCCATAATTTATTTCTGTGTATTATTTATTACTTATTTTATATTTTAAATCACTAAATAAACTTCTTCAAAATTATCTTTATATCAATAATAGAAGAAATTACTGTTTAAAAGGCTCAAGAAAAGGAAAAAGAAAAACAACCCTAAGGATTAAGATGCTAAGAATAAGACATTTAGAATTTTAGGTTTGATTTGTTTTTCTTATTCTAGATGAGATCGTGAATTAATTCTATGTGTCCATTTTTAGTGAGGCATCTTTTTTACTGAGCTATCATTTTTCATCCTAATGAGTTATTTCAGTGGCTATTCATCTAGAGGATTTTTAATAAAATCATTTGTAGGGTCACCTCTGCAAACCATAGTGATTAAAATTTCTTTGTCTAAAGCATTTCATATATAGCTATAGTATATTTGAGTCTGAGTGTAGTTTTCTAGTCATTATTTTGGAAAACTACAGAAACTAAAATTATATTTTTATGATTATTTGGACTATACAATGGGAAATTGTAATCATTTGATATAGACCAATGTATTATTTTCTGTTATGGAACCTAAAAAGATTAACCTAAGAAGATTTCCTATGATTTTGATTCCAATATTGATTAAATTTAAGTCTAGGTAACCAGTCTAAGTGTATGTGATTTTTGTTTCTCAAACTCATTACTAAGGTTTTTGTCAAATTTCAGAGATTGGCCTAGTTTGCTTAATAGGGGTACTTTTATCAAACATAGACTGTAGCAGAAATCTAGGTTACAACAAATACATTGGTAAGTCTTAGAAAAGGAAGTTGAATCATATCTCTGCTAGTACTATTGTTTTAATAGGCTAATCTACCTCTACAAATGTCCCTTCTAAATCGCTTCTTTCAGCCATTCTCATGAATGTCTTAACACATTTAACCCTGGTCTCGTTCCTCCCAGCCTCACATAAGGCATGTAATTCAACAAGAGCAGTGAGTCATGCTGCATCTTGTTTTCATAGAAGCACCAAAGCATAAGCATATGCCCTTGTTAGCTTTGGGGTAGTTCTCCCTAGAAAACAGATCCGTGAGTTGCTAAATCCCTATCTGATGTGACAGGCAGCTGAAAACAAGGCCATGGGTGAAATCAGCCGAACTCTTAGATGTTGTGCATGTCAAAACGAGACCAGAGCTTATAATGCAAGTTCAATTTTCTTTAAATATGGATCTCATCATTAATTGAGGTATGCAGCTCACCCACAGCCTTGGGTGTGGTCCATGAACACAGCTGCTATTTGATCACTAATTATTGTATTCTATTGTCCTGTATGACTGGGTTGTAACTTGTGATACAAAAAGAAGAGAAAGACCTGTTAGGTATACAGAAACGTACATACATGTTTTGGCCTTTTTCTGTTTGTGTCATTCTAAGTTTTCTTTTTTAATTTGTAGTTAGAAGCACTTTTAATATGGTAGGTTTCTTTCTGGGTTTCTAGAGCTAAGCTTGTTAACCAATCTGCAAGAGTCCCTTGCCTGTATGACCCTACTGTCCATCACCATACTAGTGGGTTTAGAGGTATCTATGTCCACATTGTTCCATAAATATTGCCTGTGATGGCAGTTACCCATAATTCTATTCTGTGATGAGCCTACGTGTTGCCCTTGTGTCTCATATTCATAGTGAAAGGTCTGAAGGGAATTCGGAAAGGGAACATGATTGAATTCACCGTGGTGTTTCACTTGTAAATGCTTTTTTATTCATCTGACATTACAGAACCAAACATAGTCATCACTAAACCCTGCATTGTTGCTCATTTGTTTAGAAGATGAATAGGTTTAGTTTTACTCTGGGGACTTGGAAGTGATTATTTTATGAGTGATTTGAAACTAGTTGTTCCATTTCTCATGGCTCATACATCTCCATTAATGCAGCTGCTTAAGACATGTGAGGTAGTATTTACAAAACCGTGTTGTATTTACTGTTAGGCTCTTCTATCATACAAGTATCGATCCTGGCCAGGAGCTGATGACTCGCGCCTAAAATCCTAGCTACTCAGGAGGCTGAGATCTGAGAATAGCACTTCAAAGCCCCCATGAGACTCTTATCTCCAATTAACCACTTAAAAAATGAAAGTAGAGCTGTGGCCCAAAATACTAGAGCCTAGCTTTTTTTTTTTAAATCTTTGTTCTGTTGGTTTTAATGTACTTATATGTTTCCCTTTTAATGTACTTTATGTTTCCCTTTTCCATGTCTCTCTGTCTTTCATCTAGCCCAAACAGTTGCAAGAAACTACCTCATACTTCTCTCACCTGCCATCAGACATCCTATAAAATTCCTCCTCCAAATAGAGCCCTAGCTTTAAGCAAGAGGGCTCAGAGATAGATAGCACATAGGCCCCAAGTTCAAGCTTCATAACTAACAAAAACAAAACAAAACAAACAAGCAAAAGAAGATCCTAGAAGAAAACTGTAATTGTCATTTAACTTTTTTTTAGCTTATGGAGGAAAGTCAATATCATATTTGGCACTTCGATGCTATGTATGTAGTAAACAAAGTTCTTAGCCTTATATAGTCATTCCTCATTTAGTTTTTGCAGTAATTCTGTAAGATAAGTAACTGTTGCTGTTTTTTCCATCTTATAGTAAAGGAACAAAGAAAGTAATGTGTCCTAAGGTGAGCAACTTGTAAATGAAGAAGCTAGGGTTAGAATCTGGGCAATCTGCTCTTAAGTCATGGTGGCTGTGTTCACTGGTAATCAATTCAGCCAGGCCAAAACAGATACTTTTTAAAATTTACTTAGGGCTTGCCTCACTTTACATCCAATGTTACTAAGTCAAGTTTGTTTTCTAATCTGTTTTAGTTCTTCCTACCTTCTCTTAAATAAGACCATACATACATGACCAAAATCAAATGGTTAGCTAATGTTGACAAATTATCTGAATGTCAAAGAACACTGTGTGCTCGTCTATGGGTAGAGCTATTCATGTTCTCATGAGCTTCAGAATAAACCTTGGGGGCCGGTTAGCCAGTCTAGCCTTCCCCTACCCAAGCTCCTGTATGTAAAGAACATAGCAGAATGCCTATCCTAAAGAAAGCAACATCCAGTTGTACCTTCCCTCTACAGAGAAGGGGGTTCTGGAAATTATTCTGTATCTGCTTATTATTCAGTTATAATCTAATTACCTACAAGGATAGTTTTCAAAAGAAAAGAAAAACTCCACAAAAACAAGAAGAGATCAGCAAGAAAATACCACACTTAGTACCATGTTACGTAGCTTATTACATAATTTCTCACGTATCCTTCTGAGGAAGTAAGATTGTTCTAGTTTGAATATAGGAATCAGGGAAGCAGAAGTTGGAATGGATTAGTTAGATTACAACTTAGAATCTAAAAGTGTCAGAACAAGAATAAAACATAATGAATATTTATAATATGAGGGGGCAGAAGAATTTGAAAACACATTTTCCAGATGTTTTTATGCATCTGTATGCCTACTTTCTGAAATAACATTAAAGTAAAAGTTACAAAATTAATTTCAGTAAAGAACTCCAGAGAATTGTGGTTTGAAACAATGAATAACTGTTAACTTTCTACAAACAACCATTGATTTTCTAACATATTAATATATATCATTCTCTAAATAATGATATATGTATATATATGTATGTATATACCTATGTATGTGTGTGAATATATATATAATCTCATTTATATATATGAAAGTATATATACATATATGAATGTATATGTATATATATGAATATATGTATGTGTATATATATATATGAATATACTATGTATATGAATGAGATTAGAGTTCTCTAGAAAATTCCTAGTTGAAGCTAAATACAAATTCAGAAGCAAAGATATGGGCTTTAGTCTATCCTTCATTTTGAAATTCTCTGATAACTCAGATTGGTCAGAAGTTTCTTAATGAATATCCTCTACAATGTCAAGCTGGGCATTCAGCTTAAAATAGTAGCATGTAGATCACAAAGTAACATATTATATGACCTTCTTGTGGGTATGTATCAAAAAGCTCATCCTTTCTTTGTGAAACCTAAATAATATATTGCATATCAGGCTTTTAACTCATTGTTTACCTCAAAAGATTGTAGCTGCAATCCCGAACTCAATGCTCCAGTTACATATAGTAATAACAAATATTTAGCCTTTAAAAATATAATTTTATTGTTATTATGAAGGTGTTGTAGAGGGGTTACCACTTCACAAGTCAGGTATCAAATATATTTCTCTTTTGGATAATGTCACCCCTTCATTTTCCTCCAGTTTCCTCCTCTTGTTTCTGTCCGCAAGTTACATAGTTCATTTTCCATGTAGTGTATACTGAGTAGCATGCTTGTATTTGCTTTTATTTAGTCTTTAAATAGATTAATGCTCTACTGACCCTTCACTCTGATATGACCATTTAGATGGGTGAAACTCAGCAGAACTAATCCCCCCCCCCCCCCCCCCCCCCCCCCGCCAGCAGCTCTTTACCTTGGCTGATGAAAACTTTTCTCAAACAAACCATAAGCAACAGCTGTTCATTCACATCATAAGCATTCACTTTCAGGCAGAAAAGCAGTTACCATGTGGGGAAGCCCTGTTGTGGAAGAACCATACCAGAGTACAGGGACCTCCCGTCTTAGAGCAGTTTAACTTCTATCTACTTTGCCTCTCTCTCACAAATGTCAGCCTATTTCTTTTTCTCTCTAGGATGAGAATAATCTGCTTTTCAGTTCCAATATAATCTAATAGAGAAGATGCCAAGAGAGAACGGGGGAGGGGTGGGGGGGTGGAGGAGTGTTTGTGTCTATAGGGTATGTGATAAGTAGTCTGGTAATAAGCTAATATGACCCGCACATATCTGGTGTTTCCATTCATATGAAATGCCATCATATCAATGTTTTCTCATCATTTTGACAAACTCACTGAATTATGGCCCCAGGAGATTGGAATGTTTCACGTTTGAGTTTAGAGGACAGTAGACTGACTGTATTCAAGGAGCCATCCTTTGGCACCGTCTCAAGTGCTCACTTTTTTTCTCCTTGGAGATCCTTTGTTATTGCACATTGACAACTTTGCAATTAAAGTGATTAATGATGTGCCCTAGTGTTTATGGGTCCTAAGGTCAGTGGGTCCTAAAGTGGCTATGCTGTGGGAAACTTAGCTCAAGCTCATCCCATAGGAGATGAGCCAAGCCCCTCCTCTTTTCTCTATGATTGTTGAGAAGTTAAATATATTAGATAGGATTAAATGTATTAGACAAGATATTTGTATAATAGACATAATTGGTAATATAAATAATCTCTACCAGCCTACTTCTGTTGCCTAATCCTTCATTCTTAAACATGAACTTGAAACTTCATTGGCTACTTTATTAATGGAAAAATGTTACTATGTAAATCGGTTTAAGAAAAACATGCATTAATTACAGTAAATACTAGTTAAAAGCTATGTAAGTGTAGCTCCATTTGTTGGGCATGCTTAGGTTGAAATTTTGCTTGATTCTTTTGAAGCTAATGTATGATGAGCTTTATTTATTCTATTTTTCTATTTGTTGTTCTAACTAGGACATAACAGTTCTGGATTTGAATAAATCTATTATAACTCATATCTCCTTTCAACTGTTCACCTAAGAATTCTGAAACTGGTCGTAATGTATAAGGGTTTTTTAAAATTTTTATTTGGGAACTTTTTTTTATTAAAACCAAGCAACTTTGAAAAGATTGTTCTAGCCACACTGGTGGCTTTGTTCTTTGGATTCCACAAACTGGTGATATTAGTGAGCTAAGTCACTGGTGTCTCACTGTCCTGGCTAACTACTGTGCAGAGCTGCCCACCAAGGGGAGAGAGAACAATGAACATATTGTGAGCCTGTGGCACGAAGCCACTGCCAGGATCCTTACTGATTTGAAACTCACACACTCACCAGTGTCCTGTGATGATTACTGTAGTTCAAAGAGAGATACATTATCACATCGTGATTTGAAGGAAAAAAAAGTAGGAATAATGTTATAATTACACCTCAGTTTTTTTTTAAAATTTAATTTAATTTTATTTGTGAACATACTGTACAGAGGGGTTACAATTACATGGGCAGGATAATGCGTACATTTCTTACCAAGCATTGCAGCCTACACCTCAGTTTTTAACTCTTTACTAATTTAAATAGCTTTTTAAAAATTAGTCTTCTTAAATGTAATCTCTGACATTATTCAGGGTTTAAAGAAAGAAAAGATAATTAGAAGAAATTTTACCTTAACAAATGCTTCTCCTTATTTATATAAAAGGACTTTCTCCCCAGGAAATGTTCCAAATAGACATATTCCAGTTTGCTGAAGGAAATTGAATTTTCTTCTTTAAACATTGGTTGAATCATATTCTTATCTTTGAGTATCAAACATACAGTTCAAGAACATACTAGATGAGTAAGATACTTTGCATAAACAAAGGCTTTAAGAATTTAATGACAAATATTTGAGCCATTTGTAGGAGACTTCAGTGGACATTTTAGACTTTATAAAGATTGGTTCTTTTAAAAAATATTGTTTGTAGGGTGTGTGTGTGTGAGTGTGTGTGTGCGCGTGTGCTTTACTGGGATTTGAACTCAGGGCTTTACTCTTTCTAGGCAGGTTCTGTTCTTCCTGAGCCATGCTTCTAGCTTGTTTTTCTTCTGTTTTGGGATAGAGTTTTGCTTTATGCCCAAGTTAGCGTGGACCAGAGTTTCCTATTTACACGTATCCTTTACAGCTGGGAAGTACATCACCATTCCCAGCTATTGGTTGATCCAGGGTCTTGAAAACTTTGTTCTTGAGATGTCCTCAAATGGTGATGCGCTCAATTTTTCTCACTCTCTCCCCCACTTTATCTCTTTCTCTCCCTCTCCCCACCCCACAATACCTAGGATTATAGCAATGAGTCATTGGTGTTTAGTTAAATAGTTCGTAAAAATAGCCAGGTGTGGTGGTACACAGTTGTAATTCTAGCTAACAAGGCAGAGGTAGGAAAATCAAACAATACCCTCCCCCCGCCCCCCCCCCCTGATAAATTGACATGTAAGACACCTTCTTCTCAAAGCTTAATGATTCTGTCTCTTTTCCATTTTTTTTTTTTTTTTTGCTTATGTGGTGCTGAGGAATCGAACCCAGGGCCTCGAGCATGCAAAGCAAGTGCTCTACCACTGAGCCACCTTCCCAGCCCCTATGATTCTGTCTCTTTTGATGGTCAGAATTAAAAAGAGAGAGAACTTAATTTTGTCTCATCCAGTATCAACTATTTTCCAATCTGTTTTTCCTACCAAAAGGTGTTTGTGTAATGGACTCACTCCAGGATTTTGAGAGCATGTTTCCAGTCTTTCCCCTAATTGTTCATCTGCATTTGTGAGAATGTCAGAAGAAAAAATGGGCATGCGTCCACATTTGAGATTTAAATTCTGTGAATTCAAAATTTCAATGTTTTCAGAGAATTTTTACTTAATAAAGTAGTGAGGATTCATTGTTTTTCTATGAATTCTCAACAAAATAAGTTGGTTTCACTCCAAAATCAATGAAACTGTTCTGGGGCCTGTGGAGGATTTTAATACTAATATCTATGTATCCATTCAGTCCATGAGGATTGAACCCAGGGCCAAATGCTCTGTTTTTGAGCTATATTCCTAGCCTTAAAACTTAAAGAGTCAGCACCAATAAGAAACTGAGAAGGGTTGTTTTCATAGACATATAGAGTCTTACTTAGTTTGGTAACATCTAGTGACTATTAGATACTCTATTTCTGGTTTTCAGAGCTAAGAATGGAACCCAGGGCTTTGTGCATGCTAGGCAAGTTCTCTACTCTGAGCCAAGTATTATATTCGTTTTACAAGTTAGTGGGTTTTTTTCTTGAGTGGATTAAAAACTAGCATCTATTAGAAATTATTAGTTTATTAGTTGTTACATCTTCTATACATGTTTACAACTATATTCCAAGAGCTTTTTCCCCTTCTATCACTCCCTCTTCCCTCATTTCCCCTTCCCAGAACAATTTAAAAAGGATTCATTGGTCTGTTTTCATAGTTGCAAATAGTCTATTTCAACTGTATTCATCTTCTTTCATCCTCATTATTAGCCTAACCCCCTCCTCCTACTACTCACATCCCCAGATTGTTTTTATGTTACTAGAAATGGTCCATGTACCTCAAATGTCCAGACAAAAAAGAAGAAATAAAGAAATGAAAGGATACTGGCTTCTTTGTTTTGGAAAATGTTCAATAGTATATTGGGTAGTTTTAATATTTAGATCTTTGTGATTACAACTTCTTGTGAAATTTCAATGAAAGGAAGATTTCCACTGTTTGGTGCTTGAACATTTTTTTGTTATAATAATCCTGTAAACTAAAAGATAGATTGCCTGTTGAGAGTGTACATGAGAATTCTGTAACTGTACTGAGTATAACCTGTACTCCAGTATTTGAATGTTAGCATTCATTGTGGCCTTTTCTTACCTTAGCTCATTGTTTAGTCAGTGCTTGCCACAGCTAGCCAAATTAGTTGTTATTGGAAAATTGAGTTGCTGCTAATAATGTTGATCAGAGTTCAATGCTAGATTATGCTCCTGAAGACCCAATACATAGCAATAGTGTCTTCTGTGTGTGATATGTTGCCATGATAATAAAACAGTTCATGTTTTATGCAGTAAAATTATTATGGCTTAATAATCATCTACTATGTTTATATTTTGTGAATTCTAAACGATTTTTTTGTTCTTGTACTGGTATGAGAGGAATCAAATAGCTTTTTGAAATATTAAAAATAATATGTGCTTTAATATTGAGTAAATAGCTTTTAAATCATGAGAGACTTTTCTGATCATTTTGTTAATATCTTTGAATATAGCCAGAATTTTGTTTTGATTGTGTGGGACTGAGGCTGAAACTTGAGGCCAGGGCACTGTTCCTTATTAGTTCTTTTGCTCAAGGCTGGTACTTTACCCCTTGAGCCACAGCTCCACTTCTGGCTTTTTTTTATAGTTTAGTGGAGATAAGAGTCTCAAGGACTTTCCTGCCTGGGCTGGCTTTGAACTGTGATCTGCAGATCTCAGCCTCCTGAATAGCTGGGATTACATGTGTGAGTCTCTAGCATTTGGTTTTGGTTGTGTGTGTGTGTGTGTGTGTGTGTGTGTGTGTGTGTGTGAATGTGAATTATTGGTGTTAATTACCTCACAGAAATAATTTTTTAGTATATATTTTTTATTGTAAAGATAAGAAATAATTTTCATCTCTTATGAGATAATTACTCCAAACCAATTATTGTTACTACTTAGTTTGTGATATCTAAAAAGGTACCCAGTACAAAGAAAAATCATAAATTAAAAATAAGAATTCACTTGAATTTGTAAAATATGAAAAGTTGTATACATAGACTTTCATCTGGCTTTCTTTTTTCTCTCCGCCACATTCATGACTAATGACATGGTATGTGTCAGGCACTGTGCTAAGATGTAGATCCAAATGGGTCAGGGTCATTGCCTTTATGGAAATTAGATCCTAGTGGAAGAATTCCCAGTTTAGTTTATGCATAGCAAGTACATTAACTTGTATAAACTTTTAAGAAAAGTACAATGTAGATTATTCATTCAAAAACTCAGTTCAACTAGAATGTGAGTGACCTAATATCCTGTGGACATGTTCATAGATGTTGGAGAAAAGGGAGACACTGATGGAGACTGGATTCAAGTGAGACTCAAGGAGAAGGATGTCATGTTTATTATACTTTACTTTAAAGGTATAGGATGACTTTAACTTAAAGATGAAACATTGGATTGGTATTTATTTTTTCACAACTAGAGGCTAGTAATGAATACCTGGTGCGTAAAGATACTGAGTCTTGCAATATCTGGCTTGCCATGAACTAGTTAGAAGATGGTGAAGAGTTAGAACTATGAATTATAAACATACATATGAAAAAATAAGCATACATATGATGATGATTTAGCATATAGTGATAAAACCCCACTAATAAGAAATTTGTAAATATATAACAATTCATGTTCTTAAAATTTTTTTCTCTCCTTTTCCCTTCCCCCCAGAGCATCTGCTACATCCAAGCCTGAGCCAGTTACTGTTCAGAAGGTACGTTTCTAATCACTATGCTACCATTTGATTGCCTCTCCTGAGACATTGTGATTTCTGTTTCTGTCTCAGGGTACTGACATTTAATTTATAGTCTTAATACAGTTTTCTCTTTCATGATTCTTTTCCTTAAAAGATAAAAAATTAAAGTGGAAATAAACACCTTACCATATGTAATTATACTTACATAATGTTATTTCTAAAGCTATACATTACCAATAACTTATATTTACTTTTGATTTTTCTACTTTTAATCATGTGTTTGTTTTTTTTTTTTTTTTGGTCGGCCGTGGGGCTTGAACTCTGGGCCTGGGCGCTATCCCTCAGCTCTTTAGCTCAAGGCGAGCACTCTACCACTTGAGCTACAGTGCCACTTCCGGTTTTCTGGTGGTTTATTGGAGATAGGAGTCTCACGGTCTCTTCTGCCCAGGCTGGCTTTGTACCTCGATCCTCAGATCTCAGCCTCCTGAGTAGCTAGGATTACAGGTGTGAGCCACCAGTGCCCAGCTTTTAATCATGTGTTTTTAAAAAGAATAAATAAGTAGTTACCCAAAATGAGACTGGGAGTCTTAATAGCATCCAGTCTTGCATTCATGGTAGCCTTTATCAGGTCTTTAATTTATGCTTTTTGATGTTTTTAATACATCACTATTTTTGGAAATTCATTGATTTATTTATTTACCTATACATCAAATTACTTGCTTTCCT
Source organism: Dipodomys ordii (assembly GCF_000151885.1). Taxonomy (NCBI): domain Eukaryota; kingdom Metazoa; phylum Chordata; class Mammalia; order Rodentia; family Heteromyidae; genus Dipodomys; species Dipodomys ordii. The sequence goes on from NW_012267338.1 coordinate 6,264,273, forward strand.
CGGTTACTTTTCGGTTTTGTAGAATGTTACCTTTCAAAAAAATACACAAATACACATACTAGAGTTACCACTGTTTATTTTCTTAAGTTTTTCGTTAGTTTTCTTTTGGAATGGTAGTGTAAGGATTTTTTCTTCAATATTATAGAAGCTTACTCTGATTTCAAAGAAAATGAACTTTGAATATGCTGTGGGATAAGGATTTACAACACAAATTCTGGTAATTTTTGTAGGAATTGATTTTTATTACTAGCTTTGGCTGCTGATAAAGAGGGAGTATCTCTAAGATAATTATTTTCCTCAGAAGATTATTAAATATTTATTTTGGAAAAGGGAAAGAATGTTATTGTTTCTCTGAGTCATATCTTAAATCATTCAGAGAAACATAACTGGATTAAGGGAGAAAGGAAGGGTTGATTTTTTTTAAATTTTGTTTGTAAATTCTTGATTCAAAATAACTAGAATGTGCTCATATCTGAGTTCAGATGGAAATCATCTATTCTTTACTTTGTTTTTTAATTGAAAAGTTTTAAATGTACTGCTTCTTCATGAATCAAGTAATTGCACTGTGGAAAGAAGTGACAGATGTTTAAAAGATGAATTATAATTGATACATATTCTAAAACATTTCAATTAGCAAATTTATATTCTTTAGAATATATCTAAATTGATAGTGTTATGGTGGCCTACAGGCTTTTCAGTAGTTTTTTTTTTTTTCTGCTTGGTTTCCTAAATGTTTTGGATCTTCTTTCATTTTCATAAATGAAAATATGCTTCTTGTTTGCATCTGTGCTGTGCATGTGTAGAACAGTTAGCATGCATGCTATGCTGTTTCAACTCATTGTTTTTCCTGGAAATGTAACATTTGAGCTGCCAATGTGATTGTGTTTGTCTTTTACAAGTCAGCTGTGTGTTTGCAGCGAATATATTTTGCATGTATTTGGTATGTTTTGTGTATATGTTTATTTTTATTTCACATAGGGAGAACCTAAAGAAGTAGTTAAGCCTGTGCCCATTACATCTCCTGCTGTGTCCAAAGTCACTTCCACAACCAACACGGCCTACAATAAGGCACCTCGGCCCTTTGGTTCTGTGTCTTCACCAAAAGTCACCTCCATTCCATCACCATCGTCTGCCTTCACCCCAGCCCATGCCACCACCTCATCACACGCTTCCCCTCCACCTGTGGCTGCTGTCCCTCCTCCCCCCTTCTCTGCATCTGGACTGCATGTTAATGCCAACCCTAGTGCTGACCAGTGTTCTTCTGCACTGAGCACGGGTAAAACTGCAGTTAATGTCCCACGGCAGCCCACAACCACCAGCGTGTGTTCCGAGCCTGCTCAGGAGCTAGCGGAGGGACAGAGAAGAGGATCCCAGGGTGACAGTAAACAGCAAAATGGGTAGGTGGCCAAGGGGGCTTTTGCTCTTACCAAAACTCTTCTTTCAGGTATTTCCAGGAAACACTTAGCCTCAGGCCCTCCAGTCAGCTGTTTCTTGAAGGAAGCACCTTCTGCAAAGCAGTTATAGGTTAATCAAGCCTAAGTATGCATTCTAATGCGTTCTGATCACGTCACATACCTTGTAACTCTTTCCTCCGCATCCTGACACATTCAGCAGCTGGCACTTATAATGCAAAGCAAAGTGTGGACCTTTCTTTTTTAAATTTTCCATGCTTTCATTGGCTACATAAAACTTAAAAAGTGGATTATAGTTATTCTCTTATGGATGTCACCTTAAGAAGAGAAAAAAAAATAGAATTTGTAAGGCTCTTTCCCACTGGAAAGTAGTTGAGAAAACAGAAAAAATAACGAGTTAACTTTTGACTTGGATCTATATATGAAGGATCAGCTTAGAGCAAATAGCTTATATGTCTAGAATGTTTGTTGGAAATGAACTTTACTATTTGGGCGGGGGAGTCGGGGCAGGGAAAATGGGAGAAAAATGAGGGAGGAGGTAACAGTGTTTGATAAGAAATGTACTCATTATCTTATTTATTAACTGTAACCCCTCTGGAAATCACCTTTACAATAATATAAAATAGAAAGCAATCAGTAGGGATAAAACAATAAGGGATGTTTCAAGCATTCATAATCTTTCATTTTGAGGGATGTATTTTTTTTTTTTTTTGGTCCGGTCATGGGGCCTGAACTCTGGGCCTGGGCACTGTCCCTCAGCTCTTCAGCTCAAGGCTAGCGCTCTACCACTTGAGCCACATTGCCACTTCTGGCTTTTTTTTTTTTCTTTTTGCTTATGTGGTGCTGAGGAATCGAACCCAGGGCCTCAGGCAAGCGCTCTACCACTGAGCCATCTTCCCAGCCCGAGGGATGTAATTCTTAAGAATTATTTCAACTTGCTTAAAAAATTTGAGCCCTACCTTTATAGGAATATATCTTCATCAGCCTTCAGTTTTTAGATGGTTGTTGTGGTCTTTTTGACATTCAGTGAAGTTACTTTAAGGCAGTCATTTAGTTAAAAATCACTTTGATTAGATGGATTGCGACATGAATGAACTTTAAAAGTAAAGTAATCTGCACATGTGATCATTCTCACCAATGCCAGTCTGCAGGAAAATATAATTAAAATAATTGTGTGGCTAGGTCTTTGTCATGAGCTCTAATCCCTTCTGAGTGTTGATTCAGGGAATGAAGAGGCTGTGCCTTCTCTAGCCCCGCTGCCATGGTAACTTGGGGCCTTGAAAGAGGTGGCAGGACTCCAGGCTGCTGTTGGGAGGGAACAGGAGCTCTGGGAGGGAGACCAGTTACTGGGTTGTACGGAGGGCTTTCTGCTTGTGGGTAGCTTTTTAAAGTCTTTATGTGTGTTAAGGAAAACTAGAGCCCTTCAAAGAATATTATTTCTTCTTTCATGGAAGGAAGAGAAGGCTATGCAGCATTGAGCTGTGTTTATTTTTATTTCTTATTTTCTCTATGTTTACTTTAAGGCACTAGATTTTAGAGTAATCAGAGTAGATAATCTGAAAAGAAAGATGCTGCCTATTAAATCCTAGCCCCACCGGAAACAGAAATGGTTTACTGTGTGTATGAAGTTCCACTGTTAGTAGAGAAAAAAGGTAGTAGTGTCTTAAATCATCTTTCCCAATTAGCACTTCTTAAAATTTCACTGGAAAGTCTCCCTAATGGAAAACTGTAGTGGTCAAAGCAGATTGAAGTTATGGAAAAGCCCTAGGTTAAAAAAAAAAAAGCTTCAGTTTTGTGTTTTATAAGCACAGGTTGGTGATTAAACTTGAAATGACTTAAAGCGTATTTTCGAGCTGAAACCGGGTAGTGTTACGGTTCCAGGGCTTTTGAGGTGGCTTCTTAGTCTGGAGTGTTTATTAAGCTCTGGCTTGGTATACAGCACTGTGCAGAATCTAAGAGAAAAGGAGTTTGTTACATGTTTTGCATCATTAACAAGCAAGTTAATGCCAACTGTATGTGTTTTAAAATAGCTTGATTTCAAATGTTGTCCAGATGTTAGGACAATGAAAACACAATTATTCCCCCAAACCAATTAGGGTGTCTTTTAAAGACACATTTGCTATGTTCTTTCCCTCACTACCTTTAGATTAGAGAAATAAAAATTAAATCACTTACTAGCCAGTGATATCAGCTTGAAGAGCAGGTGTTTTATGATATTTATGAATCTTTTCCTGCAACAAGTATCAAACTGATTTTCTCTTCAACTTTTTGTTGTTGTTGTTGGTCGTGGGGCTAGACCTGTGGGTCTGGGAGCTGTCTCTGAGCTCTTAAGTTCAAGGTTAAAGCTCTACCACTTGAGCCACCGCACCACTTCCAGTTTTCTGGTGGTTAATTGGAGATAAGAGTCTCAGAGAGAGAGTCTCACAGACATCCCTGCCAATGGCTTTCAACTGCAATCTTCAGACCTCAGCCTCCTGAGTAGTTAGGATTACAAGTGAGCCACCAGTGCCCGGGTCTCTTCAGCTTTTTACAGTTGTCTTTCCCAGGTTTTTATAATGTTAGCAAATATAAAACTCTTGCGAGTTGTTACTTTTTATGAATTACTTTTATTGAAACAATTCATATTAGTAACCAAAATTTTAAGAGTTGGGAAAGATGTAAAGTCAAATACTTCTCCTGGCTTTACCTTAATCCAGTAGGAAGATGGCTAATATTTAGTGATTGAAAGTAGCAGGCTAGTATGCCAATTTTTTAGATACAGATGTATATGGGACAAATAAACATAATCATAAATAAGTTATTAGTTAAACACTATTACTAAGAAAGAATTATCCAAGTTTCTTATTAAGTAGGATAGACTCGAAATTATATTGATATTTTAAGAATATTTCATGATGATGTAAGCGTTCAACTTTTCCTTCTTGTAATTAATAATGATTAAGGCACTTTAGGAAATTTAAGCCTTTTTTCTACAAAGCATTGCTCTGAGCATTTACTACTGAATGGGATTTTATATCCCAAACTAGAAGAGCAGCTGTCTTTAGCAGACTACTTTTCTGTTTCCACATGTCCTTGCATTGTAATGTGCCGCTGCTTCTAGGAGGTAAGTCTTTGGTATTTGATATTAATTTCAATTTTGTTTGGACTGAAATTTCTTCTAACAGTTTCTATGTATTTTGAAGAATCTGCCTTTTGGAAAGTACAAGAGACGGTGATATGTAGTAATATTTCAAAATACTTTTCTTTTTGCAGAAAACACATGTGACAAAGTTAGTATTCACATTACTGGAGAGGAAATATGGTGATTTATATATGAGTAAACAGCATGAATGCCTGATTTTTGCAAAATTAAATTTTGCAAAAGTTGCTGTAGTTTACAATAACCACGTACAGTGTTTTTAGTCAGTTTGATTTGCATTGCTGTGTTGTGATGAATTGCTTTACAGTAATACATAGGAGTATTTAAGTGATGTCATGAAATACATGTGGAGGTTTGCTGTGTAATGCTTGGAAAGAGGCCATGTGTAAGAAATGCAGTTATTATCAACAGAGACTACTAGAAGACAAAGATCAGAGTGGAGAGAAAGCACAATCATTTGTACTTCCAGTAAATAGCATATATAAAATAAGTTGATTACAAATTAATATCAAAAGCTAGTATTTCATAGTTTTCTAACACTTTCCTTGATTTGCCTAAATTCAAGCACTATGACTAGCCAGTTTAGTTTTGTATATGTAGATAATAGAAAATCTATATAATCTTGAAATTAGTCAAGTGAGATAATTGTGAATTTATTAAATGTCTTACCTAGTTGGCATAACCATTCAAAAATCACTATGATATAGTTTTCAAATTTGGCTTTTGTACATGTTCATATTGACATTAAACTGCTAGTGATTACTTTAAAAATAAAGCAATAAGCTGATAATACCACTTTAGATAAGAGCTTAAAGTAATTTTGTATCAATTAACTTGTTATTCTGCACACATACAGAAATTTCCTCATTATACTATAAAGTAGAATCAGGAATACAGAAGGCAAATCTTGAAATATATATATATACACCCTCAAAATTAACTACTGAAATATTAGAGCAGCTTCTTTATAATTAGATTGATTTTACCATATAATTTCATTTTATATACATAATTATATTGCACTCCAGTATGTCCTCCAGCTTTTGTCTCTTTAAAGTTAACTTATACATAACAACTACACAGTTACTAGATTCTAGTGCAAACAGTTTGATTTGAATAAGGGGAAAAGGGATTTAAAAAACTTAATTTAGGCATTTAAGTTAAATGGAAATTTTTAAAATTAAAGATTCAGATTCATTCAACTATTAATGAATTATTGGGCTGGGTGCTGTAATCCTAGTTACTCAGGAGGCTGAGATCTGAGGATTGCGGTTCAAAGCCAGCCTGCGCAGTAAAGTCCGTGAAACTCTTACCTCCAGTAAACCACCAGAAAACTGGAAGTGGCTCTGTGGCTCAAGAGGTAGAGCACTTGCCTTGAGCTGAAGAGCTGAGGGACAGCTCTGGACAGACAGGTCCAGAGATCAAGCCCCATGACCAACAAAAAATTTTAAAAAATAAAAGATTATTATTTATCAGTGATAATACATTACTAGTGATGTATTATCATTAATGATATATATTGTTATATATGATTATTATATATAAGATGCTATATTGTAATACATCCTTAATATATCAAATTAATATAGCAATAATATAGCAATTAATGGTAATATAGTGGTAAATAATATTTATTAGTTTGCTATTCTTTGTACTGGGTTTCTAAATACATTGTATGATCTACTTCTCATTTGAACTGAATTCTGAGGCATTACATAATTTTCCTAAGTCACCTGTCATGTTGAGTGTATAGTTAAGATTTAAGCCTAGGTCTTTTGAAGCCAAATCTTGATTTGTCTTTCATGGTGTCACTTGTTTGTGGCTTGGGCATACTCCTATTATTTTGAGTTACCATTTATTTTTAGTTTCAATTGATTTGAGGCTATATGAAGGAATTCATTGACATTAGTTAATTGTTAGATTTGTGCTAAAACAGTTTATTTCCAAAGTTCCTTCAAATATTTTAAACATAAACCCTTATAAGACATTTGAAGGATAGAAGTGCAGTATTTTGAAGTGTTGGGAGAAGAAATATTTTGTAAATTAACTTTGTCAAAGCTTGAAGGGACATGGGCAGAATGACTAGGATCAGGTCATCTGGCTGTCACATTGACATGTCTGCTACTGTTGTATTTCCTCGAATATTTGAAGCATGTTGATTGACTCAGTCTTCCTTACATTGGAAACCCTTCATAGAACATTTCTTCTGTTTTTGGTCAGTTATGAGGCTTGAACAAACAGCTTGGACGCTGTCCCTGAGCTTTTGTGTTCAAGGCTAGCACTCTACTAATTTGAGCCACAGAAATGCTTCCAGTTTTGGGGTGTTGAATTGGAGATAGGAGTCTCATTGGCTTCTCTGCCTGGGTTAGTTTCAAATTGTGATTCTCAGATCTCAGCCTTCTGAATAGCTAGGATTACTGGCATGAGCCACCAGCGCCTAGCTTTCCCTCCAACTTTATACTGACATAAAACATTTCCCTTCAATTTAAAAATACTTAAATTTCCATCTGAAAGTTGACTCTTTTCAGGAGAGGTTATTTTATGTAAGTATTTCTCTACTACTTAAAATAGCAAGGCAGAGTAGAGAATGCTTTATACTGTGACTTAAATGACTACAGAAAATACAGGAGAACTTTTGAGATGAACTTATTCCTGAATCCCATGCTCATGTGGTAGAAATAGTCAGGTGTTGAGTTTATGAAATTGACTTTGACATGTGGGAATATAGCAACACCAATCAGTCTTAATATTAAAATTGATAGGCAGTGTTTTCTATGTTTATAATGAATTATTATTTACTCTGAATACTCAGAATTGAAGCATGCACTATAATGTATACATAAACTATGACGTTTATACTTTATTCTCTATAAGGGAATGCAAATGCATTTGCATTTTAATAATCTTACTCTTATTAATTAGAGAAATATACTTGCAAGTTTTCTGTCTTTGGGTATTATCACCCAAGTCCCTTCACTATTTCAAATCAGGTGGACCTTTCTAGGCAACAATTATATCACTGATAATGCAACATGATGTAGTTCCCGCTTATTAGATCTCAAGTTCCAAACCTTGCTTTGGAGTGAGGGTGGCGTTAAGGAGAGTAGGCAAGGGTATGAGAATTGAGAGAAAGTAATTTTTCCTGGTCCTCTGTGCTTGTGCTTTGTTTTTAGCCCTTCATTTAGGGGAAAATACTCAAATAGTTTTTCTCAATGTTTGTAACTTAATTTATGTGATTACCCTTACACTGAATAGCTACACTTTTATAATATGAGACTGGAAGTTTTTTTTTTCCTTTTCTGATTTTAACAGTGACTTTCAAAGTTCTCTATTTCTACTTGTTAAATGACTTCATTCTTTGCCTTTTGTAAGGAACGTAACAATTTATATGCCCACTAAGATGAATTCTATATAGATTTTATTATGGATTATTTTTAGTAGGTAGATCTTGCTTTTCAATAACTTGAAACTTTAACCAGTACTAATGAATAAAGTAGTTTTTGTGTTGAAAGGGTGGAAACTAGTAAAAGTGCTGTCCAAGCTTATCAAATCATAACCATGTTAGCAGAATTTTAACTAACATTTGTATGTGTTTGTCTATATTTATATGATTACTTTGAAGCATGTTTTTTGTGTATTGTCCTCACTTAAATTCTTTGCTTTGAAATTTGCTGTTTCAATTTTTTTCTTTCTTTTCTCCCTAATCTCTGTTTTCCATCATCCTGGACATATTCATATCTCTTCTATCACATCTTCATTGTGTGTATTTTCCGTCTACAGTAACCCTGGTACCGTGTAAGTACTTAACTCCTGGTTCATTTTGTGATTTTCATGATTGTCCCTTTGTAACTTTTAATCTTGCTTTCCATTTACTGTCATCAACAAATTCTTGTTACTGTCATCTCATCCCCCCCAAAATTTAAGGAGCATATGAAACATATTTTTCATGCTGAAGAACTTCTTATAAATACATATGCATTTGGTACACCAACACCTAGGCAGTGGAAAAACTTCAGAGGCTAATTTAGGGGATAAATATTATGTGTACTCAAGTGAGAGATATAATTTGGACCTCCCTTCTTTAATACTTTTTTAAAATTTAAATTGTTATTTTAAAGGTGATATACAGAAGGGAGTTACAGTTATATAAGTGTATGTTTTTAACTTTGAAGGAACTTGCTAATTTTGAATGTCAGTATTTTGTAGTGAATTACATCTGCTATTTTGTGAACAAATATTATCGATTCTGTTCCTTTACATATGCAGATGACCCATAATCTTGGCTAATGCACTGCATTTACTTTTCTAGTCATCATTAAAGAATATATGATGAGGATCATTATTGTGCGTTAGGAGCTGTGGGAAGTACTTTACATACATTATCTGTTTTATTTATTCCACAGGGCCATCTTTAGGGTGCAATTTCCATTTCTCAAATGGAAAAACAGACTTAGAGAGTGAAGTGATTTGCATAAAGCACATTGAATGGAGGATGTAGTGCTCAAAACTTCATCTGTCTGACTCTAAGTCTGTTATTAACTGCAAACCTATTTTATTCTTCATTGGGGAGAAACTCCATTGTACTGGAGTTTTTATAGTGTAACTATCCACATGACAACGGTCATATGACATGTTAATACACTATGATTTTCTAGCAGTGAATTAAAACTTGTAGGTCCTGCCACCCACATCTGCCCACATTTAGAACACTTTCTTTACTCAGAGCTTCTGCCAATAGTCTACTAATTAAGACATTCTTTTTTCTCTTCTGAACTTCAATTTATAGATTGTAGCAGATTTTTTTGTCTTATTTAGATGGGAGAGAAGTGGAGAATATATATTATGTCCTTAAAATGTTGAAGTAATATAACTTGTAAATCCCTTAATATATACCATGTTCACAGAAAGAAGTGAATGTTAGCAAACTCAGAATTCTTGAACTCTGTAGTTTACATGTCTCTTTGACATGTATTATTAGACTTAATCCTTAGAATCATGCTTCTTTCATTTTTTTGGCAATACTGAGGTATAAGCTCAGCCTCATCCTTACTAGACACTCCCCCAGCCCTGTATGTGTTGGGTATTTTTTAGGATGGGATCTCACTTTATATCCAGGCTAGCCTGAGTTCGATCCTCAGATCTGTGCCTCTGCATGTTGTTTGAATAACAAGTGAGTATCACTGTGCCCAACCGTCAGTTGAGAGCAGAGTCTTGGAAGTTTTTGTCTGCCCTCTCCATCATTTCCTCCCTCCCCTCAGCTCCCCAGGCTGACCTAGAACCACCATCCCTCAATTTATTCTTGCTTTTCAAGAAGCTAGGATTGCCACCACATGTTATGTGGAAGGATTTATTTTAGTATAACAGGATAAAGTAGGGAGAAATGGAAAAGAGAGACAAGCATCTTGCTCCCCAGAAAGAAAATGGGAGTTAAAGCTCTTTTTATGATACGCTTGATTTTTTTAAAATAAAGATCTCAGGTTTCAAATATCCCATATATCTTTATTGATATTGCACAATAGATTTTTATTTTTTAAGGTAAATGATGGCTGGGCCCATGACTGAGAAAACCATAGCTAACAGTTCTGACCCTTTTTAGAATTACTTTTGGAATTTCTGGTTTCACCTATAATAAAGCATTCTTGATTCCTGGGCCTGAGATGATCTAATTCTGTTTAAAATCAAACTTTCCTAGCATCATACTGACACTTAACTGTGGTTGGATTGTAGTTCATAATTTGGTTTTTATGACACAGGAAGACTGATGAAAGGTTGATACAAGTTATTTCAAATTGTTTGATTTTTTAATATTGTAGACTTTACATTTCCAAGTTTCCTTTTATTCCTTATTCTTTTCTTTTCCTTTTCTTCATGTTGGAAATTTTTCTTCTGCTGCCTTCTTCTGTCAATTAAAAGGAAAATCCCACCTAAACGGTAATCTCTGTTGAATATATTTTTCTCCTACTAGTTCATATTAACATTATAAGTGAATTTATTTAACTAATTAAAAAAAAGCCTAATCTATGTTAGAAAAGTAGTATTTAAAAAACTGAAGCCAAGTATATTTGCACAAGCCAACTATTTACATAAAAGGAATATTGAGGATTAAATGTACCAATTATAAATAATTCACCACAGGGTATTTTATCCACATAATTAATTTAAATGTTTGCATTGTTGTTTTTTCTTTTCATCCCTAGCCCACCAAGAAAGCACATTGTGGAGCGCAATACAGAGTTTTACCACATACCCACTCACAGTGACGCCAGCAAGAAGAGACTGATTGAGGACACTGAGGACTGGCGCCCAAGGACTGGAACAACTCAATCTCGCTCCTTCCGAATCCTCGCCCAGATCACCGGGACTGAACATCGTAAGGGAACTAACTTCTAGGGATTTTTTTTTTCCAGTATGAATTTGGGATTGTTCCTTGTTTTCTGTCCACATAGCTATGGATCTTAAAGAATCAATATTCTTTACCCCAGAGAGTGACCCTTTGACCTGTTGGCAGTTATTAAAAAGCAATCCTGAGACATGTCATTCACTTTTAAATTAAGCTGTACATAATATGGGTACTGTAAGTAAGATGCCCAGTCCAGGAGCCTTATATTGAGCAGAAGAGAGGAGGAGGAGGGGAAGGGAGAACTATTGATTCTAGTATTTAGTGATAACATGGTAATTTTTTTAAATTGTCTCTGAAACTTGGACAGTTAATATTGACTAATAACAGTAATTACTTTAGTGACTTTAAGGTTAAAGTAAACTAATATTGGATATTATTATATTTCAGTGAAAGAATCGGAAACTGATAATGCAAAGAAGGCAAAGTAAGTTCTTTGTTTTTAAAATTGAATGCTTCTTTCATGAATGGGCTGATTTGGTTTTTACAGATTTTGAAGTGCAATGGTATGCCATCCTGTCTTTGCAAATAGAAGCTAAGCATTTCAGTGTGGTACCTTTCTTGTGATTTAATTGTACAACTTACAAATTTTCAAGATAGCGATATTGTCTGTATTTATGGCTAAGGTATATTCTCTTTGGTATTGAAATAGACGTGGTCACAGAAGTGGATTTGGGATGCTTTGCTAACCATTTATCTCTAGGAATGAGTCCATGTGTTATCTCACATTTACTTTATAGCATAAAAATGTATGTTTCCAAGAGGCTTCTGTAGACTTCTGCATTTCTAAAAATGTCTACTCTTTAAACTCTTCATTATTTAACCAAAAAAACTATGTGAAATGAGCTTTATTTATAAAGCATGTGTTCTGCATGTTGGAATTAGTATAGAACCTGTTTTCTTTCTCTTTCTTATGACTCTTCTATCACTCTTGTTTTTATTTCCACAGGGAAAAGATACCCCTTCACGTCTTTAGTCCCAAATACACAAAATTACGTGACTGGCACCATGAAGTTTCAGCACGTGCTCTTAACGTACAGTGATTCATGAGCCTAGCAACCCCAAGCAGCCAGCACATACCTTTTCATTCACCTTTTGTTTTTCAACTTCATAGCAAAATCTGTATTACATTTGACCTCTGAAAAAAGTAGAACTTTACTTTTCTAACAAATTCCTATTGTGAAAACCAGAAAGAAAACCTATTGTGCCAATTGGTAGTTCACAAATGTTAAAGCAAAAAAAAAAAGGGACTAGATTTAATTCAGTGTGTTTATATCTGTTTTCATTGTTATTATTATGATCATAATCTTGGACAAGGAATTATTTTCCTAAGTGTATTTGGCTGGTAGATTGAAGCAGAGACAGGAGAGTAAGTCATGTCTTTATTTAATTTTGAAAATACTTCCTTTATGTTATTACATTTCCCAAGATTATTTTAAGGTCATTATTATGGAATACCCAAAGTTCATTGTAAATTAAGTAAGCAAATGTGAGGAGACAAGATTAAAGAGAAGACTTCATTAGAGTTCATTTTTTGTAGATTTAGGTATCCTGGAAAGCAAGGACTGTTCGGAATGGCTATGTGAAGAGGTAGAGGGCAAGATTTTGCTCCTAAACAAAGCAGAGAAGAGAATTCTCTCCTTTTTGCAGTACGGTGTTCTTTTGGTTTGGTTAGATTTAAAATCCTAGTTTCTACCAAAGGAAATATATCTCAGCTGGGATCTTACAGGATAACAGATTTCTAGGTGTCTACTAGGAAGAGATGTATAGAAAAGTAGATTTGCTTTATTTCCAATTAAAAGAAAATGACACAAAATAAAATGCAGTTTAAATGATTTTACTTAGTATTATATTTGCTGTGTATTGCTAATCAATCCTAGGAAGTTTTGTTTTGAGCAATACATTGAAGCCACATACCTGACCAGAAATATTTTGTGCCTTGTAACGTAATGTATTATATATTAGATCTGCATAGTAATAATTGCATTTTGATGTTTGGAAAAGTATTGTAATAAAGTTGCCTTTAACTTAGCTTTATATTTGTCCTCTTTCCTTGAGGCTAGTAACTGTGCCATTGAGGATTTGTTATGGTATCACTTAAGTAAATTAAGTAATTGTCTTGATATTTCGTTTGAAAATAATTTTTAGGTTTTGAAGCTGCTGAAGCTTCATAAAACATATAAACCATGGCAAAGGTCCATATTTATTTTTTTCCTCCTGAAGTATGACCTTACATTATATAACATGGTTTGTAATAAAATGGCATATAAGATAGTTAGACTGTGATACAAAAAAGAATTATTCTTTTATATGAAAATGATCACTAAAGATTCTTTATACATACATCCAATGTTACATTCTTATTTTTCTTTTTTCTCCCTTCCTTCCTTCCTTCCTTCCTTCCTTCCTTCCTTCCTTCCTTCCTTCCTTCCTTCCTTCCTTCCTTCCTTCCTTCCTTCCTTCCTTCCT
>NW_012267338.1:6277739-6369645 GCF_000151885.1 Dipodomys ordii
CTTCCTTCCTTCCTTCCTTCCTTCCTTCCTTCCTTCCTTCCTTCCTTCCTTCCTTCCTTCCTTCCTTCCTTTTTTTGGCAGTTGTGGGCCTGGGAGCTGTCCCTGAGCTCTTCAGCTCAAGGCTAGTGCTCTACCACTTGAGCCACAGAACCACTTCTGGTTTTCTGAATGGTTTATTGGAAATAAGAGTCTCACAGACTTTCCTGCCAGGACTGGCTTTGAACTGCGATCCTCAGATCTCAGCCTCCTGAGTAGCTAGGATTACAGATGTGAGCCACCGGTGCCCAGCATACATTCTTATTTTTCTATAGTTTAATGTCACTGTAGAGTAGGAGAGATGCTTGATACCTTGAGAAACTTAAATTTTGGTTAGTCATTTGTTACTATTAAAATTTAGCCCCTAAATGTTTGTGTCTAGGATATTGTTATGCTCTTTTCCTCTAAATGTCATGATATATAAGATATCTTTCTTTTATTACACTAATTCTTCAAATACTTGCCTGCTGTGCTTTTAGGATCCTAACATCAATCCCAGTTATTACTATGATCTGTCCTCTGGAAGAATATCGACTTTCCTAGCCCAGGCTTTCCTGTACCTAATAATTCATTCTTGATCTCACAAGATAAGTGTTAGAAAGATTGAATTAAAGTCACATAAAAATGATGTGCTAGGGTAGATGTGGTATTTTCCATCAAGAACCAAGTTTCTAAAAGAACTAGTGAGCTGATAGAACTGCTAGAAAGAATTTTAGGTAAATTTAAGAATTCTTCCCTAAAACAGACAAAAGAGCTTTCTAATTTGAAATAGGTACTAATGAAAATAAGAATTTAGTACCTTGTCCAGTAAGTATTTTAATGTGTCACTGAAGCGGTCCATATGTGAGCATAGGGAAGAGATGTTCAGCCAGGATCACAAAGGACATTTCCATCTGACCGAGTCACTAGTTGAATTCCTGAGCTTTGTGAATCTTCTGGGACATTTTATATTTCCAGCTTAAAAGCTAGCCAAAACTTATACAAGTTTCTGCACAAATATTATTTTAAGTCTGGTGACCTAATTTATGACTTGTTTTTGTTTGTCTTACACAATCTTTCTCTATCAGAGGTTTGTTTTGAATATGAAATTGGGAAGTAACTCTGAAGAATTTTCAACATTGTTTTAATGATGTTTTACCAGTGAGAAGATGGACTGTGTCTTGGACAGAGTGGAATATATTTTTGCTCCCTTGAAAAATACATTGTAGGAGCAAAACATACTCATTTCATTTGTTTATCATTACCCTAAGGAAAGCTCTGTACAGAAACATCTTAGCACTGCTTATGAAGAGCTGTGATGTTAAGATGCAGAATAACCCTCCCTGCTGTTACTCAAGGTTATTAAAAAATACAGAATATTTTGGCTTTTCCCCATATAATTTTACAATTATTGTTTCTGATGTGTGTTTACAAATCACATGAGTCATAAATATTCATTCATTGTCTGGTTTCATTCTTTCAAATGAGTAATTAACCAAGGCTTGATGTGCCAGGCATGCATCTATGTCTATACTGCAGTAAGTACATAGATAAACAAGATGATTTGAGGTCATTTTTTTGCCAAGATTATAAAATAGATTAAGTTGAGAAATATAAAAAAACTGGCTTAGGCAAGGTAGGATTGCTTTAGATTATATATAGACCCCTGAGGAGATGACCTTAATGCCAGTAATTGAGAGAGGAGAAAAAGTTGGCCAACCAGGTGATGATCTAAAAACAGAACTTAAGGCAGGGGAAAAGCAGGTGTGGTAACAAGTATGGCAAGTACCGCAAGCTGGAAGGACAGTGGGGCTGAAATGTGGAGAATGAGAACATTCCAGGCATTAAAAATAATTCTCCGGCTGGGAAGGTGGCTCAGTGGTAGAGCCCTTGCCTTGCATGCATTAGGCTCTGGGTTCGATTCCTCAGCACCACATAAGCAAAAAGAAAAAAGCTGGAAGTGGCACTGTAGTTCAAGTGGTAGATTGCTAAGCTTGAGCTGAAGAGCTGAGGGACAGCGCCCAGGCCCAGAGTTCAGTCCCCACGACCGGACCCCCCCAAAAAAAATCTCAACCCTGGAGGTGAGCAACTTAGATCTCCAATCAAATCACATTCAGTTAAAATTAGAAAATGAAGAACCAAGGGCTGGGGACGTTATCTGAAGTGATTGAGGACTCTTCTAGTATATATGCAAGGCTCTGGGTTCAGTCCCCACTACTGCTCCCCCACAGAAGGAAAAGGACGAGGAAGGGAAGATCCAGTGTCCGTTTTCAGCTTGCTCAATAAAGTGCATACCTTCCAGGTGCTGGTGGCTCATGTCTGTAACACTAGGTACCCAAGAGGTTGAGATCTGAGGATCATAGTTTGAAGCCAAAGTCCATGAGACTCTTATCTCTAATAAGCTACTCAGAAAAAAAACAAAAACAAAAAACTAGAAGTAGTGCTGTGGCTCAAGGCTAGCTGTGCACTAGCTTTGAGCAAAAGCTCTGAGACAGCGCTCAGGCACTGAGTTCAAGCCCCAGGACAGGCAAAGTATATACCTGTTTAGTATACATCAAGGCTGGCTATCAATGCAATGTTTTTTTTTCTGCTGAGAGTCAGTGAAGTCCTGGAGAAGGGAGGCAGAGATGGATTGTGTATGTGTAAGAAATAGGGAACGGAAACAGAGTGCCCATATAAAAGCACAAACTGGATCCTGATAATTTGACCTATGATGTACTATTCATAATTTAATGATAAACTTAATAGTTTAGTTCTGTCTATAAAAAAGTTGGCTAAAATTGTTTGGAGATGATGTATCTATTTCTAGTCAAACAAAATTTCTTTTTTTAACTGTAAAAATACTGTACAGAGGGGTTACAATTACATGAGCAAGGTAATGAGTACATTTCTTATCAAGCATTGTTGCCTCCTCCTTTGTTTCCCCTTTTCATCCCTTAACAAGTTTTTCTTTGATCACTGTCTCCAGAATAAACACCAGCAGAGAGTGCTCCCTGTGGGTCTGTACCCACACACTGCTTTGGTGTAGGACTTGGTACCAGTCCTGCTGTTAGTGTGGGTGCAGACAGTCTTTATAGGTCAAGCCCTGTACTGGCACCTCAGATGCCCACAGGCAATGCATGTACTGACTGGTGGTGGGTGGAGGGAAGTGGAGGAAGAATGCTTGGCCATTTCAGCCCAGCCCTTGTAGCTCCAAGGCTGCTGTCGGATCCGCTGAAGCTGTCCTAAATCCTGAATGGCCACTCAACATCTGTTCACTTCTGCTACTCTGCCCTGGCCCCTTGTTACAGCTCTTGGTCCAAGTGGTAATTCTTAAGGAGCACTTCCATGCTACACTCTGTCCTGAGGTCTAATTTCTGGAGAATCTAATCTAAAAGAATCAGATTCTTTTAGATCCCAATTTGGATCCCTGGTTCTCTTCAGCTTGGTCCTTTAATTAATCTTCTTGTCATTTTTTCTCCGTCATTTTCTATCTCTTCTTTAATTTTTTCTAGTTTTTTTTCTTTCTTTTATTTATTTTTTGTGTATATGGTATTAAGGAATCGAACTCAGGACTTCATGCATGCTAGGCAAGCATTCTACCACCAAGCCACATTCCCAGCCCCTATAGCTCTTCTTAAGTCTTTAAAAATATCAGTTAAATGTTTATGGAAATCAGAAGGAAGATGCATTCACATTTTTTTCCTCAATAAAAAAGTTATTTATTTGTGGATTGCATTAGAAACCACCTTGTAATAATGAATAACTTGGAAATTAAATATAATTGGAGCTTTATCAATGAGACAAGAACCTTCAAAATGAAAATTAAGATTAACAGTAAAATCCAATGAACACTTAAAATAGGAAAGCAGTACCAAACATATTCTTAGAATTTGCACATTGAAAATTTCCATATGTACCCTTCTGGAATCATGGATTAGCCCTTTTATCAACCCTTTCATAAATTTTATTTGAACCTATCTCTTTTCTGTACATTGTTAAGAATTTATGACAGTTTGCTTTCCTGGGAGATGGCGCTGCTGAGTACCTTTAGAACTATGCTGGGTTATAAGCAGACAGAGAAAGGTAGGTGCTGCTAGGGACTAAGGATACTGAATATCTGTGTGCCCTGGAAAGGCCCACAACACAGAGATCCACCCAGCACCAAATACTAGTGGTGTGCTACTGAGAACCTGGGCTGAATGCACATATCATCCCTTCCATGTCTTCTCATTTCTTTTTACAAGGACAACCATTTATTTCTTACAGTGTACCCTCACCCTCTCCATCTGCACCCCACACGGGAATAATCTCATTTCTGAACTGACATAGTTCACACTTTTTTTTTAACCCCCCTCTGGGCACCTCCTTTTCTAATTAGTACTATCGATGTTTGTCTACATATCTCAACTTTCCAATTATAAGCACTTTGAAGACAAGAGTCTTTGTAGTAAGTAATATAAATGGAAATGTTTGAACACAGGACCTCACACTTGTTAGATAGGTATCCTGCCACTTGAGCCCCAGCCCAAGGGTGTTATTTGTTTATTTGTTTGTTTGTTTACTGCCAGTCCTGGGGCTTGAACCTGGCCTGGGCGCTGTCCCCCGAGCTTCTTTGGCCTAAGACTAGTGCTCTATCATTTGAGCCTCAGAGCCACTTCTGTTTTTTTGTGAGTAGTTTTTGGGGATAAGAGTCTCACAGACTTGCTTGCCTGGGCTGGCTTTAAACCTCCATCTTCAGATCTCAGCCTCCTGAGGAGCTAGGATTACAGGCCTGGCTAGATGTTTTTCTTAATCTCACTGTTTCTACAATGACAGATTGTCATTGTAATGTTTATAAGCAAACAGCATTTTCATATAAAAATCTCTAAAATTATTATGGTCAAGGCATCATTTTAACAATCTTTTATCTCCCTGGTTAAGGAACGATGTATTCTGATTTATGTAGTTATTTATTTTACAGATTATAGTTGAGAATTATATTGTATGATATGACCTCCCAATTTTCAAAAAAATTAGAATACTTAAGGGAGGAATGATTGCTTCTTCTTTTAGTGGAAAACCATTTTAGACTTGTGTCACCAATTACACTGCATTAAACAAACCTTTATAGAGAAAAACCCAAATCCTTTTAAAGGCTAAAGAACTCCCTATGTTTGTATTCATGTCTAAATAATCATTTATATATGTTTGATCTCCTTAGTACTAAAATAATTTTCATGTGCTTTCCAGCTGGCTGCCCTGAAAATGGGATTTGACACTAAAGAATGAATCCCTAAGTTACTTCTTGAACAGAAATAATATCCTTGTTATATATAACAGTTGACAGTACCTATAATCCTAAACTACTGTTTTCTAAGATATGTAAAGGCAGTGAAATCATTCCCTAATGTGTCATGCACACGTATTTTTGTGAAGTAAGAATTAACACTCACACTTCCCAAAAGATAATACCATCACTTCCATAGCAGTATCATTTTAAAAGATAACTTAAAAATTAACCAGGTAGATTTTTTTAGCTAATACCATGATACACATTATAAATGTCTGCCAATCTAAGAAAGATCACCTATTTAAAGTGGGTATAAAATCTGGTACATTTTCTTAGTTGCAATATATGGAATATTTGTACTTGATCCACTTTCATTTACTGCTGGAAGCTTTACATTTATTCGAACATGGGGTTGGAGACTGCAGTGTAAATCTCGCCATCTACTGAACATAAGTAGGTACTGCACTTCAGTGCCTTAAGAACCTGTAGATGTTCACACACAAATTGTTGAGCTGTCTAATTTTGAAAACAATTATTTTTCCCAAAGTAAACTTTCTATCCAGGTCAGTATTTGTAATATCAAAATTCAATCCTAACAGTCTAATCTATGTACCAAGTACTTTAGAAGCAGGATTTTATCAGGTCACCACTGAGGCTGGTTTGGGTTAATTCTTTTCATTTTATACAACAGAGTTATTTTGCTGAATTAAACCAGGAAATGAAAGGAGTTTGCTGTAATCCTCAATATTAAGGATGACTTCTGAAGTTTAATGTGGTTAACTTCAGATACACTATTTGAAAGATCACAACTTGGCAACATTTAGTTATGAGCATTGATAGGAGAGCATTTGCCCCGGTGAAGTGTTCATTTTCTGTATTTTGATGCCGTTTGATTTTACATTTTTCTGTCACATCAAAGATTTCCATCTGCTTTACATCATGTTTACACGAAGATTTATGATAGTGTGATTTTATCAAAGAAATTGAGCAGATATATTTTTGATAAATAACATGCTAGGTTAATCATCTTTCAAAAGATGTTCATATATATACATATACACACATACACACATATATAAATTTTAGAATATCTACTGGAAACTATATGGCTTATACCCAAAATATGTGCAACATGACCCTTTCAAAAAAATGTTTCCTGACCCACCCATATCCTGGAATCCAAGATAACAGTGACTATTCAGATTCCCAAGACAATTGATTAGAGCTAATCTCCTATTTGAGTAATATTTCTGTATTGTTGGAGATGGAACTCGAGGTTACATGCACGCTAGGCAAGCAAGCATGCATGCTGAGCACTCTACCACAATCCTAGATTCAGTTTTTTCTTTCATGTAAGCCTAGTTATACACATTTGTACATTAAACTTTTAATAAAAATTTCACGTGCTTTTAGAATCAGTCTGAATTTTCCATGTTTTGGATCTTTCTGTTTTAGTATTAACCATGTCCAACTGAAGAGTTTGAATTTATTTCTTTGAACAGAGAATATGTGAAAGCTAGGCTAATCCCTGTGGAAGTTTTGATTTAATAGTATATATTTAGTAGTCTTTTTCTGATCTTAGTGGATTATGGCACTTGAATTCAGGGCTTGGGCTTTTTCACTCAAAGGTAGTGCTCTACCACTTTGAGCCATAGCACCACTTCCAGTTTTCTGGTCATTAATTGGCAATAAGAGACTTATGGACTTTCCTGTCCCTGCTGGTTTTGAACCATGGTGCTCAGATCTCAGCTTATTGACTAGCTAGGAGATAAGGTATGAGCCACCAGCACCTGGCTTTATTTAGTCCTTTAATCTACTTTATTCATAAAAAGGAAGAAAATTGAAACTTGAGTTTCTGAAAT
Source organism: Dipodomys ordii (assembly GCF_000151885.1). Lineage (NCBI taxonomy): Eukaryota > Metazoa > Chordata > Mammalia > Rodentia > Heteromyidae > Dipodomys > Dipodomys ordii. The sequence continues at coordinate 6,284,868 of NW_012267338.1, forward strand.
ATTTTAATAGCTCCAGGTAGGTGTATATCATGACTTATACAATGGAGATATTTGATGTTTTCAAGTAGAGCAGCAGCACTTTTAAACAAACTTGCTTAAATCAAAGTTATCTATAGATTCTAACAAAAGAGAAATCAAATATTTCTTGCTGAATCTTTTTATGGGATGTTGTAGCAGCACTGTGTGGTGGTAATGAAATGTACAACAACCATGAAAAAAATCGTTCAAAGGTAAACCCACCAAATAACATTGATTCAAGGGGGAAAGAGAAAAGCTGAAGTGACGCTGTCAGTGGTGATTGTGGAATTCGGATTCATTGTTGAAAGAGTTAAGTAAACAAAGCACTCAAACCAAAGGCAAATACTGAAATAGTTTTGGGAATTGATTCCTGGATACAAAGTGATTCTAAATAGTTCTATCCACTTATTTTTGTTCAATAATTTACAGTACAGCATAGTTAAAACCTAGGTTTGCAAAGTAGTTCTCTTTGCATTTAGAACTCTTTGCATTTATTTTAAACCTGGAGAGTAAGAAAGGAAGGAAGAGTGGGAGAAGCAAATATAGTACTGCTTTTCCAAAAAGAAATGTTGACTTTTAAACTGTGGTCTAGTTTAAACTTGAGATCACTTGGAAAAATATCTAGGAGATATTCTTGCTATTTCTTTTTTCTTTCCTTTTTGTTTTTGTTTCAGTACTAGACTTTGAACTCAGTGCCTCTCCTTGGCTTTTCTGTTCAAAACTGGTGCTCTACTCCTTGAGCCACACCTCTACTTCCTATAAGACATTCCTAAAATCATGGCTGGTGAACACTGAGGAAAGATACAGGAAATTGTAAATCAATTCTCAAGAAGTAGAACACATCCAACCTAACATTCTTTGGAATGGGGTAAATATTAATATGTTATCAAAAAAGAGGCCCACCCTAAATTTAACATTGGAATGAGATCATTGCAGTTTTTACAGTTCCTAGCAGGTTGAAAGGACTTTAAGCAAAGAGTACTAAAGGATCCAAGCCCTTTACTACTTCCTGTGTAAACTTGTAGATATCTGTACATTTTCTTTAATCAAATCAGTTTTCAAAAAAGATATTTGAAACTGACAAAAATGGACCTAATCTAGCAAAAAAAGTTAAATTGAACATAATTACATGCAATTTGGATCAAAATGTATTGCTCTTTTATCCGGTACCTGGCTCAGAGAAGATAAGGTTAGCGGAACTAGATAGTTTCTTTAAAAAAGCAACAAGTTTGGATATTTGAAGAAAAGAAAAAAGAAACCCAGTAAGAGTCAATAATGCCATATGGCTTCTAAATTATAAGAAATCCAGCATTTCTATTCATCAGTAATAAATACCATCTGAAATCTACTGTTTAGGCCCTGACGTTAGTCTCTGACAGTGTACTAGATAATCCCACAAAAATCAGCTGAGGAACTATTGGAACAATTAATCTCTCTTTGGATCAGAGGACACTATATGAATAATTGGTCTTAGTTGATATTATGGGCTGGTTTTTTAAAATATTTATTGTTATTATAAAGGTGATATACAGAAGGATTACAGTTATGTAAGTCAGGAAATGAGTACCTTTCTTTTTTGGACAATGTCACCCCTTTGTGGTTTTGTTTTTTTTCCTAAACCCACTGCTGTGTCCTCACTGAAAGTTCTTCCCTAGTTTCGGAATGCATAGACGAGATTGGCTTGCTTCTGCTCGTGTTTATTTTAGTTGGCTCTATGTCTATGGTTCTTCATCCATCGATGCAACCAACCATGGATCTAAAAACATTCATCTGTACTGCACATCTGTAATTTTTCATGTCATTATTCCCTAAACAAAGCAGTGTAACAACTGTTCATATCGGATTTACATTGCATTAGGCATTATAAGTCACTCACAGTGGCATGGATCTGAAGTCCTAGCTGCATGGGAAGCTGTGACAACATAGCAAGAGCCTTCATTTAAAATATATGCAAAAATGTGTGTAGGTTAGATGCAAATCCTATAATTTTTATATAAAGATTGAGAATTGTTAGATTTTGGTATCTGCAGTGTGCTAGAACCAGTCATTCCTGTTAACTAGGTCATAGCTACAAATGTTGTGTACAATAAATAAACCCAAGACATGCTTTTGTTCCACTCACTTGTAAGCAGAGTAAAGGTAACATCATAGACTCAGTCTAGAGAGAATGGAAAAGCAGATATTACAGATTTAGATTCTAATATAATATACAGGACAACAAGATCAACAATGAAGGGTTAGGAAGAGGAAGACCACTGGGCACTAGTTAGAGAAAAAGAAAATACTTAAGCTGAGACATGAATTACCTGACAATGTCAGTCACGTAGATATGTAGGAGATGTGCTCTCCAGACAAGAGAAATCACATATTGGTGTATTCAAGGAACTTAAAGAAAGTTGTTGTGAATAGCATATTGTAAATAAAGGAGGAAGGTGATACAAGATTCAGTGAATGAGCAGGGGAGTAAATCTTGTATTGCCTTGTAGGGAATTTAGATTCTTCTCCCAAAGAAATACACAGCACAGCCGAGGATTCTACTCCGGAAATAACACCTAAAATGTGTTTCTGAAGGTCATTCTGAATTCCATGGAAAACTAATTGAAAAGGGAGAAAGAGGAGACTGCAAATTAGGAGCATTCTCTAAATTAAGGCAAGATATAACACTGACCTTAGCCGTAGAGATGAAGAGAATTGAACAGATTTGTTGAGGAAGCTTTGAACTCTGGGGGGATGATGGAGAGTGCAGAATCATTAGGTCGTTGAATTCAGTAGCAGTTCAGTTGGTTATAGTTCTGCTCAGTAAACTGATTATCATCAAAAGGTAAAAGAAGCTGGTCGCCGGTGGCTTACACCTAACTACTCAGGAGGCTGAGATTTGAGGATCGGGATTCAAAGCCAGCCCAGGCAGTAAAGTCCATAAGACTCTTTATTTCCACTAAACTACCAAGAAAACTGGAAGGGATGCTATGGCTCAAGTAGGCTTGAGAAAATGGAGCTTAGGACACTGGGTAGGCCCTGAGTTCAAGCCCCAGGCCTGACAAATGAAAAGAAAAAAGATAGAAGAGTGAGAGAGCAAAGGTGTTTAAAATGCAAGTTTCCAGGCATATTGTACTTGCTGATGCAAAAGTAAAGGTCATACACTTTGGAGAGCATACTTGAAGTATTCCAGTCCTAAGGCTTAGCCCAGAAAAGAATGTATCACTGAAGGGAAGAAATCAGGAAAGTCAGTAGCAGGTCACTCAGTGATTCAATAGACTTCTATTAAAGTCATTGAGAAAATTTTTAGGGATAAGGTAAAGAGGAAGGCTGAGGGCCAGGGGCTAAAGCTCTTCAGGGTGAGCTATAGACAAGATAAGAAGATGCATCCAGAGTGAGTAGTAGACAGATAGCATTAGCCTCTCAGGACTTGGAGTTTCGGTGATAAAAGATAATTGGTAGTGTTAGAAAGAGAAAAGAGAGGAGGATACTTGCTTCATTTCACCTCTGGAGAAAGGGAATGCAAAGAGTGATAGAGGGTTTTCAAGAGCCCAGCTGGATTTGGAGATGGAGAAAGCAGTAAAGAATGAGAGCCAGGAGCTGGTGGATGAGGCTGGTAAACAGATGGGATTCATCTCCAGGGTTGGAGGGAAAAATTTAAGCTCCATGAGGGGAGGGAATTGGAGAGGTTAGAATGTATGAAGATGGCATAATATGGAAATTAAAGCTTTTGTTTATTTTGTTGAATGAATGGAAATGAGTGATTGAATGGGAGAAATTAGGATGAGTTTAGTTAGAGAGTACATGGCTATTGAGCCATTGAAGTTGATAACCCTATCAAGTAATAGAACAATTTGCCTTTTCATTCTGAGTCATACATCATTTTTTTTTGTAGGATGTGTCCTGTGGGAAAGAAGCTGTTTTAAACTAAGAGATCTCTAAAGTCACTGATAAGAAAGATCTAGGGAAGAAATACCTAATACAGAGCAAGAAGTGTTAAGATTGAGTTTACTGCAACTACAGAAGAGTTGGGCTTCTGGTAGGATTGTGATGATATGCCTTAAAGGTCTGCACACCGTATTTTTAAACATACAGTCCAATGTCTGTTCATCTTTGCCTGTCTTTATACACAACAGCATTTCTCTTTATAGAGATTAAGGGATGATATCAATAACTCGATTTCATGTTGAGCTGTTTACATAGTAAATAAAGGTAATTACCTTTAGGGAAAACAATAGCAGGGAACTGTTAAAGTCAGGCAGTCTCAAAGGTGTGAGGAAATAGAATGTGTGGGCAAAGAGAAAACTTTCCTCAATGTAACTGTCTTAATTCGGGCTACTATTAACCAGAATACCATAGGCTGAGTGACCTAAGTGACAGACATTTACTGCTCACAGTCTTGGAGGCTGGGAAGATCAAGACTGGTAGATTCAGGGTCTGGGGAGGGCTGCTTTGTGGTTAATAGATTACCATTTTCTTCCTGTGTCTATATGAGGGGTGGGGCAGGGGAGCTTTCTGACCTCCTCTTAGAAGAGCATTAATTTGCCTCCAAGACCACATTGGCCACTTCCTGATACCATCATATGGGAGTTTAGAATTTCAACATCAGAGTTAGAGGAGATACATATTTTAGTATATAGCAGCAAATAGTAAATTCCAACTCCATCAGCAAAACCCCTTTTGGGCTGTGGGCAGGTGGCTCACGCCAGTTATCCTAGCTACTGAGAAGGTCGAGATGTGAGAATCAAGTTTTAAAACCAGCCCAGGCAAGGGGAAGGACAAGGGAAAGGGTAACAATGCTCCATGGGAAATGAACTCATTACCTTGCTCATATAACTGTAACCTCTCTGTACAGTATCTTTACAATAATATATATATATATATATATATTTAAATTTAAAAAAAAAAACAACCCAGGCAAAGGTCTTGTGAGACTTATCTCCAGATAGCCAGCAAAAAGCCAAAATTGGAAGTATGGCTCAAGAGGTAGAGCACCAGCAGTGAGCTAAAAAAGCTAAGTAAGACTATAAGCCTGGAGTTCAAGCCCCAGAATTGGAACACACATATACAGAATTCCTTCCTTTTGGGTCTTTTTTTTTTTTTTCTTGCTGCAGTAAGTAGGAAGCACCTAGAAATCTAGTTCACTGGACTGTGCGTTGAGTGGTAGAGTTCTTGCCTGCCTTCCATGAGGCTGCGATCCAGTCCTCTGCAGCACACACACACACACACACACACACACACACACACACACCACACACACACACACACACACTTCGTTTTCGCTACTATTTTCATTATTGCTAATTTATCGTTTCCTTTTGCTTCTAATATATAGTTCTCTTTGCTCTGTGCATTCAGAGCACAAAATGGCTGAAATTTGTGAATAAATAAATTTAGTGCCACAAATTTAAAGTTGAGATTTAGTTGTTTTACTTTTCTGAAAGGGAGATTGCAGTTATATGCAAACATGGCAGTGTTACTATGAAGAAGCCAGAGGTGATAGTTATTGTTCCAGACAAATAGTAGCTTCCTTGACCAAACTAAACCCCTCTGCTATGTCCTCTAACATTAAAGGTCCAAATTCAGCCATGACTTGGATGTATTTCCAGATTCTACTTTGGTCAACTGAGGTGCTTGAGAAAGAAGGAGATGGAGAATACTGCGTAAGGCTGTGTTTTGGCACAGTTAATTGTCAGCATTCAGGGAAAAGTGTCTTCTCATCTGCTCCTGTAGGATGGACTGAGGAAGATAAACCTGCCTGGTTTTATGGGCCACACCTTTAGCAGGAGTCCACATTAAAAAGCCCAGACACAGTTCAGAGAAAGCCACAATGCACAAATAGCTCTTTGTTCATTTTCCTAGAGGAAAGCCAGCCAGAGGCAGCAAGCCAGTTCTGCAGACATATCTGGGAAGGAGCAAGTTCATGTCCCTCTGGTGAGAAATGAAAACTCCCTTAAGCAACAGACAAAGTAGAAAGTTTGTTTGCTGTAGACAATATTTATTTCCTCAAGGGAATAAAAATGAAGGGATGTCAGAGGAGAATAGATATTTCTGTTTCTTCTGTATCAGATGAGTTACTTTGAGATGTTGTTAGAAATCTCATATCGTTAGAGACTGACTATGAAAGTCTATGTGCAGAGCCCAGGGGACACCTCCCAAGTCCACTTGTTTGAAATCCTGGAAATCTGGCTTTAAACCAGAGGGAAAAAAGTCACTTATGCTGTCAGATAAATATATAAATAAAGGAGGAAATTGAAAAGAAGAGTTACTGCTCACAATATTTCATGAGAAACATAAACTTCATTCTCATTTTTCCAGTCAACATAGCTCAAGGAAGCATTAACAACAACAAAAAAAAGCCTCTCATCTTTTAAAACCTGTCCTATGTAGACAATAATTTTTTTGTGTGCCAGTCCTGGGTCTTGAACTCAGGGCCTAAGAACTGTCCCTGAACTCTTTTGCTCAAAGATAGCATTCTACCACAGTGGAGCCACAACACTACTTCCAGCTTTTTGTGAGTATTTAATTGGAGATAAGAGTTCACAGGAACTTTCCTGCCCGGACTGGCTTTTGAACTGAGATAGATCCTCATATCTTGGCCTCCTGAGTAGATAGGATCACAGGCATGAGCCACTGGTGCCAAGTGACATGGTAATGATAGTCATTCCTAAAATATTAATGATTCTTGATATTATTAGTGTATTTTATTCTAGCCATTACATTATCGTGTGTCCCTCCTTATTTGGGCAATAATACTAGTTTAGGTTAAATGTTTTTAATTTGTTTAGTTTTAATTGTCTCTAGAAGGTAGAAATACTAGGGAACATGCAGTATCATGAGTTCTGTATTTGAAAACAATAAATTTCATACATTTATTCAACAATTACTCATTTGTTCTTTGGATTTTGGAAGGCACTTTTATCAACTTTCATTTCTATTGTTCAATATAATGAATGGTTTGTGACCTCGGTAGCTACTGATTAGCTGAGCAAGTCTGAATTTAAACAGATGACATCACAAATGGTATAGTGGCAGTCACAACCAATTGTATGAATGGAGCACTGTACAAATATGTGGCAAAGACAACCTAATCTGCTTTGGGATTTATGGACACCTCATAGGGGAAGTATATCTGAGTTGAGGCGGGAGGATGCTGAGTACTGACCCGGTGGAGGTGTGGTGAGGAGGGGTGCTGGTGTAGCAGAGTTCACCGAGGCCTGTGGAAGAGACCTGGCCTGTCCAGGATGGACTGGAGCATGTGAGAGGGCCAGGCAGCCCGGTGAGCACTCTGAAGAGCAGGTAGCCCCTGATTACGGTGCCTTCAAGCAGTGTTGGAAGGTCTAAGCAACACACAACAAGACTCGTGTCTTGAGATGCTCACTCTGACACAGCTTGGCACCTCCTTTTCCCCTCTCTCTGTGAGGGTCTAGATAGTAAATACATTAAATTTTGTGGACTCTAAGATGTGTAGTAACTACTCAACTTTTTATATCGTAAGAAAGTAGCTGTAGCTATGTAAATGAATGAGCTCCGTGGTGGTATTTTAAAACTTTTATTTATAGATGACAAAATTTGGATTTTATGTGGTTTTCATGTGTAAGATGTTCTGGGTTTTTTGTTTGTTTGTTTTTGTTGGTCCTGGGGTTTGAATCCAGGGTCTGGGTGCTGTCCAGCTTCTTTGTGCCCAAGGCTAGCGCTCTACCGCTTGAGCCACAGCCCACTTCTGGCTTTTTCTGAGTGGTTTATTGGAGATAAGAGCCTCAAGGACTTTTCTGCCCAGGCTGGCTTCTAACTGAGATCCTCAGATCTCAGCCTACTGAGTTGCTAGGATTACAGGTGTGAGCCACTGGTGCCCAGAAATTTTCATACATTAATTTTTTTAAAAAAGATGGAAACTGCCGGGTGCTGGTGGCTCACGCCTGTAATCCTAGCTACTCAGGAGGCTGAGATCTGAGGATCATGGTTCAAAGCCAGCCCGGGCAGGAGAGACCGTGAGACTCCTATCTCCAATAAACCACCAGAAAACCGGAAGTAGCTCAAGTGGTAGAGTGCTCGCCTTGAGCTGAAGAGCTGAGGGACAGCGCCCAGGCCCAGAGTTCAAGCCCCACGACCGACAAAAAAAAAAAAAAAAGATGGAAACTGTTCTTAACTTGTAGGCTAAAAGACAACAAACCTCTTAAATGATATTTTCATTTCATATGACATTTTCTCAAGTTGTATGCAGTGGTTTACAACAGTAGTAAAGGGATGGCAGTTCTGAAAAGGAATATATGCTGTGCTTTTCTATTTCTGTATCTTCGCAACACTCATCTCATGTCATTGTAGATCTCAACAGTCTCATGTGCAAGGCAAGTTTTGGCTGCTATGAAGTATACCATGCAGGCAGCTCCACCCAAGGTGCTGGGGGCATTGTGTAATAGACATTGTATAGGCAGACCCATCCCAAATCCCATCCCACCTGGCTTCTACCTATTATGCTGGAAAACTGAAATTCTTGGAGCCTGAATGTTCTTGAAGCTTCTTAAGTGCACAGTCAGTGAACGGGAATTCTCATCTGCCTTCTCTCCTCCCATTGACATGGCCACACCCATTTAATCCCTAAAAAAGGATTAAATGGATTTAAAAAGCCAGCTTATGTTTTTGGTGGGGAGATGTTATGTTTGATTTTAACCTCTTGAAGAATTGAACTAATGTATATTTAAAAGATGATATACAGAATATGCTAAATACCTCCTGGATTTTTTCACGAATGTTTTTGCTTTTTTTTCTTCTTCTTCTTTGTTTCTGGAAATGTAGCCTTGGCAGTTTTCAGGAAGATGTATGTAAGACCGGAGCTCACCCACCTGCTGCTTGCCAGGTCTTACATCTGGGCAGACAAGTAGCCACACTTCCTAAAGTAGCATCTGCACCTTCTAGGTAGAGCTTTGCCTTGCTGGTTTGTCTAAGATTCAGCACTGGTGAAGCACTGGTTACTAAAACTGTCTGACTAAAAAGGAAAAAGTGGTCATAGGCTGCAGAACTGACCTCACTAACGGGAGACTGATTGGCACTCATCTCAGTACTGCTTCCCATTGCTTTTCACTGTAGATATATTTTTGTTTGCTTTCTAATGTCTAATGTAGAACCGGGAAATCTGTGTCTTTTATTTACTTATTTTGTGATGTTTCAAGTCAGCTTTCTGAGTTTGTTCCATGTATGCTCTTCTAAATTAGAACATTTACCTATGACAGAGTTTGTATGTTCCTAAACACCCAGATAATACTCTCAGAATATTTGGATTACTAATGGCACTTATGAGATATTGGTAGTCCTTTTATAGTACTATTGGTGACAAGATAGAAGAAAAGAAATTGAGTATGTTTTCCTATTCTTCTTACAGGAGAAGGATAATTTAGTGTGTGTGTGTGTGTAAGGATAATTTTGTGTGTGTGTGTGTGTGTGTGTGTGTGTGTGTGTGTGTGTGTGTGGCAGTTCTGGGATTTGAATTCAGCCTTCTGCCTTAAGAAGAACTCAAATGAGTAACACTTCAAGCTCATGTTTATTTTTAGGTTAGTTTTTTAGATAGAGTCTCACTTTTTTTTCCCCCAGTCCAGTCTCTACCTTCCTATACCTCATACATAACTGAGATCTAGGAAATGAACCACCACAGTTGGCATGTTTGTTGAGATAGAGTCTCGCTAATTTTTCTGCCAAGGTTGACCTCAAACCATGATCTCCCCAATCTCTACCTCCAGAGCCAAGACTATAGGCAGGACTCATAGTGTCTAACTAGGTGATACATATTTTTTTAAATCTGACGTTTAGTTGTCTAAGGTCTTACTTCTTAGTATTCTCCATTATTTCCCCCAAAGAGGAACTGTTGCCTCAAAGATATAGCATGTAAAAAGTTAGGTCCCTTGGTAACTAGTCTTTACCTTAACAATCATATTACCCAGCTCTGCCATTGTTACCAACTATTTCTGCTCTCCTGAGACCTTACTCTTCTTTTCTCTAAACATTCACAGCAGAGAGTAGTCATAAATTCAACTCAGTGTCTGAATCTGCAAAAAAAACTCATACTTGTAAGATGTCTGTATAATTGCAAATGCTTGCTGTTTAATTTTCCCTCCAATGGCTTGTAAAATTCCATCCTGTGGAGATAACAGTTTCTCAGATTTTTTTTTTTTTTTTTTTTGTCGATTATGGGGCTTGAACTCTAGGCCTAGGTGCTGTCCCTTAGCTCTTGAGCTCAAGGCAAGCACTCTACCACTTGAGCCACAGCGCCACTTGCAGTTTTCTGGTGGTTTATTGGAGAGAAGAGTCTCACGGACTTTCCTGCCCAGGCTGGCTTTGAACCACAATCCTCAGATCTCAGCCTCCTGAGTAGCTAGGATGACAGGCATGAGCCACCCGTGCCCAGCTCTCAGATCTTTTGACAGAAAGACTAATGTCCACCTCACAGTCAACAGTGGAGCTGCCTCTAACCTGCATTGAAGTCGACACATAATTACTTAGTGTTTGAGTTCCAAAGATGAAACCTTATTCTGGCATGGAGCTGGACATGGAGGCTCACACTTGTAATCTACCTTAGATCAGGAGGATTAAAGTTCAAGGCCATCCCAAGCAAAAAGCCCTTAAGAAACTCACTTAGTCAGTAAAAAGCTAGATACGGTGGTGTGCCCTATCATCTTAGCTAAGCAAGCAGAAGGAGGATCGTGGTCCAGGCTGAGACCCTGTGACAAAAGACAACTAAAGCAAAAAGTGCTTTGGTTGTGGCTTAGTTGGTAGAACACTTGCCTAGCAAGCTCAAAGGAAGCTCTGAATTCAAACACCAGAGCTCAAAGCTCTGAATTCAAAAACAATCTTCAGAGGTATAAAATCAAGACACGAAATCTGCAGATGATGCTTTGGTCACAGTTGCTTTTTTACTTTTGCACAGATGTTAGCCCTCCCCAAACAACTCACTCTGAATAATTTAAATGGACTCTTCTTAGCTGTCCACAACCAGTTATTTCTGGTTCACGTTAATGTATCTTGCTGCTTCTGCCCAGGCAGCTGTTGTACCTGCTTCTCCTGAAAACACAAGTCTCATTAAAATGTCATGCTGTAGGCACACTTCATCTCCAAGGTAACGTTCTTGATATAGGGACTTTTTTTTGGAGGTGGGGGGGAGAATACACATAACTTTCTTTCTTTGCTTATAGAAATTGAACTCTACTTCGTTATTCAGTGCAGGTCAGTCTTCTACTGGGTGGTACGTGGTTTTGATATAATTTTAAATAGAGCTAGAGGGGACCAAGAGTGTTTCTATGTTAAAAGATCTGTTTTATATAAGACTACCCAGCAAATTCTAATTTCTAGAAGCAGTCACAGCCAGAGTAAATAAATGACCTGAAGTCCTGTTACCCGATTGATATTGCATGCCTTTATATCTAAATTGTAATATAGACTGGTGGCTATCTTGTATCTGTTCTGCTTATCTATTCTTCTATCTTCCTCTCCTCTGTCTGTCTTTCCCTACTTGTCTGTGTAACAGCTCCACAAGGCATGTGGACGGTTCTGAGGAAGGTTTTGGAGGCCCTTCTTCCCTCTCCTCTCCTGGCAGATACAGTGGTGCAGCACTCAGCAGGGCAGCTGCCGCTGTGTCCGCTGCCCTGGCAGCAAGAACCAGGTAGAACCACAAATTGTCTCAGCATCCTCCTGGTCTGATGTCACTTCCGGGCAGCACACCCATGTGGGATGGTTGGAGCTCTGTGTGAGCCCTGCACTGTGGGGTGGTTATTTTTTTTTCTAGCTTGTGAGTAAATACCCAGGTGGTTGTGGTTGTAAAAATCATTCTTCATATTTCTCCATTGGTACCACCTATGTACAGTTTTTCTCTGTAGTAAAGATGACTGCAAGTCGTGTGCTTACGGCCTTCAGAGTGTTCATAATTTTCAGTGTCAGGGTTTTTTTTTGTTTGTTTCTTTGTGTTGGTTTTGTGCCAATACTAGAGCTTAAACTCCAGGTGCTTTCCCTGGGCTTTTTTCACTAAAGACTAGTATTTTACTACTTGAGCCACAACCTCATTTCTGGATTTTTGCTGGTTATTCAGAGATAAGAGTCTCACAGAAACTTTTTTGCTAGGTTTAGCTTTGAACCTTGACTTTCAGCTTTCATTTCCGAGTAGCTAGGATTACATGAGCCACTGACATCTACCCACTTTTCAGTTTTTGCATTTGATGCAGAATCAAGTAGAAGTGAAGTTTCTGTTATTATTTTCACCCAAAACCCGAGGGTGGAATGTATAACCTAACTGCTCTGCCAGATATCCTTTCCTATCTATTTACCCCCCAAAGAATTAAATAGTTTTATGGGTTATTCTTTTTTACAATTCTGTATCTTTCTAGTTTTAATTGCTTTCTAAAACATTGTCTTGCCTAATTTTGGTGGCAGTTTACTCAACTTTATTTAAGTGAGTAAAATAATACAGTGAGCCCAGAAGTATCTTGATCTCAAAGGAAATGTTTCAATCATGACTCTTACAACCTACTTTCTCCTATTAGCAGTTGTAATTTTTCACTCATAACTCTTTTTCAAATGCTTGCCAGGCTCTCCAGTGCTGAAAGGTCTCCCTCTCTCCTGGCTGCACTTTGCATCAGCCCTGTTTCCAAGCCTTTAGCTTTTCCCTATCTTCAGTCCACCAGGACATCATCTGGCTCTCTCCAGGTTAAAGAAGCCAGGTAATGTGAGAGCAGATGGGTGCTTTGCCGTGTTGCTTTCTCTTAGACTCAACCACAGTGTTAACTAGCAGGCTCCATGGCAGAATCCTGGAGCTGATTTCTTCCCAGTTGTAAATTAACTGTAATCTCAATGCAGTGCTAATTTACCAGCTTTTATTTTGTATGGCAATGAGCTCACCTGCTATTCTTTTGTGACACCTTTCATTGGCACACTTGGTGTTTGGTATGAAATGATGAGTAATGACACTAATATTTAATTAAGCCTAATATTGTCATGTATTGCATGAATATAATAACTGACTTTAATACATTACAGACTTTTCTACTTGCTAGGCAAGTAAATACTAAACTAATCAAATGGCAAGTAAGATACAGTTTCTGGAATCATGTAAAAAAAGAATCATTCATTTTGGTTGGCTATACTCAAAGTTGTTCAGCATGAAGACTTTGCTTGAAAAGGTAACTTAAGTTTTACTATCTGAGTGCTACTTGAGTTAATTTTCTGTTGTTGACAAAATGTGTGAGAAAAGCAATTCGTCCAGGGGGAAGGTTGGCTTTGACTTAATGGAATCAGAGGTCTCAGTCCAGTGTTGGCTGGCTCTGGGGCATGTGGGTCTGTGTTGGGGCAGAGCATTAAGGCCAGGAGGGAGGAAGCTGGCCCCCCCACCCCACCCATGGGGTGTCAGGACATTAGATAGTGAGGAGGGGCTGTGTTCTTATATCCTCTTCTAGAATACTTCCATGGGCCTGACTTATTTCCTGCCTTCTATAATGCATGTTGTCACCAGCTGGTATCCAACCACGAGCCTATAGGGCATGGTAAATCCAAGCAGTGTTAAAATACATTGATCAATTTTTCTCCTATACCTAATGATTAGGCCTAAAACTATCAAGTATACCGTGTAAGTACAAAACAGATCTTAAGTAGTTTCCAAAAGCATAAGATCACTGAATGAACCCTATAAAATTAATGGCAGATTATAAAACTGTGGTAATAACTAGTGTGTCTGTATTTTATAGATAGATGATCTATCATCTAGCTAGCTACAGACTGACCAATCAATCATCTGATGTAACAAGTTTGTACTTGCATCCTCTCCAATGTTATGGAAAAATGATTTGTTACAGTTCTGGATTGCTTTTTGTTTTTTAAATAGCAGTGGAGTTTATACTCAGAGCTTTTTACTTGCTAAGCAAGATATCTATCTGTGCCACCCACCGATTCCTTTCTTTGCATTAGGTTATTATTATTATTATTATTTTGCTGGTTGTGGGGCCTGAATTCTCGGCCTGGGCACTGTCCCTCAGCTCTTCAGCTCAAGACTAGCGCTCTACCACGTGAACCACAGCGCCACTTCCAGCTATTTCTGCTTATGTGGTGCTGAGAGATCAAACCCAGGGTGTCATGCATACGAGGCAAGCACTCTACCACTGAGCCACCTTCCCAGCCCAACATTAGATTTTTTATAGAGGGGCCTCACTTCCTACTTTGGCCAGAGTTTGAATCATGATCCTATTTTATGCTTTTCAGTACAGGTGGCCTGACCAGTATACACTACCATACCCAGCTTCTTCCGTAGAGATGAGTCTCACAGACTTTTCTGCCTATATTTTCTTGTGATCCTCTTGACCTCACCTTTGTATGAAACGAAGATAATAGCAGGTGTCACCGTGTATAGCTATTGGTTGAGAAAGGGTCTCACAAATTTTGCCCAAGCTGGCTTGGAACGTCAACTCTCTTGATCTCAGCCTACCATATCTCTAAGATTATGGACATGAGCCACCAGCCCCTGGTTTATTTGTTTTTTTTTTTTGACTACACTTTCAGAACTTGATAGAATCCTATGGCTCTTCTCTCCTAAACAAAAAAAAAAAAGTTGTGTTTCTAGTACACACAGAAGTGTGCATGCAGTTGCTGAGTAGCTCTTCATCCACCCGGTTCTAGAGTAGTCACTACCTTTGCTTTATCACTAACAATAGTATAGACAAAGTATATTTTGAAGTTTGGTAAAGGGAAATGAAGTGCTTTATGTTAGTTTCTTAGTAGGGAACAAAGGGCAAGGTGGATATTATTGCTACCCTTGTGAATCATCAATGGGATTTGATGGGCACAGGGTGGGGAAAGTAGCGGTTATGTAAAGCTTGCAAAAGATGTCAAATTTAGAACAGGGAGGCCAGTATACAGGATGGGAAGCTGATAACTGTGGTCGAGAGAAAGTCATGGTAGTCTAGTCCCTTTTTACCCCGATGTTAATGGTACAACACTGGCATTGTCTCAGACAAGTGCTGCCATCTCTCCCTTAGTACCAGGTGGCCAGCGGGTAGCACAGTGTGTGGCTTATATTAGGGATTTGAACAACTGAGTGCCTGACTAAGCTGACAAAAGAAAGGGCCTCGCCAGTCCCGTGTCAGAGAAGCTTAGTTCATAAAGAAAAACAGGAGTGTGCAAAAGGCACTCATTAATGTCATTTCATAGAGGTTACCATTGCCTTCATCTAGATGGTTCTTCTGAACCGTGGATACGCGTAGCTAACGGTTTAAATGGATCGGTCACTTGTACTTCTCATGAGCCAATTTCTTACGGTATTTCTTTTAAAGAGAATTTCCAAAGTATAGAGCCAGTGCTACCAGGCTCCTTATCTTTTCCTACTCTTTTTTTTTTTCGTTTAAATGAGAGCAATCCATCAGTCATCATGTGTTTTTCTTTCTGAAAATAAATCAAGATTTCATTTTCCTTCACGATTTAATGGATTTGGATAGGAGAGGAGTGTTGCTAGGAGAAGTTGTTACGGCCTCACCAACAATGTCTCCTTGTTTGGGTTCCAGCCCCACTGAGCACCCCACCTCGGCAGGAGCCTCACCCCGGATGGTGTGTGAAGGTGCCGACAGCACAAGTGTGGGCAGACCGGGTGCGGCCAGCCTTACCACCGCCGCTGCCTTCAGACCCGTAGCATCCACCGGCATCATCAAACCACCCAGCTGGCAGCGGCCAACCCAAGCAGGTATGCCAAAGAAATCTCTTACTCCTGGCTTTTCACAAGTGAGTGGATAGTGTGTTCTGGGATATACAACAGAATTCCCTAGTAAATCCTGTTCTCAGCCATCTGAGATGTAGATCAGACTACGAAGAGTAACTCTATTTTAGTCTTTGAAATGTCTCTGAAACATTCTCCATATCTGATACAATTCAGTGTGTCATTCGTTACCTTGTTTTCTAGTAACACACAAAGCAGGTTTGGAATTGTAATCTTGGAGTCTTACTCATAACAAACTACTGTTGAGAGGTTCCCTTTGGAAACCGATCGTTTTGGTCTTTCTGATGTGTACAAACAACAGACACATCTAAGCTGTGCTAAATGAGTTTTTCCATCCCTGTGACAAAATCCCTAAACAAATCATCTTAAGAGAGGAAGCATTTATTTGAAAACTTCAGAAACTGAAGGGAGGATATGAAGTAACCATATTGCTCTTCAAAGATTTATGGTCTATTCTGCTTCTTACTAAAAGGAATTCCTTGGTAATACAGTACAACAAAATTGCCACTAGAGGGCAATGGAATCCTTTATTCTAGATTTTTCAGAATAAGCAGCATGCAAATACCAGCAACTATGATTCAAACACTTAAAATTTAAAAGATTATGCTCCCCCTACTGCCCAAGAAAGTATGAGTGAATTTACTCTGAAAAAAAACATGAGTGTAAACATGAGTGTAAAACATATAGAAAATAGAACAAAAAAAAAAAAACAACCAAACCAGTATTATCAGAATATTTTCCCATTGGGAAATCAGTGAAATCTATCACAATCTCTAGCTGAAATCAGAAAGAATTTCTTGGGCTTCTCATATTTGTTCTAGGTTTTGGAAACCTACAAGCAGACAAAGAGACATTTTAGGCCCCAAATAAAGTATTTTTCTCTCTCCTAATTTACAGGTTAAAAAATAGTTTCAAGATAGATTTTTAAAAAGCGTTTTAGTCTTTGAGCGGTGACTAATGCATTTTTTTTAAAGTTATGTGCTAAAAAACAAAGACGAAAGAAACAGCAGAAAGGCCTGGGTGAAACTTGAAGATCTACAAGGGTATTTTGAGCCTGTCATCAGTTTCTTTAATAGCCAATGAAGTTCTGACTTTAAATCTCAGGTCATTTCACTTGTGGTGTTAGGTAGCTTGTATTACCCAGAAATCTTTCAAGCACTCAGTAATGCTATGCCAGTTGATAATTAGGCACTAGGTGTGTATGTAACAGCATTATAGCTTAAACTGGATGATCTTTTTCTCAGGCATATAGTTTAACATACACCCACTCACTCCTGTTTCCCCTACTTTCCCGCAGACTTGCTGGCCACTCAAAAGATTGGATATTTTAGGATGCGTAATGTTTAGAGGCCAATATTCTAGATGAAAATAGTAAGATTCAAAAGAAGTCAGAGCATCAAAGCTTGACTTTCATGTCAGCTAGCAATACTACTGGCCTGTTGCCTTCTGTGACCAGGGAATATGGCTCCTGGGGTAGAGCACCTTCCTAGCAAGCATAAGATCCGAAGTTCAAATCCTAGGTGTATGGCTACCTCCCAAAAAACAAAAAAAGACTACTTCCGTAACTTAAGATTTAGTAATCTTAGAAACATTGACCTGAATCTAGAAAAGCACATAAAAGTTGAGATTTTTCTTCTTTTCAGAATTGAGAATTTGTACTTTTTTACATTTAATTTACAATATTTGTATTTTTATTTACTTTTTCTGCACAAAATGTTCATATGGTATATGATGAAGTGGTGATTGTATCCATTGTTTTCAAAATCTTGGTGAATTTAATGGTAAAAGTAAGAAAAAAATGCATCCCTGTGTTTGTTTATATATGACCTAGTTTTCTGTATAGGTTTTTTTAAGAGTCTATTTAAATTTTGGGTACCAGGTTAGGTATATTTAGCTCATGACATGCAAATATAAGTACAAAATATGATCGTACCAAATACAGTCAAACATTCCACACATATCCAGTATTAAGGGTAAAAAAAACCATTATGGGTTAGAATAGATTAATTTGTTAATTTTGTTTTAATTACCCAGAAAATTAAAATGGTGTATGTACAGGAATATAAGCAACACTTTGCTAGATCAGGCCCAATCAGTGAACCCAGTTTTCTGCCAGATGGTGACCCTAAAGAATAGCAATGGCATATGCTGTATGGGTTGTAAAAGGTTATCTTTATTCTTATTTTAGTCAGAAGTTGGTATATAGTGAAAGCTAGCCTTGAACTTGAGATCCTGCTTCAGCCCCTAGGATTATAGGCATATCCCACCATGCCCAGTTCTGAGGCTAGTATTTGTGAGTCTGCCTCTTTTTCATCTATTATAGAAGGATCTTTCAAAGTCTTGTTCAAAGTATTGTTATAGTAATTAAGTGATATAAAATATTAAAGTACCTAGTTCATAGAGAATAGGAAAAAAATTCTGCCTTCTAGTTTTTTGTGATGGCATTGATAAATTACTTACAGTGTTACCATCTAGCACATTAGATGGCATGTGTCTACTCTACCTGAAAATGTTCTGAGCCGAGGTGGATTGTGTCATGAGACTTTTTTTTTCCATATTATTCTTTTTTTTTTTTTAATTTCTTATTGCGAAAATACCGGACAGAGGGGTTACAATTACACGAGCAAGGTAATGAGTACATTTCTGATCAAGCATTGTTGCCTCCTCCTTTGTTTCCCTATACCATCCCTTCCCATCTCCCCCTGCTGTGACACTTCTTAACAGGGCCATCATCTCCCTAGTAGCCAGCGCCCACCTTCTTCAGCTTAGCTGTGGAAGATTGCTCTTGCATTGCAGCCCTCCCAGGCTGAAGCTTACACTTGCATCCATTCCTTGATCACACCTTCTGTACCACATGCAAGGCCACATGCAAGCGAAGTGTATTCCCATCCCTTCAACCCCTGACTGACCTCCATTCACCAGTTTACGGGTCACCTCTATGAAGTCTTCTGGAGCCTTTCGCTAGTTATCTAGTCTTCTCTACTCCTACAAACCTGGTCATATCTTTATCATAACCCTTACATGTTCTATTTAGTTGTTTATGTGTGTGTCCTTACCATGGGTTTTATGTCCCTTGAAGGACAGGAACCAATGCCTCCCAGTCTTCATTTTACAGTACCTGAACAATTGAAAGCTTTCAGTGACTGAGTGGGTGAAGAGATCAGGCTTTCTTATTTTAGAAATTTGCACATAAATCAAAGGACATGATATTCTTTTGTCAAGATGTTCTGTCTTCTTACTGGACTTGAAATTTCCCCAAGAGTCACTGTCTGCTAAGGCAGCTATAAAAATACCAAATTGCTCATTAGGTATTAATCTGCCATATGAGTTAAACGTTGCAGGGCTGGGAAAATAGCCAAAGGTATAGAGTGATTGTCTGGGAAGCATAAGGCCCTGCGTTCAAACCCAACTGCTGCCAAAAAAAGGGAACAAATCTAATTCCCCTCACCTGAATGGGGAACAAGGTGTCGTTTTTTCCTTCCTTCCTTCCTTCCTTCCTTCCTTCCTTCCTTCCTTCCTTCCTTCCTTCTCTTTCTTTTCTTTCCTTCTTTCTCTCTCCCTCTCTTTCTCTCTCGTTCTCTCTCTTTCTTTCTTTCTTGCTTTCCTCCTTTCTTGCTTTCCTCCTTTCTTTCCTCCTTTCTTTCTTTTTTCTTTCTTTCTTTCTTTCTTTATTTCTTCCCACTTTATTTTCAGAAAAAGAAAAAAACTAGAGGTGGTAGGCATAAGAAGTACTAAAGTTAATCATGTATTTGTGAGATTAACAAATGAACAACAATTCTAGAGCTCTGTGGTAAGCTCATTTTCACTTCAAAGAATATGGCCATTTATAGCTCACATTACATGGGGCCCAAGTACTGGAGTATAACGAATGTATAGAGAGGTAGTCCCACCTGTTTTATCATCATGGACAAGTTAATTTGGATGTAAAGTACTGGGTTTAACACAGAAATCAGCAACAAACATGCCAACAAAAGTTAAATGAGATTATATAAGGCCCAGACCAGAAGGCATAGACATCGAGATCAATGTGGAAAATGAAATACCTAAATTTCAAAGAATACAGTCTTGAGATAAGACATGCATTTGTTTATAGTGAAGACTTATTTAATTTAGGAAGGACACTTTTTCATGTTTGTGCCAAAATCAAAAGCACTTTCAGTCAACATTTTTAGGAAGAGATGGAGTTGGAGACTGAGCTAATGTGTACAAAATTTCCCTTCCCCCACTTGCTTGCTCCTTGATTGTTCAGATAAGATTTTCCTTAATTCAACTCTTTAGTATACTATGCCTCTGGTGTATGTTACATTTTAGAAATAAAGGAAATGTCTTTTCATTTGGTTATGGACAGAGCATTGGAGAGATCTGATAGGTCATTTCTTTTTCTTGAGGAATACTCAGATATACTTGTGTGATTTGATTAAATCAAAGGCTGAATAATGTGCATCTCAGCTATAAGTGGATATAAAATCTATCTTTTATTTGAAGTCTAAAGGAGATAGGGGTGAGAAAGGAAATGACTATTGCTACAACCATCCCAAATTTCATTGTAGGCTTTTGTGCTACACTAATAAATCGAGATAACTAGATTTGCCTAGCTAAGACGGAGAGATTTATTCGTTCCATTTTTAAATTTTTATGTGAATAAGTAAACTGCTACCAGTTGCGTGAATTTCATCTCTTCTAATAGTGTTTTATTGCCAGCTGCTCCCCTGCATTTCGACATCATTAAACGAAACAGCACACTTGCCACAAAAACCCTCAGCAGAGCTGTCCATTGTCAAAACAAGTGCACATTTGTGAGCGCTCTTCTTGACTGCCATTCTTCTTTCATCATGACTTAACAAACTTTTCGTAAAGAAAGACATCTAGATTTATTCATAAAAGCTTTTCATAAAGTATTATTGCATCTTATTATTAATTGGTGGATATGGTTTAAATTAATCACTGATAAAATATTATTCTTGATCACATCTGGCTTGGCCACCATCTATTTTTATAGCTAAAGTCTTTGTTTTTGTTGTTATTGTTGGTGGTGGTGGTACTGGGGCCTGAACTCTAGGCCTGGGCGCTGTCCCTCAGCTCTTCAGCTCAAGGCTTGTGCTCTACCACTTGAGCCACAGCACCACGTCCAGCTTTTTCTGCTTATGTGGTGCTGAGGAATCGAACCCAGGGCCTCATGCATGCAAGGCAAGCACTCTACCACTGAGCCACCTTCCCAGCTCTATAGCTAAATTTTTATTGAAGACTTACTTGCTCCTTTCTTTACGTATTGTCTGTAGCCTTTCTCCTGCTACAGTAATAGATTAACCCTTATGTAAGAGTCTAAAAGTCTCACAAAGTCTTCAGTATTAACTACTAGTCTGTTTTACAGAAAAAAAAAACTTTTCCTTTGTTCTACTCCTTAACAACAACAACAATAAAAAAGAAGCTTATTGGCCTCTTACAATTAAAACATGGGCTTGTCTTCCTAGTATAAAATTACAAATTGGATTAATGATACAGATTATTCTGTGTGATAACTTGTTCACTTGTGATGGCAAGGCACATTGTAGATTTCTTTTACTCGTGACTTAGACCCAATCATTTTCTTTGTAAGATCAGTTAATAGGGAGGAAAAAAAGCCAAGTGTGTGTGTGTGAACTGAATTTTGATGATATGTAAGAAATTAAAAAGAGAATGGAACCTAATTCCAGTGCCCATACGCACTTAAATTAAGATATCCTAGATCCAGTATAATCTAGGTTCTTAGAGTTGAAAGGCTGGTTGCTAATGGAAGAAACCAACCTCCTGAAGTTGTGGAAATATTTGATACATAGTCTTGGTTGCACCTGTTCCAATTTTTCATGGCATACATTCCAGCATTCTCTACCACTCAGAAATGATAATAGTTTAGTCTGCCCAATTTGGCTTTTAATCACTGGGCTAAAGTCCTTGATTCCATTTAATAAAACTTGCACAAACCTCCTCAGAATACCCTCTGATCTTAGATCTTGGCTTAACTTCTTCCATTTCTGCTGGATATGATTTCATGCCTGGATCCTGAAGAGTAGCCGTTGTTTATGCTATGCACATTCAGGGCTTGACAGACATAATATGCACAGACCCCGTGAGTCTGCCGGCCACCCTCTGTTTGAGATGGTTGGGGAAGGGGCAGGAAGAAAGCCCTTATTGTGAGCAGTATTATGCACATGTGGCCATAGCTGTTTCCCAGTACAGTGCTTACTGACATTTCTACCATACCTTTGAGGACAACCCTGAGCTGTTGAGTTACATAGTACTGTATTTCCCTGAGAGTGTTAGCATCTAATTTGGGTAGTGATGTTTTTCTTCTTTCTTTTGGAAGAGTAGCACTCATATTCATTAATATTTTAAATATCAGCCTTATTCTGACAATGGGAATGAAATATTACTGGGCTTTTAATAAGGAATTAAAACCTTTTTTGGTCATCCCTATGGTTATAGTTTTCTTTTTATGTCCCTTAATATCACAGTGTGCTTTTAAAAGTTTTTCAAACTCTAAGGAATCCAGCCTTATAACCATTGTTTTATTTCAGGAGCTTTTCACCCATTATTTATAATAGCTAAAATATAGGCAGCAAGATTTAGGGAAAGAAAGACATATCACAGTAGGTAACTAAATTAATCTTTCACAGAATAAATGGTTGATGTGTCCTGATCTAACACAAAGACAAATAAAAAAAATGATACTGGTAAAAGTAAAATGTTTAAGAAAGAAGAAGAAGGAAAACAATTAGCAAATAACGCATTCATGCATTCGTATATTTTATTTTCACATTATAGTACCTACATCAATTGGTCCAAAAACTATCTTAGTAGTTTGAGTAAGGAAATTTAAATAGCAGGAATAAATACACCTAAAGTAGCAGACATTAACCCAATTTACTATATTGAATTCTCTGAACTAGTCCAGAAAATAGATACTTCCAATATTTTGTGCCATTTGAGGATCACATTTATCTTAGTGTTATAATAGATCAAGGTAGTGACTGGCAAAGAGCTTGACACATAGTAAGTTCGTAATAAACAGTAGATGAGTGATTCCATAGGAATATAGGCTTCGGAGTCAAACAGACACGGTTTGAGCTCCATATTCTCTGCTCCCTTCACTGGCTCAAATGACATACTATCCTGTTTTTTTCGGCCACTAAGATACGTATGGCACCTGCTTTCTGCCTAAGCACCTCTTCTAGCTACAGGCTATCCTTCCCCTGAACAATATCACTCACTTCCATGACTCAGATGTCATCAGTATGCTGCTTATGAATCACTTCTAACCCACTGGGTCTCACTTTCCTGGGCTCACATACTCAGTAGATGATCGTTGGTTTTAGTGCTAGGTTAGGAGGGAGCTATTGGAGCTTTGGGCAGGGAGGTAGCATGATCTGACCGGATGTGTGTGTGTGTGTCTTTCTGTGTTTGTGTCCAGGAGTTTTACACGAAGTCAGGGCTGGGAAGGTGGCTCAGTGGTAGAGTGCTTGCCTTGCATACATGAGGCCCTGGGTTCAATTCCTCAGCACCACATAAGCAGAAAAAGCTGGAAGTGGCGCTGTGGCTTAAGTGGTAGAACACTAGCCTTGAGCTGAAGAGCTGAGGGGCAGTACCTAGGGACAGTGCCCAGGCCCAGAGTTCAGGCCTCACAACCAACAAAGAAAAAGAGAGAGAGAGAGAGAGAAAGTCACTGCAGTAATCGTTTAGTCAAAAGAAGATGGTAGCCTGGACCAGACTGCTGTCCTCTGAAGGTGGTGAGCAGGATTACATGCTGTTTAGTTGTCATGAGCAGTTCATCTTCCAGCCCCAAACTTGCTCTCCTAGTGACGTGGTCAGCACTACAAACACACTCCATCTAATTAAGAATAAACTGCCTTAGAAGATACTAGCAACATCTTTTATTATTTAGTTTCTTCTTTGGGATATCATTCCCATTGACTGAAGTGTCCCATTAAAGTTTGACATAATATAGTATTTTTTTCACCTAGTATATATGTCAGTTGTAAGAATATTTACTGGTAATTGGTTTTATATGAAACAAAGAATCAGCGACTCTCATAGTTAATGCAAGAGTTGTCTGCTAGCTTTCTATATGCATTGTGATCCTTACTATTTTGGTTTACAGTTAACAAAGAGCCATGCAGGAACATAACATAAAGAGCAAAACTATCAAATAGCTCAACTTATTGAGCTTTAAATTTTTGTATCTAAAGAAATATACAAAGAATTCATACATTGTACTACTAAGAACTCTATTCATGTTAACAGGTGGTTTTACACTGGAACCTTTTATCGTGCTCAGCTGTTCTTGAAGAATATAATTAGATAATATTGAATTCTTCACATAATATAATACTATGTATTATGTTTATGTGTATATTACAATAATATGCAATCCCACAACAATATACATGTATGAACAATTACTGAAGAAATTATTGGACTGATGATCACCTTGTAGGGGTCAGATTAGAAAGGAAAATTAACCTCAGAAAAAGATCACTTAAAATTTAGATTAGCCAGTTTGCTTTAAAAATGCAAACCTGAATAATCTGCTTAGGACAGGGGAAATAAAATTAAATGTAAAGAATTTCACTTTATAAATGTATAAAGATTTAGTGAATAAGAGGAAATATGAAATTGGCAAATATATATGATTCAGCTTTTAAAAATTCTTTGTCTTTAATTGTAACTGATAATCCAAAAAAGATATTGTCAATGTAGCTTATGTGTAATCAAGCAAGGACTTTTTTGTTTTTTAAAAATTCTCAGATATAACACCATGACAAGTAGTTTAAACTAGCAACTCAATATACTGCGAATTTTGTTGTTGTTGGTTGTGAGGCCTGAATTCTGGGCCTGGGCGCTGTCCCTCAGCTCTTCAGCTCAAGGCTAGAGCTCTACCACTTGAGCCACAGCACCACTTCCGGCTTTTTTCTGTTTTGGGGGGGCTGAAGAATTGCACCCAGGGCCTCATGCATGCAAGGCAAGCACTCTACCACTAAGCCCCTTCCCATCCCCTTGTTTACTTTTTTTTTTTTTTTGTTGGGTCCGGTCGTGGGGCCTGAACTCTGGGCCTGGGCACTGTCCCTCAGCTCTTCAGCTCAAGGCTAGCGCTCTACCACTTGAGCCACAGTGCTACTTCGGCTTTTTTCTTTTTGCTTATGTGGTGCTGGGGAATCGAACCCAGGGCCTCATGCATGCCAGGCAAGCGCTCTACCACTGAGCCACCTTCCCAGCCCCCCTTGTTTACTTTTTTAATATAATTTATTATGTATTTGAGAAAGTATTGTGTGACACACTGATAGATTTTCCCTAAATTTTTAATTAACTTTAATAATGCTCGTTATAATGCTATGTTTACCATCATAATGTTGGAAAACAAAAGGATGGGTTGAATTTATATCATTTTTAACCTTTAAGGAAAGAGAATATCAAGCACAGTGGTAGACATCTGTAATCCCAGCTACCCAAATATGATTCAGGAGGATAACAGTTCATGGCCAGCCTGGGCAAAAAGTTAGCAAGACCTCCATCTCAACAAACAAGCTGGGTGTGGTGTTTCACATCTGTAATCCTAACTATTCAGGAAACATAGTTAAGAAAATCTTAGCCTGAAGCCAACCAAGGCAAAAACATGAGACCCTATCTGAAAAAAATAACCTAAATGCAAAAGAGCTAGAAGCATGATTCATAGGATAGAGTAGTTGCCTAGCAAGAATAGGTTCTGAGTTCAAACCCCAATACCCCTATAATTAATGAAAGACGATTCTCATCAGGACTATTAGTGTCTAGAGAGTAGCTATTGGCTTTGAATTTCTAGATGAACTTTGTAATGCTGAAATGTATTTTGCACAAAAGAAAATAATTTTCAAACAAGGTCCTTAGTTGGTAGAGATTACCCAGAAACAAAGTCCATTGAAACTCAAATTCAATGAAGGCTGAAAAGGAAATGTAGACCGAAGATCTCATTTCTCCCCTTCTCCTTGTGCTACTTTGCTGACTTGTTATTGGATTTGAGTAAGCCACACTTTTTTTATGTAACTTAAACTCCTAGATTCCTACATTAGGCTTCCCATATACATCATTATCTTAGTGCTAATTTTAAAAGGACACTTTATTACAAATAAGTAACTGTCATTCTTCAGCTTTCTATAATTAATCATATTTTTGTGTGAAACAAGGTGGTTTGTATAATAGGCTCAACAAATCCGAAGCAGTTCAGTTGCTGGGCTAGCAATGCTAGGCTGGGATTCTGTGTGTGGTGGCGCTTGTTTACGGAATAAGAGGGGAAGCAGGACTTGTCTTTCCTCTCGCACCCAAAGCCTCACTTTTTTACTCTTCCCTCCTATTGGTTTGTCAAGTGAGCAGAGGCTGAAGGATTGACACTTTACTGCTCAAAAGTTGCCTGTTTTTCTGCTAGAGTATTAAGAAATTCAGCCTAAAGAAATGAACAGCAAAGCTGGGCACCCGTGCCTCACATTTGTAACCCTAGTCACTCAGAAAGCTGAGATCTGAGGATGATGGTTTGAAGTCAGCCAGGGCAGGAAAGGCTGTACCAGTCTTATCTCCAATTAATCACAGAAAAAGCTCAAGTGGTAGAGTGTTAACCTTGAGCAAAGGGAGCTTAAGGACAGTTCCTAGGCCCCTAGTTCAAGGCTCAGGACTAGCAGAAAAGAAAAAAAAAAAAAAGAAATGACCATAACTGTATTCATATGGGAAATAACTGTGCCTTGGACTGTTCATGTTTATGGGCTAAGTACCTAACCAGTCTTGTGTCATTTTGTATATGGGAGAGTGTGCTAGCAACATGGCACCAAAAGGAATGAGAATGGCCCTGTTTTCCAAAGTGGTTAAGACTGCAGTAATAGAAAGCCAAGTCTTCTCTTCCCAGGAGCTGTACTAGGGCTCAGAGCCCTTTATATGGGTTTGAGATGCAGTTGTGTGTTTTTCATTTCAGAATGGCTTCTCATTTTAAGTAAGTTAGCTCCCCATATTTCTTCTCCTTACGGCACAGGCCAGGTGGATCATGTCTCGTTTTACAGTGACTAATGGATAATTTGACACTCTGCTTGCTAAAAACGACTCAGCAACTCAGTACATCAGGACTTCTGCACTGATAAAGTGATACAATGAAAGCATATGGTAGATGAATGGATTTAGCTCTTTTTGAAGTCTGATTTTCAGATTCTTCCAATTACCGACTTTCCCATCATTTAAAATCCTGGATAAAGTCCACATTAAAAACATCTTTCTGAAGTCAGAAAAGTGATTTGGAAACATTTGAATTTAATTATTAATTTTCACTTTCCATTTAAAAGGCAGTTTCCTGGTAGTCGATAAGAGTATGTTTTTAAAATTTTTGTTTATTTTAGGGGTTTTTTTGGTGCCAGTACTGGTACTTGAACTCCAGGCTTTGGAACTGTCCTTCAGCTCTAGTTGTGCTCTACCATTAGAGCCATAGCACTATTTGTGTCTTAATTAATTATATCCTTATCCTCAAATTAATTAATTGAACTTCAATCCTCAAATCTCAGTCTTCCGAGTAGCTAGGATTATGTAAACCACCAGCACCAACAGAAGTATGTTTTTTGTACCTATCTTTTAGGAGCTAACTTGGGGAGAGAAGGATAATAGCTGTAAAATATACTGTCAAGGGTATTAGAGATACCAAGAGGAACAAAAGGATGATTCTAGCTGTAGTGGTCAGAAACTTTGAAGAAAGAATGGAACAGTTGTGTGAGCCTTGCTGGTAGGGGTGTTTCAGTGGGTGAAGATCACAGCAGCAGAGGTTGGCATAGTATATTCAAGGGAGCATGAATAAAGGCCAGCATAGTGCTTAAGACCACCGACTATGAAACCAAGGCTGTGCTAGTTCTAAACTACCTTTTTTTTTTTTCGCTGTTTCTTAACCTTTCTTTACCTCAGATTTCCCATAATGTACTTGTTATATTGAAGTTGTAGACCTACAAGAATCTGCCTTCAAACACTGGTAGCACAGAGGAAGTATAATTAGTACACTGGTGAGGAGTATAGGGAAGCATAGAAGACAGGTGTTTTCAGGATGGAGTGGATTCACTGACATCTGGACTCTCAGGACTGATGTGGTTTGTGGAGAAGAGCCACAACTAGTTACCTAGCAGAACAGAACGAAGAGGAGATAATGGTTAAGAGGATTATAATACTCCAGACTGAACAGAATTCAAGACCAGGACTCAGTGGCGGAACCTGGGCTTGGATTAGCAAGGAGGGACTGACTGGGAAACATTTACTGAGAAACGGTTGTTAGGGTCTGAGGGGGAAGCCTTGGGGCCACAGAGGCAAAATGCCATCAGTGCCTGTCTTAAGTGGGAGAACTCAAAATAGAGTTCTTAGGAAGAGCCACAGCATGTGCAAGAAGAGGAGGGAGATCCATTTCACGAGTCAAGAAGTTAAGGACAATCACTGAGTGTGTCATTGAAAGGCTTATATGCTGCTCCAAGAAGAGAAAGAGCCAGCATTGTACTGTTTTAGTAAATGAGATAACAGGGAAGAAGCTGCATGAAGTGAACATTATAGTAATTTTCTTTACTGTTCCTTTAAGAGAAAGTATAAGCCTACAACAGTGGAAAAATGTCCTTAACCCAGTGGACTCACTTGATGTGTGGGCAGTCATGGAGCTCTGCGGACTGCCCGTAGCACTGTCGATGTGTTAAGTGTCCATTAGTGCTGGGCCCAGAATTGCATAATCTCAGTCTCTGGTGGCCATTAGGCGGACGAATTTAAAGATAAGGCCTTTGGGCAGATAGAAAACTTTGAGTAGCTGAATCAGGCCAGTCCTGTAGGAATGCAAAAAAAAAGGAGACAAAAATCAAGAATTGTTTCTGATAGGATATCATCAGGACCTGCTCTTACCAAAGGTTTGAAAGCAGGAGCAAAGATGGTTCTAGGTTGCTATCCTGTATGCCTGGGAATTGAGCATACAATCCACTAATACAGATTAGAAGAGAGAAGTTAGTGAGTTCATTTTATATCTTTAACACCCTGAGATTTCTAATGTGTCTAGGGCATATTATTTTGATATGTTCTCATTCTGATTCTCCTGTGATTTAACCTTTAGCACCTTCTACTGGAAGAATCTCAAACAATGTGACTTCCTCAGGAGCCGGGGAACCAGCTGGCTCAGCTGCGGGGCAGCCCCAGCCCAGCGACCAGGACACATTGGTGCAAAGGGCGGAGCACATCCCCGCAGGGAAGCGAACTCCCATGTGTGCTCACTGCAACCAGGTCATCAGGTTGGTTATTTCTTTGAAAATCTCTGAGAAGTACCTATGTTGTGGGTATTTCAAATACTCTATCATGTCTGTAACTTTATTAGTAAATTCGTTCTTGCAGTAACAGTGTTGTGGTGGCACACCTGGCCTGTGGTCTCTCCTTTGCTTGCTCCACAATCTCACCATGCTAAATAAATGCGTTTTATTAGAATGTATTTAATAGGATATAATTCTGGGTCCCAGAAAAGAGTACTTCTACAGGATTATGTGGTAGAAATAAACTAATATAAAATCAAGTGTGCTTTATCCTGATAAATAAAACAATATTTTTTATCTTTAGGCTTAATAGTAATAAAAACAAAATAAACACTGGCTTATTATGAAGTTTCTGTAAGTAATAATACTCTGGTTGTCCAGACTGGTGTTTGGGAATTCTGTATGCTGTATTCTGAATTAGAACTCTCTTATGGAAATAGTAGTCACTGCTGTCATTTGTGTGCTGTCATGAGCAAGTAAAATTCCTGGATGAGATAACAGATGTCCCACCCTATCAGTTGCAGATTCTTGTCTGATTGTCCAATTCCATAATATAATTACTACTATTCACACTTTGGAAAAACCTAATGAGGATGGAAAAAAATATGAAGATCGAAGTAGAAGTTAGTGTTACCACACCTATCTTGCTTTGGCTTCAGATTTCATGTGAGGACAGGATGTAATTTTAATGCACAGACATCCTGCCATAAATATGTATTATGCTAATATTGTAAAGGACTAGCACTTACTGCTCCCTCACCTGTTGAAATTTTACATTGTTCTGTATTATGCTGTACTTATTATCACTTAAACATTAAAGCTTCACCTACTAAGGAGTTAATAGGGATGGGGATTAGTTCATGTAAGATCATGTAACAATAATTAACATAGCACATTTGCCTGGAGCTCAGATGCCAGCGCAGCTTGAATAGATTGTGGTTAGGTCAGGAACCCGGTGGAAGCCTAATTCCAGTTCCTGGCCTGCGTGTCAGTGTCACTTACCCAGGCAAGGAGGTGTAGATCAAGTGACATTCTCTTGGACACCTGTTTTCAAAACAAGCTGCAGTTGCAGGCTTAATCCTTTTAACACCGAGTATTATACCCAGGCCAATGCTGAGAAGTGTAGGATTTAGTGTATAACTTATATGGTTAGTGTTCCATCATAAACTCACCATTGTTTTAGAATTCATGTTTTATATTTACTCTTTTAATATTTCAAATTTTCAAAAATGATTCTTATATAAAGGCAAATTTTGTATTTTGTTGTTTTGGAGTTTCGTTTGTTTTGGAGCCTGTTTCTTTTTTTTAGTAGTTACTTGCTTTGGAAAATGTCAAAACCCTGTATGTTAGTACTGAGCTTATTATTGCTATAGAGCCTATACAGTTTAAAACTTCATCATCAGATTAGTTTGAAATCTTTTGGTTTGTTTGGATCTTAAAAAGTTCATGGATCTTTAAATTATTTTGGAGGTACTACTTTGACTAGTTACAAATGAGTGAGAAGTTAAACTTTGACACTTAAAGTTTGCCATGGAACATTTCCAGTACAATTATGATAATGCCCCTTTATCAACTTGATTTAGGGTGCTGTTTTGATAGGACAGGATACAAAATCAGACTAACCTAGCTGAAACCACGTTTTAGTTTTCCTGGTGGAATAGGCTTGTAAACATTCTAGTCTATTGGGCTGGGAAGGTGGCTCAGTGGTAGAGTGCTTGTCTTGCATGCATGAGGCCCTGGGTTCTATTCCTCAGCACCACATAAGCAAAAAGAAAAAAGCCAGAAGTGGTGCTGTGGCTCAAGTGGTAGAGCGCTTGCCTTCCCCCCCCCCCCCCCCCACCACCAATGTTCCCAATCCTTCTCCTCCCCCCCCCCCCGCCAAAAACAAAAAAACCCAAAAACATTCTAACCTATTTCTTGAGTGTTGCATCTAGTTAAAATCTGTGGCCATTTCTGTTGCATGGAATTAAATGAGCCCTTTATGTTTAGCTTCTTTGTAAAAGAAGTTGGAAATATATTGATGCTTTAGTTTCTAGGTCGATATGGAATGTTTTTAAAAATGACCACATTAGTATTGTTCTGTGTTTGCCTATAGTACAGCCCATTTTGACCACAATCAGGAAAGCCATTATTTGTTCCAGTGAAAGACGAGTGTTAACATTAGTGATGTGCTGTTTTGCTTAGTGACTCTCAAACTTTTCTCAAAAGGAGAACTATTTCAAGTTATTATTTCAAGTAGCAAACAGTTTATAGCCTATGCTACCATCCATTTCAGTCTCAGAACACTTATTTATTGTCCCTTCTAGTTAAGATTTTACTGGAAAATGGGAGATTTCCCCTAGCGGTACCACTGATACAGAAATTGAAGGTATATTCAATTTGGTATGTCTCACCAAAGTCATATGTTGAAGTACTAACCTTCAGTATCTCAGAATATGACTATCGGAGGGGAATTTGGTCTTTAAAGAGGTCAGCTTGGTCATTAGGGTGGGCCTTAATCTGATATAACAGATATCATTGTAAGAGGAGAGTCACAAAGGAAGGGGTAACCAATGCTTGACCAGAAATGTACTCATTACCTTACTCATGTAACTGTAACCCCTCTGTACAGCATCTTTACAATAAAATAAAAGAAGAGGAGAGTCAGGTGCTGACATACCTATAGGGAATTCCAGGTGAAGACAGAGAAAATGGCCATCTATACACCAAGGCCTTGAAGAACCACTCTGCCAACCTCTTGATTTGGGGCTTCTAGCCTCTATTATTATTATTAAATTATATAAATTACATAAATTGTTATTTAGGCCATTTATTCTGTGATAATTTGTTACAGTAGCCCACAACAACTAGAGAAAAACAAACACAAACAAGGAGGTCTATAGTAAAGTTATTGCGGCAGGTTTAATCCAGGTAAGTCTTGGATTGTACAGGTACTCGGAGAAATAAGGATTATCTCGCTTGAGCAAACTTATTTCTTTCCTTTGAAAGGAATGGCAAGTAATAAGCTCAGGATTCTACTTACCAGAGTTGTAATTTATACAAAAAATTCATTTTAAAATTTAGTATAAATATGAAGTTTTAATAGGGAGTCCCTGTTCTTGTATATACAACAGGGTGCACCTGTTGAAATTTGCAGTTCCTTTCTCTTTTTTGCTTGGCATCACAGAAAATGAAGAAGGTCCAAAGTTTTGTCCCATAGTTCCTCTTTCTGAGCCAGTGAAATGCTTTAACTCTCTCCTTTCTTTTCCTTTGTCAGTTAGCCTAGTAAGGGCTCAGTTGCCTGGGCAATATGTAGCAGGTGAGGGAATTTTTTATTCCACTTTACCCTTAACCAAGCCTGTCTGTCCAGTTCACAAATGGAAACCCAATCCTCCCTTGGACAGGTAGAACTTCTTTAGTTGTTAATCCTGTGTTAATGAATTTGTTAAGTTAGTCTTCGCTGAAACAGGAAAGGAGCGCTTCTGTTACAGGCAAAAGGATTTTACTGTTTAATCTGTACATGAGTAAGAGGGCTTTGATGGGAAAGATGCTTGCTCTGTAAGTTTCAGGAGATGGGTTAAGCCATTGTTCACTCTGAGGGTGTTGGAAGGAGACCTACAAGAGCAAGAACCATTTTTAACTCCTTTTAGAGGCTCAGAGGGACTGTGTTTACCATCTACAATTCCATTCACCATTCATATCTGAATTTGAACTAATGAAGTCCTGTTCATTTTAATAGATCATATTCTAAATGATTAATACTGCACTCCATGCCTGAAATATTTTTTAAAAAGGCTTCTAAGAATATATGAAATATATAAGACAAGAACAGGGGTAAGGCTATTAAAAACCAAGCTAGTACTAACTCTGAACAGTACCTAGATAATGACCAATGGTCCTTAGACCTATGGCCTATGATTAGGGTAGCAATTTTTCTTTCAGCTTTTTTTGCCAAAAAGAAAGTTTTATCATCTACTGCACAGCAAGCTAACTTAAAAAATCTTGCTCAAATAACTAGTATATATCTGAGACAAGCAGAAAAGGTCAGAGAAGATGATGGTAAGCAAAATGAACCCCAAGATAAGGACACAAGTGTTTTTTTTTTCTTTCTTGCTATTGTTTCTAACGTATTTATAAGGTACCACGTGATTTTTTGTTGATTTGTATGTCCCTCCCCCATGGTATAACCCCTGTTTTCACTGTATTTGATGTTGGTATAATTTGAGGAGTGGAAGGGAAAAAACAAATTGTTTAAATAGGGATACAGGTTGACCCATTGCAACAATACTGTGTCAAAACACGAACTTTACAATTTAGGCCGGGGTGGGAAGTGGTGGGGGGAGAGTGTAGTTGTGGAGGTGGGAAGGAAGGGATGGTAGGGGTAAAACAAAGAAGGAGGCAACATGCTTGATAAAAAATGTACACATTACCTTGCTCATGTGATTGTAACCCCTCTGTACAGTATTTTCACAATAAAAAACATATTAAAAAATCTTGCTCAAGAGAAACAAAACTATTCTTGTTACAAAAATCTGAGAGGAGTTTTTCCAGGGTATCACTGTGGAAATGACTGTGGTCTCAGAGCTTTCTAGAACAGCCCACAGGAAGAGCGATTTCACAGAACTATCCTTCAGCAAATGAAGTTATATCTTTCACTTAGCACAGGTTTAATAAATAATAATAATATAATAATAATAATAATAAAAGGTTTAATTCTTGGGCTTGGAGGCATGGTCCAAGTAGAAAAGGGCCCATCTAGCAACCATGGGGTCCTGAGTTCAAACCTCAGTTCCATTAAAAAAAAAAAAAAGATACAATTCTGGGACTGAGGTTCCAGGCCCAGATATTAATAAGTTATTCTAGAATAACTATGAACTCTTTTTTTTTTTCCCCCTCATTTAAGCTTCCTCAAGTACTTGGAGAAAAGCTTTTCTTTCTTTCTTTTTTAAATAAGTTTGTTTTTTTTTGTGTGAAAATACTGTACAGAGGGGTTACAGTTACATGAGTAAGGGAATGAGTACTTTTTTTTTTTTTGTCGGTTGTAGGGCCTGAACTCTGGGCCTGGGCACTGTGCCTCAGCTCTTCAGCTCAAGGCTCGCACTCTACCACTTGAACCACAGGGCCATTTCTGGCTTTTTCTGCTTATGTGGTGCTGAGGAATTGAACCCAGGGCCTCCTGCATGCAAGGCAAGCACTCTACCACTGAGCC
Organism: Dipodomys ordii; assembly: GCF_000151885.1. Lineage (NCBI taxonomy): Eukaryota > Metazoa > Chordata > Mammalia > Rodentia > Heteromyidae > Dipodomys > Dipodomys ordii. Next base: position 6,319,084 of record NW_012267338.1, read on the forward strand.
ACCTTTCCAGCCCCATGAGTACATTTCTTATGAAGCACTGTTGCCTTCTCCTTTGTTTTTCCCTTACCATCCCTTCCCTCCCACCTCCTCAACTACACTCCCCAAAGCTTTTCTTTTTTGTTCTAGTTGCATACCAACACAAGTGCTTTAGTAGAAGGGAGAGGTTTAGTTTGAGCAGACTTACTTTGAAAGCTCAGGAGCCAGGTAGCAGTACTGGCCTGTAGGGCCACTCAGCTGTACAGGTAAGCTGAAGATGTGCCTGGACAAAAAATTCATCCTGCACTATAAATTGTCTTGAATCTGTTTTAATACCCTTACAAATTGTAACACAAAACTCCAAAGTCTTTTTATACCCTGTGTGGTAGTCATAATAAATTTAGTCTGGGAGATTTTTTTTTAATGTGTACATAGTCAGGTAGCTATGTGATGGAAAAGCTCAGCATGCTCATAAAACTTTGTCCAGCTTTGAACAGTGTGACTTCTTGATTTATCTGAAAGTAAACTATGTGCCAAATATATACCGAGGAAACTGGATAAGGGAACTTGGTGCATAGGACTGTTTACAAGCTAGTTAAAAATAGAAGGACAGCCTACCGAAGGCAGTGTAATGTGTTTACCCGCAGTAATTCCTGCATACCTCTTTTCTGGTTCCTACTAGTTGATGAAGGCATTCCTCATTAGTCATAACAAAATAAAAGCACCTTAAGTTTAAAAAACAATAAGAAACTACTTATCAAAATTGTCAAGGGCCCACATGCACTGGATTGTACAAAATAACATCATTATTAATGAGGAACTCTGGATATTAATTCTTTGACAGATGTATATTTGGCAAAGATTTTCTCCCATTCTGGAGACTGCCTTCAGGCTCCTCAATTGGTTTCTTTGCTGTGAAGAAGCCTTTTTTGTTTGACACAATCCTTACTTGTGTCCATCCTTACTCTTATTTATTGAGGTATTGGACTTCTATTTAGAAAGTTATTGCCTATTCCTATGTCTCAGCATTTTCAATTTCATGGAAGTCTTTGATCAACATTGAATTGATATTAGTACAGGCATCTGCATCTACTTTCAGTCTTCTACTTGTGGATGTCCAGTTTTCCCAGCACTGTCTGTTGAGAAAGATCTCCTTCTCCTAAGTAGTTTTTTTTTTTTTTTTGGCACTTTGCAAAAATCGGTTGGCTATAACTTTGTGGGTACTTCTGGGCCTTATATTCTGCTGTAGAGGTCTCTGTGTTCGTTTTTATGTCACTATCACGATGTTTTTGCTACGATGGCTCAGTAGTATAGTTTGAAGTCAGCTGCTGTGAGATTTCCTGCATTGCCCTTTTCACTCAGGATTGTTTTGGATATCATCTAAGGTCTTTTGTGGTTCCATATGAACATCATGATTATTTATTTTATTTCTGTGGAGAATGTCACTGAAATTTTGATGGGGATGTCAATCTAACAATATTAAGATTTCTTCTCACTTCAGCCAAGATCAACAACATAAACAACAACAAACGCTGGTTAGGACGTCGGGGAAGGGTTAAAGAACACGATTGGTGGGAAAGCAAATTAGTACAACCAGTTGGAAAACAGTATGGTGGTTCCTTTAAAAACTAAAAATAGAACTACAGTATGGTCCAACAAGATCACTCTTGGAAAATCAGAATATCCTACAGACACTGTACACATGCTTATTTTAGCCAAACTGTAGAGGCAGCCTACCTGTCCTACAACTAGTGAATGGTCACAAAAATGTGATATGTAGACACAGTGAAGTATTTTACACTCATAAAGAAGAATGAAATTATGTCATTTGCAGGAAAATGATGGAACTAGATATCATCATGCGAAACAAAGTAAGCCAGATTTAGGACAGAGGTCACATATTTGCTCTTCTATGAGGAATCTAGTTGTAAAAGACAGACAGATATCTTTACAGAGCATGATTATAACGGAGGGACAGTTTGGAGAATGTGGAAGAAAAGGAATATGAGAGAATGATGGAGGGTGAATAATATAAAAGTACATTGCTTATGCATCAAGCTGGCAAAAGGAATTTGCTGAAAATTTGAATAATAGACGGGTACGGCAGATATGAAATGAGAGCAGTACAGGGGGCTGAACTGGCTAAAGCATCATGTATGCATGTGTGAAATACCATGGTGAAACCTTTTTTTTTATAGTTACGATGTACTAAAAAAAATGACTGACAAGAATGTAACAGGTTCTTTTGAGGGTTGGACACCAGTGAGAAGAAAGGATGAACATAGAGGGTGAATGGTGAATATGCAAAATATTTTATCTACATGTATGAAAATGGAACAGTAAAACATGTTGAAATTGTTTTATGAAGAGAGGGAGGAATGAAGGATAGCAGGAGTAAGTTTGAGCAGGGGACATTGTATGCTTGCATAAAAATATCACAATGAAATAACCTATATAATCAACATATGTTAACAGAAAAAAATATGTTAACAAAATGTGGATCTAGAAAACACTCTTCTACCGTACAGAAAAAAATTTCATCCCTAGACTCTCTACTTCAGATCTTTCAGAACTGAGGGCTGGTTCTAAGTACTCATAGGACAATTTGCAGATAGTTACTGAATAACAAGGTTTGTGTTACTGTCAAAGATCGAATAACGCTGTGGCTCTGTGATGCTCATTGCTGACTTTTTCTATTAATCTGCCTAGAAGTCCAGTGTCTGGTCCTTTCTACAAGTTACCTTGTGGTCACTCTGATGTTAGTTGATAGTAGGGAAGATCAAAGGCAGAATATCAATTGACTAGAATATCCAGAAATTCCGTTTGCAGCGTTAGTTCAATCAGTGATTTTATGGTATTTGGTCATATCTCCTGAACATTCTGTCTCTCAGCCAACTCCATCTGTTGAACTAAGTTTGTAATAACTGCCCTGGTCTGTCTCACAGGAATGCTGCCTGGGCAAATTAGATAAGTGTAAAAGTGCCTCGGAGGTAAAGCCAATTTATGAATAAAAATTAGTGTGGTACAGCTACTGGAAAGTGTGTTGCAGAGGCTAGAATGGTTCATCTCTGCAAGCTTCATGACTAGATAAGGCTACATAATGGGTTCCTGTCAAGTGAACCAAATCCATCTTATCAGTTCATGACTGCATAGCAGGTAATGGGAAAAGTCTCTTTAAAAACATTTGTTTCCTCAATCCAAATGTGCATTAAAAATCAATACTGTTTAGGGAGGAGCAAGCGCAGAGTAGCTAAACAATAGATGTAAAATTTCAAATGCATGAGTTGAATAAGATGTACAGTCTGTAGGTAATAGATCTGTGCTGCGTACTTAACATCTTTTGAGAGTCGATCCCATGCTAAATGTCTTACCACAAAAAGATGACATTCAAAAAGACAGCCATATATGAAACAAGATCTTTCCCAATGGCTTCAAACAACTCATAATACAGGGTTCATAGATTCTGTAGTTCATTTTGGAGGGAGAAAAATTGGTGTTTGGGGCTGGGAAGGTAGCTCAGTTGTAGAGTGCTTGCCTTGCATGCATGAGGCCCTGGGTTCAATTCCCCAGTACCACATAAGCAAAAAGAAAAAAAGCTGGAAGTGGCGCTGTGGCTCAAGTGGTAGAGCGCTAGCCTTGAGCTGAAAAGCTGAGGGACAGCGCCCAGGCACAGAGTTTAGGCCCCATGACCAGACCCCCCCCCAAAAAAAATTGATGTTTAATGAAGTTAAGAAATAAGTAAATGCGTGGAGAAGAAATATTGACTATTGTCTTTTCTCTAATAATAATTACCACTTTTTTAAAACCTTGGAAATTACCAAATGTTTCTTTATTTTCTAGAAATGTCAACTCATCTCTCTTTAAAACACACATTGTTGCTCTGCTGCTTCATTTCGGTCCCTGTTACATAGATCCTAATGCCCAATCTTTGTTATGATATAGACATGTTGACTTATGGTAACTTAGTGATAAGTGCCACTAAGTAATCCTCCAGTGATAGTCAGAGTGGGGAGAGGATGGTGACCTTTCTTAAGTGCTTGGTTCCTTTACCCCTCTCCACATAAATGCACAATCCCTGCGAGCACTCACAGTACCCTGTAACCAGTTCTGTGCAGGAAAACGAAGCAAGTATTTGATTGGATATTGCATAAAAATGTCCTATCCATGATAACAAGAAACTCTGATCATCAAGTCAAGTTGATCTGTTTTCTTCTGGCAGGGGACCATTCCTAGTGGCACTGGGGAAATCTTGGCACCCAGAAGAATTTAACTGTGCTCACTGCAAAAACACCATGGCCTACATTGGATTTGTAGAGGAGAAGGGGGCTCTGTATTGTGAGCTGTGCTATGAGAAATTCTTTGCTCCTGAATGTGGTCGATGCCAAAGGAAGATCCTTGGAGTAAGTACTAGAAGCGATTTTTTTTTCATCCTTAGTGAGTTCTACAGCAAAATAGTTGTTCTGTTATAAAACACTTCCACCGTTTATACTTGTTATTTTCTTTTTGTTTTATCAGCCCTCTCTGCTTTCATCACTATTTATTATTGTAAAGCAAAACTAAATAGACCTCTGTAGAAGTATATCAGACTCGTGGGGTTAAGTTGTCCTTGGTTTTGTCTTACTGAGTGCTGGCTTGTCTGGCAAAAGTCTCCACTGTGGGGAAAACATAACTTTCTGTGGGTGTGCTACCTCCGCAGGACCCTGTTTGCTCAGGAATGAAGAGGTCGCCCAGGACCACACACATCACACTTCTCAGAACTGACACCTTCACTGTTTTAAATTAAATTCCAGGACTTTTATAAGAGCAGCAGTTCCCCACTTGTTGGGGTTCAAGCACAGGACACTGACCTTATGAAGTGTATAAAACATGAGACTTACAGTAGATACATTTACCTTCAATGCATATAATGTTTAAAAATATAACTACAAAAAATGTAACTACAGTTTTGAGTACACAGGTAATAGAAAAATCGTTTCAAACCACACCTTTTTTTTTTTGCAGAAAGGGAGTGATTTAGGAACCAGATGCATGATAAATAATGATGAATAAATGCATGTGCTGTTCTGGAATATCTTAATTGCCAGTGATTGAATCAGGGACAGCTTGTTCTTGAAGGGGACTAGGAGGTAGAAGTTGATTTTCAAAAAAACTTTGTTGCCTGACCACATTTTAAAGAAAAAGTCAGAAATGGTTTTGCTAAATTCTAATACTCTCAACAGGAAAACATAGTCATGAAATTAATTTGTATTAATTGAGAGGAATGTATGAATTATTGAGTGAATAGGTCTAAAACTGAATATACATATGTCACCTGAAACATTTCTGTTATTAACTTGTACAATATTTTGGGAATAAAGAGAATAGGGGTTTCAGTTATACCAATGGCAGGTAATTAGTAAGGAATACATTGTAATGTATGAGTGTGTTCTATGGATTCCAGAGTCTGAGGGAAGTAAGGTTCTAGGATATGGAATGAACCAGTTGCCATGTTCCTCACTGTCCTTCAGAAATTATTTTTGAATGACTGACTTTTTCTCAACCCAAAGAAATACTTCATTGTAAAACCAACTCCCTCAGACTTCCTTTATTCATTAAAATTGGGCTCAAGGCTCTCATGCCTGGTATAGTTAACCAGAGGCCATTGCAGATTAGAATTATGCTTTATGGTTCAAATACTTTTGGTACAGTAAGTGCTAGGGAAGTCACAGCTGATTCCAAATTGCCAACTACAAGCTAAACTAATTGGATTATGCTAATTATATCACTAATTTTTTGCTTCCATAATGTACCAGAATAAGCATTTTTTCCTTTTCATATGTTTCCTCTCCTTGATAGAAAACTATTAAGCTAATATTTTCTGACCCCTTTGAAAGAAAGCAGACTTCTGTAGTCACTCACAATTATGAAATACTTCTTTCATTTACCATCTATGTAAAGTTTTTTTTTTTTTTTGGTTGGTCATGGGGCTTGAATTCTGGGCTTGGGCGCTGTCCCTGTGCTCTTCAGCTCAAGGTGAGCGCTCTACCACTTGAGCCAAAACACCACTTCCAGTTTTTAGTGGTTTATTGGAGATAAGAGTCTCATGGACTTTCCTGCCCGGGCTAGCTTTGAACTGCGATCTCAGCCTCCTGAGTAGCTCGGATTACAGGCGTGAGCCACCGGCTCCTGGCCATCTATGTAAAGTTTTAGTAACAATAATTATTCTCTTAAAAAGGTCATTTATTGGTCTTTGTGAGACCAGTGCATAGGTGTCAGGGATATGTGAGTCTATTTTTAGGTATCTCCTGTTACTTTGAAGACAGGTTTAAGGGGAGGTGTCTTGGTGTGTCTGCTTTAGGTTAGCTCTTCTACAGGGGTGAGAGTAAGCTTTGGTTTATTTATTGTCATCTCTCTTTCACCCCATTTAACTTCTATAACAGGAAGTCATCAATGCTTTGAAACAAACTTGGCACGTTTCCTGTTTTGTGTGTGTGGCCTGTGGAAAGCCCATTCGTAATAATGTATTTCACCTGGAGGATGGGGAACCCTACTGTGAGACTGGTAAGAGCATGAGTCCTTAGTTTGAGAGTTGAGTAAAGGTAAAATATGAACCCTTATCTTGCTATAAAGTTGTTAGACCACCAGGTTTCCCTAATTGTTCTGAAGGCATTTCATTCCGCCTCAATATTACAGCAGAATGTAGAAGGTGTTTATATGACTTGGTCAAAACAGATATTCCCAACTTCATTATGAGCACTCAAAATGTAAAAATAAGCACTGCTCAATAGGAAAAACATTTTGCTTGAATCTCTAATAACTTATTGATATATTTTCAACTAAAACATGTAACTTAAAGCTACCTCCACAGTCTACTAGTGAATATTGGGTGGTTATAAACATGAATGTGTTCTGGCTTTGCTCTTCTATGCAACTGCCTTGAAAAGTCAACTGGAAATCCTTTGTTTCTTCTACTTGACTTGGATGGCTTCTCTGGAAATACTATTTTTCTTTAACTCAGCTTTAAGAACCTATTTATTCCATTGTCTTATTAGCTGAGTTTTGCATGCCTCCTTTTCTTTTCCAATGTCAGTGAATTTTGTAACACTTACTTATAGTCTCTTTAGATATTTCTACCACAACATGTATTACAAAATATGGATTTTTCCCTTTATCATACCTTTACTTCAGTCCCACTATTTAATTTTATTTTACCTTGGAACTCAAAGTGTCATTCTAGAGAAGAGAATATTCCAGAATGATCATGTTCAAAATTAGCCAGTGATGAACCATCATCTCTAACTCCTTCTCTTAGACTCTTATTTTCACCTCCCTTTTGGCTCCATAATGAGAAACAACTTGGATCTATTCCACATTAATCACCAATGAGCACTAGAAATTCTAGAAAAATACACCATGCACCATTTGATATAGTTTAGCTACAAGCTGCCTACACTATTCAATCAGGACATAATTGTAGTTTTTCTGAAGAGACTTTTTGTGTGTGGTTGTTGGTTAGTTGGTTTTCTTATTTAGTTGTTTAATTGTCTTGACTGACAGTTCCTTCCTAGCCAAAACACATTCCTATCTAGCCTTTCTATATTTAATGTATTCTAAGAAGACAAATTCTTAAAACCCAAAGAATTACCATACAGGAAAAATAGTACTGAATATTTATTTAAATGTTGCTTCTAGCTAATTTGGTCTTTTTTCTTTTCTCTTCCTTAACTTTTCAAGTCAGTTTTTAACACAGTCTTCCTTAGCTTAATAGATGTTTCCTCTATCCATGATCCATGGGTTCAAAGTGAAAAATATAATATGAAGAATACAATAAAGCATGTCAAATTGTATAAATAATGATTGCTAATGGAAACCTGAACTCTCAAGCCAAGTATTAGACAGCTTGAAATTTTTTTTCTGCATTTAGACATTATTTATTTACTATACAAAATATTAACATCACCAGCTTCAAATGTCTGGCCCTTTCGCCTACCCTTCAGCTTTAATTTTTTTGTGATCCCATGTATCTTTACCTTCAATATTTCATTTAATTCCAATTTTGTTGCTCTTTCCTACGAATTATCAAACTTTGTCAAGTTTGACTCCTTTCTCTCCTCCCTCAATAGATTATTATGCCCTTTTTGGTACTATATGCCGTGGATGTGAATTCCCCATCGAAGCTGGGGACATGTTCCTGGAAGCCTTGGGTTATACCTGGCATGATACTTGCTTTGTATGCTCAGTAAGTAAACTCTATCTTCCTAATTAAATTGGTAGACTATGGCTAGTTCTGGTGCTAATATTGTGTAATCCTTTATAAGAAACACAATTTTACAGTGATTTGAAAAATTGTTACAGTTTTGGTATTTTCTGAAATTATCTGCCAATTATCTGAAATTTTCTGTGTTAATACTTTAACACATTTTATTCTATAAGGAGAAGCTATGTATCTCCTATATAGAAATATTAAATCAGTAATAATTCTTTTTTTCTTAAACTTTATTTTATTGAGCATTTTAAAGGAAAATTTTGAACCATCAGGTAGTTCTTAAATAGAAAAGGAGAGAAGAGGTAATACTGTTCAAGAGAAATGTACTCATTACCTGACTTATGTAACTGTAACCCCTCTGTACATCACTTTACAATAAAAATAAAAAAGTAACAATTATAAAAATAACATTCTGGGGCTAGGAAGGTGGCTCAGCAGTAGAGCGCTTGCCTTGCATGCATGAGGCCCCGGGTTCCATTCCTCAGCACCACATAAGCAAAAAGAAAAAAGCCAGAAGTGGCGCTGTGGCTCAAGCGGTAGAGTGCTAGCCTTGAGCTGAAGAGCTGAGGGACAGCGCCCAGGCCCAGAGTTCAGGCCCCATGACCGGACCCAAAAAAAAAAAAATTAAAAAATACCATTCTATGAACACTGACAATCAGCTCTTGATTCTTTTATTTCCTTAGCAACAGCACACACATATTCTTTTCTTTTAGAGACTATAATCAACATGAAATCTTTACCTATTTTTTAGCCATCTAACATTGTAACATTTTGGCTTCAATTTTAGAGGTTAACAGTCATCTAAGATGCATTTTTTTAATTTGAGAAGTAAAGACACTTTAAATATTCACTAAAACTGAATACACAAGTGCTCTGTAAATGAGATGTTATATCACTAACTTCTGTATGACAGGAAAGAAATAATGTTAATTAGTCAGATGATTTCTACAAAAGTTGCCTTTGAGCTGACTCTTGTTTACTTCATCTATCTTAAGACCTGTCCAGGTCACACATAGCAACTCTTGGCCAATTCATTTTCTCTTTTCTAGCAAAGCTGTTCAGGGGCATTACAATGGGCAAAAGCTGTAGGAAAGGCAAGAAGCTTCACTGTCTATTTGACATATCTGTCTGTCTGACTGACATAACTGTCTATCAGCCAGATAGTTCCTCAATGAGCCAGTGAATTAAAGAGATTGCTCTTATGAATCAATAATTTAACAACAGAAGTAAATCTAAAAGAAAATTTACTCTCTGTGTGTTCAGGGCAGACTAATGTTGGACTTAACACAGGTTTGGACAAGCAATTGAGTTGTGTGTGTGCTCTATAACAAGAAATGGATACAAATGCATTGATGATAATTTAGAGAGAGAAAGTATATTGAGTATTTCCTTCTTATGTATTAACATTTCACTAAAACTGTTTCACTCTCAACAAGGAAAGTAATGATTAGTGATTTAAATAAATTGAATTACCTCCCCTTCAAAAGTCCTTCACTGCTTTAAAAGTCCACATGAAATGTCACAGTAATCTTGAGATGTCAGGTTGTATAACAGCCCTGTGTGTAGTGCTTTGTCATATGATCTGCTAGAGAACCGTCATGGTCTCCTTCCCTGGCATACTTGATTAAAATACTGATATTCTCTCAATACTTCTTTTCCAGGTGTGCTGTGAAAGTTTGGAAGGTCAGACATTTTTCTCCAAGAAGGACAAGCCTCTTTGCAAAAAGCATGCTCATTCTGTGAATTTTTGAAAGCCAACAGTTCAGAAGAATTTTGAAAAAAAAGGAAAAGAATTAAATTACCAATTAAGTTTTAGATTATTTTCATGAAGAGTTGAAAACTAATAGTATCCTGAAGAGAAACTTCTATCATTAAAAACCAAGTCTATGAGGAAATACTTGGTTTTATAAAAAGGACAGTTTAGCATTTAGGTAGTACTTTTTCCTGTATTTCCCCCCCAAATAACCTTTATCAAAGTTTTTCTGATTGACTATTAAAGTCATCTTAGAATACATCAAAGAATGAAATTTTAGGAAGAATGCCTCTAGTCTCTATTCTGAAATAATTATACTTTCCTTGATAAATAGTTATCAGAGTATCTGCAAAAAGCAGTAGAAATGACTTAAACTTTATTAATAAGAGAATCATGGTTAAAAACTGTTTATCTTTGAAATAGTAAATAAGAGTTTAAACAGAATATTATCAGTAGGAAGTGTCAGTTTCATTGAAAATGTGTGTACTTTTCTTTTGGTCTTAGAATTGATCATTCCAGTAGGAAAGGCCAATGAGACTTTTGATCAAAATGTATCCAGCCAATAAGAGTGTTACATTGTTCTCTTATCTCTACCTTCCTCCCCAGAACTGCATATAGCTTACATATCTCAATTGTTGCTTTTATTGAAATAGGACAGTTTCCATTTACTGTGTATACTTTATCACCTGTATTAGTCAAACTCCAATTTTTTCCCTCCCTCATATTGAGATACAGAGCTAATTAAATGTCTTGAAGCTCTACAGTTTTCTCTGTGCTGCGAAGAAGTAGGTAGTAGATAGTTAGGAGTTGTGGTAACCGAAGGATTGTGCCTAACCTAAACAACAAACCAAAAGAACCACTTTCCACTTTCAGATGATGAAAATCTGATCACTTTTAGGCCCATGCCACTGACTGAAAATTTGAGAGCTCTTCTTGCTAAGGGATAAAAAAGTTCTACATTAGGACTGGTTAGACAGCTGTGATAAAATGGTGTGTGTGTGTGTGTGTGTGTGTGTGTGTGTGTGCGCGCGCACACGCGCGTTGGGGTTTCTACATTAGGACTGGTTAGACAGCTGTGATAAAATGGTGTGTGTGTGTGTGTGTGTGTGTGTGTGTGTGTGTTGGGGTTTCTTCTTTGGTTTGGGCTTTTTGTAGTAATGTGTGAGCCACTTCCAAATGGGATCTCCAAATTTGGGAAGCTTTTAGTCCCAGAGTTTCAGTATCCTGGGAGGAAAATTTGCTGAATTATTTGGATTGCCTTGTTATTTATTTTCCCAATGGGTTAAAGAATTATGGAGATACCACCTGGAGACACAGAAACAATTGTGGTAAAACTGTGGGTACCGTTAATCTCTGCCCAGTCAGAAAACAAATTATGGCATTTAGTACATTTAGTAGCTTTCTCTTTGTTTCTCGAGTGGATGAAAGCCCATGGTCCCGCTGCAGTATAATTGGAATCTGTTTGGGGGCAAGGTGCTTTTAAAGGCCAGACAGTCCCCACGTCCTTCCAGCCCCATCACTCACTCCCACTCTGGGCCCATTGTGTGCATGTTTGTTACAGAGGAGGTTTTAGGCTACACTATTTGTTTAACCTCCCTAAGAACTTTCAAGGCATCTGTCCTGAAAGCTATTAATGTATGGTCCTGCAGGCTTATATTATATGCAGATAATAATTAACTGGGGATAAAGGAATAACAAGGGGTGACACAGTTGCAAACTGAGTGCTTCTCCAATAGCAACCCCACACTACCTCCCACCCTGCATCTTGTGTAGGGGGCAGGAACTGAATTGTGCATTATCTCAGCGCTGCTGAAGCCCCCTAGAGGCGACTTGCTGGCCCAGGACACCCATCTCCACGTCAGTCTTTCATTCTGTGTATTACAAAACAAATTGGTGGTTTTGTTTTGACATGTTCGCGTTTTGTTGCTTTAGTTTTGCCTTTCTAGATTTTATGCCAAGATAATATTTGATAAGTCAGTGCCATTTGGATATGTTCTTCAAAGATTTTTTTTTATTTAACCTGGATTTCTCATCAAGTTATATTTCTTTAGGAATATATATCATGTTTATTAGACTTTTTATTCTACATATTATTCATGGAGCATAATGTAATGTAATGGAGCATAATAAAATCCAGATTTTAAGTCCTAAGAGAGTAGCGTTGCTTCCTAAGTTATCTTTGTGTCCATATGCTTTATATCTGTGTTCCTAAGACAGTTAATCCTGTGAAATAAATACTGACCATAACCCAGAAGAATCTCTGTATTTTCTGGTGGGGATTGCCATGTTTAATTCACCAACATTAATATTTTAATAACTGACAGAGCACTTTATTCTTCTGGTGAGCTCCCTGAATATTTATTTTTCTGATTATAAATATTCTGTGTCTAGCAGGGTTATTATTATTATTGCTTCTTTAGAGCATTGACGTGTACTCTCTCAAGATATATATTTTGAAATGTACTTGATAAAAACGCAGAGAGAAATTAGCATATGACTCTAAAAAGCCTCTACTTGTATTTGCCAGTTCTCAAACTTTCATGGTAGAGTCATATGTATAGCATTTCTCTAGAGTTACGTGGGCTGTGGGTTGCAGCTTTAAAAAAAAAATGAGCTAGGTCATTTCGGTTGCCTATTGGCCACAGTGTACATGTTATGTATTGAAGATCAAGATTATACCTGAAATGTAAAACCTAAATGTTTGGTCTCATTAATACATAGAGGGAAAAAAATTTCAGTCATCAGTATCAGTGTAGCAGTGTTTATGATTATCCCTCCCACCCCAAAATGTGCCACTGTTGCAGGATCTGTCACTATGTTAGGAATGCTTGTATATGAAAGAATTCCTTTTCCCAGTTCAAATATGGATCCAAGATGATGTTTAGCATCTTTGCGACACTAGGTTTAGTCATCCCCACTGAAGGAAAGAGAAAATGCACTGAATAGCTTTATACACATTTACTTCCATGTGAGTTTCAGTGTGTCCCCTTACCCCAAATGTCTAAAGGTATTGAATTGAAATTCTTGAGTTACAATTTGCCTTACTAATCGCCAATTTCTGTTTCTATAAGTTTTTTAAGTGTGTACATATCTGCTGTGTTTTGCTGTTGGATATATTTTTGCATTAAAAAGTCACATAAGAAATATAATCAGTGTATTAATACCTTAATGGGCACATAATCAATAAATGACAGCCATGGTGAAGACATGCTCTCCTGGTTTTTCTTTGTGAATGACATATGGCTATTAATGTATCATGTGGTGGGGGGAGGAGGAGCTGTAATAATTCCCTGGAGAATCCCTCTTGTGTGATATTTACCCTTCAAAATACCCCATACCCAGCATATTTGAAAAATACAATTCTATTCTTTTTTTTGGGGGGTGTGCCCGGTCGTGGGGTCTGAACTCTGGGCCTGGGTGCTGTCCCTCAGCTCTTCAGCTTAAGGCTAGCGCTCTACCACTTGAGCCACAGTGCCATTTCCAGCTTTTATCTTTCTTGCTTATGTAGTGCTGGGGAATCGAACCCAGGGCCTCAGACATGCAAGGCAAGCACTCTACCACTGAGCCACCTTCCCAGCCAATTCTATTCATTTTTATGTTCTGCATGTAGAATGTACATTAAAATATTGACAAGTTAGTAGATAAGCTCTCTTTTTGGAATTTTTTTTTTTGGAGTCAGGTTGTGGGGCCTTGAACTCTGGGCCTGGGCGCTGTCCCTCAGCTCTTCAGCTCAAGGCTAGAGCTCAAGCTGGGAAGGTGGTTCAGTGGTAGAGCGCTTGCCTTGCATGCCTGAGGCCCTGGGTTCGATTCCCCAGCACCACATAAGCAAAAAGAAAAAAGCCGGAAGTGGCACTGTGGCTCAAGTGGTGGAGCGCTAGCCTTGAGCTGAAGAGCTGAGGGACAGCGCCCAGGCCCAGAGTTCAGGCCCCACGACCGGACCCCCCCCCCAAAAAGGCTAAAGCTCTACCACTTGAGCCACAGCACCACTTCTGGCTTTTTCCTTTTTTGCTTATGTGGTGCTGAGGAATCAAACCCAGGGCCTCAGGCATGCAAGGCAAGCACTCTACCACTGAGCCACTTTCCCAGCCCATCTTTTTAGAATATTTTTTGATAATAATATTTATTGGAATAACTGATTTGATCAGGTATTATGGTCATGGATCATGGTGAAGCTGAAATTGTCATGTATCTAGTGACAGTCTGAATTAGCCAGAAGTGACTCTGGGTGTATCTCCTCCCAGTCTCCTGAGCTCCCATAACAAGGTAGACTCACCTCCTCCTTGTTTGTTTATTGGGTTGGGCAAGATTTTTCCCCCCAGTGTTATAAAGCTAAGAGGAATGCTTCTGTTATATGCTGTATATTGTGACTAAGAAAGAAATGCAAGTCTATTTGCTCACAGTATATTAAACTCCAGAAGCCCAACTTTTAAGGGCATCAAGTCTGCATCTGACATTTTAATAGCTGCTGTTTGGTTTCTATCAATCACGTCATTGCACATTAAAATGCACCGACAAAATAAGAGATCTGTCATTCCTTCATTAAGAAACAGTAATCCAGTCCAAGATTTATAGGCTTAAGTCTCAACCATGTGTTCACAATAATTCCCCATTCAGCGCTCAACCAGAGCAAGACTCCCTGTTGTTCAGTGTTTTCTAGTCAAATGTCCCTGATATTAAGATTATCAAAGGTTTTCTTACAGAACTACATATAAAAATCCTTTTGCCAGCAAAAAGCTTAATTTAAGGTGGTGGTTTTCCTTTTTGAGCACTCTCAGACAAGATCTTGGTTATATCAGAAACACATAAGGACTGATGTATTATTAGCAGGCCTGGTGTTAATTAGGGAGAATTACCAGAAATAGTTCGCCTTGTGGAAATTTATTACAGAATCACACTTGACTGATGGCAGAATAGGAGTTGCTGAGCGAGAGCAGCTCCCACTCATAACCACTAATTAATAGGGTGCCAAAATTCCGCAGAGGAGGGTTCATCCCTAGTGTGGGAAGCCTCGCGGGGAAAATGGTTCCCGTGCAGTATTTAAAATTTAACAGAGGAAAGGGGCCGGGCTCGGGGCTACCTAACAGGACCCTCAGCCTGCTAGGGTTTTAGGCTGTAGGCAGGATGGTTTAACTCAGTCAGTGCCATGCTGAACTTGAGTGGCCAGGATACCTGGAGTATCAAGGAGATGGTCATGTTAAGGCACAGGTGGTGGGTATGGGATTCCCCTATTTTATTGTGTAAAAGACCATTTTTGTCTGTTGTATGATGTTACTGAAATTTCCTCACAATGCCATAATGTAGAAGCTACCAGGTAGGTGGCAAGATCGCATGGATGGTTAATTTAGGAAGGTGTTGGCCTGTACACCTTGAACTTCAGCACTTGACTGCACTGAAGGCAGAGCACCCGGAGAGGCCTGATCAATGAAAGCTTGCCAAGAAAGCCATTTCTTCCTGTGCGCAGCTCCATATAATCACACACCATCAAACTTGGAGCTGTTGTTGAGGGTAGAAGAATAAAGCATTTCCATGTCAGGAAACCACTGATCGCTGACCTCAGGGACAAAAATAAAACAACTTAGAATTTACAGAGTATAAGTTTCCAATTTCTCAATTATGGCAAATATAATTCCCAGGGAAAACAACTCCTTGAACTGAGTGGCATGGTCTCTTGCTTCCATGTTTCTTTCTGTTCTTGTTTGTTTTTGTTGTTCATTTCCATTCATCTGTCAAAGGACAGAATTTCTATCTTTTCTGCCCAAAATGTCTTAATTGCTCTCCAAAGTAGTTTTCCATCCTTTTATGCTGAACATTTGCTCTCTAAATACTGTGGGTTGGCTTTTCCTTTTATTTCTTTTGCTCCTCAAATACAGGCTGTTGCTATTGTGACTTTTAAAGTCCTATTGTTTCTTTGATGCATTTGGATAAGCTGGACTAACTTCAGGTGTGGTTTCTGGTTGACCCTGTTTTGAAGAAGAAAACAGCTATTTTCTTCCTAAAGGGGAAAGTAATGGAAGTCTGCCAGCCATCGTAGTTTTTTTTTTTTTTGCATAAATAAAAGTCTCAGGTGCCATCCTGTGTTGAGATCATTGTAATTCCAGAGACTTCCTCACCTGTTTCCTTCTGAATCCTGAGCTGCAAGCTTCCTTAGTTGAATGAAATGAGAAGAATCCATGGAGCTTTTCAAATATAAACTTTATAAGATACAATTTAAAGTCTGCCCTCTCTTGATTCTGTCCTGCTAGATTACTAAGCTACTCTGAATTGTTTTGCTAGGTCTCTTACAAAGGCTTTGAATGAAAAACAAAAACTAGAAAAGTCTACAAGTAGGTGGAAGAGCAGTCGTCTTTGCCAAAGAACAGACACCAGTCCATGTGAATGTGTTAACACATGCATATGCTGATACCTGGGATATCCAGTATTTTATTTTATTTATTTATTTGTTTTATTTTTTTTGTCGGACGTGGGGCTTGAACTCTGGGCCTGGGCGCTGTCCCTCAGCTCTTCAGCTCAAGGCGAGCGCTCTACCACTTGAGCTACAGCGCTACTTCCGGTTTTCTGGTGATTTATTGGAGATAGGAGCCTCACGGTCTCTCCTGCCCCGGCTGGCTTTGAACCGTAATCCTCAGATCTCAGCCTCCTGAGTAGCTAGGATTACAGGCGTGAGCCACCAGCGCTTAATACCCATGAGAAAATGGCAACTCAGAAATGATTTTTCATACAGCTATGACTGGGTCAACTGCATCCTCCGACTTAATATGCTAATTCCCACAGGTGCAGCTTGTGAAGTGTCAGGAATGACAGAGCAGAGAGCTCCAGCAGACCTGAATCTTCTGACTAGTACCATTGCCTGGCATGTGCATCAGGATCTGGGAGGTTTGCACTGTTCCGTGTGTTCTTACAGGGGTATTTGTGATATGCTCGGCCCCTCTGCAATGTGCTATTAGCTTTGCTTTGGGTGTTCTCCACATTTCACAGTGTGACAAAACATCATGGGACTAATGAGAGCAAGTTGAAGTATCAGGAACACCAAATGTGATTATTAAACTAATTAGAAAGCTGTGGGAAATGCAATTAAAATCGCTTCCCCGCATGGAAGACCACAATACCTTTTTTTTTTTTAAATAACATGTTGGAAAACAGGGGTCACAATGGTTGTTGACCCTGGTAATGCTTGTTACCTTTTTGTATGGTAGTGAGTCTAAAAAATAGAAGATGGAAGTGTGAGTGGAAAGTGGGTATCTGTCTCATTCTACTGACAAAATTGTGTAAGACTCTTGGTTTTATTCAACTGAAATAAAATCTCTCTGCTGTTTGGTAAGGGCAGGCAGATGCCACAAAGTCCACTGAAGGCCCAGCTGCCCTGACATGTGTTGGGTATGACCTTTCCATCACTAAGAATGCTTCTGTCACCATGGGAGAAGTCTGGGGAGGATATGATGGTGATTTTCTACCACTATGGAAAACATATTGAAGTGAAATTCATGCATGCCATACAGTGTGGCTAGAAATTACAGACTTGTCTGCTGGTGTTAAGGATTTGACCTGTGGAGAGTGCTCACACCTGCTTCTTGCATTTAACTTGCTAATCCTTTTTTCAGAAATTGAGACATCGTATGAGGTAGGGGAATGGACTGTTATGACTTAAAAGTGTTTAGGTTCTGAACCTGGTCCAAACTAAAATAGCATGGATGGATGGGGGTACACTTTCATTACATCTTATGTCCACTCCACTCCAGAAACCCATGGGACTTGACTTTGCTCTCATTTGAGATCCATGGCTTGCTTAAAGCATTGCATTGTGTTCCAATGCGGAAAAGACTCAGTTATCAAAACATGTGAATATGGAAAAACAAAGAATCTTGAAAAGACTGTAATAATGTTTACTTTCCTACGAATCATATTCAATTCTTGGTCTCATACAATGGGGATCTAGTGGTATAAGGCGAAGAACTATGGTTTATCTCAAAACCAACTGTTTAATTGTCAAAGTAGGAGCACTAACCAGTAATAAACAATTCTGGCAATTTTACAGAAATATATGAGACACAGGCTTGCAGAAGAACACCTTGTTTGGGGTGAACCCCACTCTGGCATTTGAGAGGCTGAATGAAGGTGAATCATGATTATACCAGAAGGAATTCATGTACAGATGTGCCACAGGCTGGCAAATAATCAAATCACTGCAAAATCTTTTAAAAAATCATATTTAGCATTTACATAGGAAGAAAACAACACTTTGAGGGAAGGAAGGGACCATAGCATTGGGGCTCAAAATACTCAGATCTACTTAACCCTGCCACACACTCTACCAGGGGTCACTTGCAGGACTCCAAACCTCCCTTGGGTACCTCAACCCCTACCTCTAAAATGCTTATCAAAGTCTCTATCCAACCCCATAGACCTGTCTAGTACATGATCATGGTTTCTATTTCCTAGCATTTCCAGTGATGATGGAGCTTCTTGTGGACTAGTGTCCTGGACCGTGTCCCAGTAAATCAACTCCTTTAACTTCATTTCTTCCTTTAGGAAATGTATAGCCTTGGAAAAGCTCCAGAACTTGGCTAAGTCTGCATTTCACTTAGTGTGTATAGACTCTCTTGGAGGATTCCATGTCTTGGAGAATTGTTATGATATATAAATGAGGTCATATACTCCTACCAGAGCATCAAGCAACAACATACCCAGCACTCTTTCTAGGAGACAAAAGAGGGAGAACTCATAAACTCAGATGCTAATCTTTTGTTCTGGAACTAAGATATATTATGACACAGGTGAATGGAGTGTAAGGCTGAAATATTAAGTGATCCATGTTAATTTGAGGGTCACCATGAATTCTTACCTCAGTAATTTCTAATACATGTTGGTGTTGAGAAGCCTTACCATGAAAAATAAAAATGAGTAACTGCATTAACCATGAGCATCCCAAGTATATTTGACCATGCACCCTTTTATTATACAAACACCCAAACATCATTTGGGAAGCACACATTTGTCCTTTTCCTTTGTTCAGCTGCGTGTCCTGAGTTGTGCCTGGCTTTATGGTTTATAGCAATAGTTTCAAGCTTGAATGTTCCTCAGAACTGCTTGAGGCTTTTAGTGATGGTGGGTAGATAGCAGGGCACCACCCTGTGCTTCTGATGTAGTGGTCTCCAGTGGAAAGAAAATCTATAGCAACTTCTGACATAGCGTTGAGCCTTTTAGTCTGAAGCAGTCTTTGGGAAGCACCTGTTCTTCATCTAGACCAGCATTTCTCACCTTAAGGTACAACACATGAACCGGACAAGCCTAGGCCCCACCTCCGGTCCTGATTGGTGGGAATGGAGGCAGTGGTAGCAGTGAATTTGCATTTCTAACAAGCTCCCAGAAATGGTCTGCCATCCAGCAGAAGGAGATCAACTTTAGACATCTAGACATCATGAAAACAAAATGGTTAAGGCACCTCGGGTTTTCTTACTCTTGAGTCTAAAACTTGAAAATCACTGTTAGATTTCTGAAAATTGGAACCTTAGAAAAATCTGCTTGGGGAAAAGCACAGATCTTTTTAGCTTTTCTTTCTTCCTTTCTTCTTTTCTCAGGATTTCTGTTGCCTCAGATCTAACACTAGCTATTGACGGAGCCAGAGCCCCGACAGCCGGTAAGTTTTGAATTAAACATCCTGGTACACACCTGTAATCCCAGAAAACTCCTGAGGTAGCGGCAGAGGATCAAGACCAGGGCAGGTAAAATGAACAAAACTCGAACTCAAAATCAAAAGCATGTGACGCCAATGGCAGAGCTGTTAAAGTACAAGCTTTGGGTTCAAGCCCAGCACCTCAAACCTCAAGTGAAAGAATTTTTATTTTCCTTCATCGTGCTACATTAAAGATGTTCATTTCCCTAACCTCTAACTCTAAACTTCTGGGCCAAGACATTTGTATTTCAATCTGAAGAGCTAGCAATAGTAACACCAGCCACAGGTTTCTCACTCTGGTATAGGCACTTAGCCAATTCTAACCAGAACTTCCTTCCCCATAAAAATTAACTAGATCCATGGCTTCTACATGTTAGGAACTGTCTTTTGAAAATATCCTCCAGAAGGCCACGCATGAAATAAGCGAGGTATGCTTCTGGGCATTTTACCCCTGAGCATCTTTGCAGAAGTACTTTTAACCTGCATAACTACAAAAGGGGCTGGGGCCTTCTTAGCAATCCAGGAGTTTAGCTGCAAGGCCTCGGAAATGTCTTTCGCTCTAACCCAAAACCATGTGTGGAGAATTAGGACCTGTCCAGTGTGCCACACATCCATTCCAATGACCCCGGCTTTTCCCAAAGGATACTTCTTGTTTGAAATCCAAATCTGTTTCTTCAGTGCTTTCCCCTTTGAAAGGGAACATGTTAGCTATTTTTCCCCCCTCTCCTTCTTTCTTTTCAAAAGCTATGGAAACGTGCTTTGCTCCGGGAGGGGCGGCGGGGAGGGAAGGGGGAAAGGTTGTCTATAGCCACCGGGAGGTCTGGGAGACTTGCTTTGTTTTCTTAGCTGTGTTGTGCAAATGAATTGAAGGTTTAACACTTAGGTGCTGTTTGAAGATTGTACACGGACAGAGCTCAGGGTAGGGAGTCCAGGAAGCGCATGTCGGGGCCTCCCCCTGGGCCCCTGCTCTACAGCTGCTCTGAGAGTTGCACAAGCTAAAATTTGTTGCCATGGCTTAGACCTAAACAAACCAGTGCTTGTTCTGGTATGTAGATTATGTTCTCCGAGGACACCCCGGCTCACTCATTCTACGGCCATCTGCAGACCGATGGCTTGAACTCATTGCTTCGCCATCTCTCATTCTAAAGCTGTGCCTTGTTACATGATATAGTGCCTGTCACTTAGGACTGCAGACCCCGCCAGGCGGGAACAGGCCTGTTCCCCCTGCTTTCCCCAGCCATACTGGAAGCTCTGTCCTCAGGGGCCTTGCTGTGGGACCACCTTGCAGGCGTTAATACATTTCCCACTAAACCTGCTTGGATGAAAGCCAACGTGAATGCTGCACACAGCAGAGTAATGGATAATTCCTGGATGCCGTTGCATTGGGAGGCCGTGGAGTGCAAGTCCTCCCCTTGCAACCGTGGTCAGCCTGCTCTCTGAGTCCACCATTTCTCCCTCTCTGTCCATGCTCTGCGAAATGACTCTCTCCTTGGTTTGTTTCAATTCGGTGATAACTGTGTATCTGAGTTCCACCTTTCAGGACTCAGCACAATTTTAAGGTCAAGCAGGGATCAGGAAAAAGATGTTACTTTGTATTCATGAGATATGTTAAAGAGCATGCATACACACACACACACACACACACACACTGCTCTGCCAACCAAAGGATAGCCCGTGATGGGTGCCATGCTACCGGTCTGTAATCTCAGCTACTCAGAAGGTAGGGATGGAAATGGTGGCATTTTTTGAGGCCAGCTTGAGCAAAATGTCAACAAGACCTCCACCAACCCATGGTGGCATGGGTTCACACTTATCATTCCAACTACATGGGAAGTTCACGTAGGAGGATCTTGATCTGAGATTGGCCCTAAGGAAAAAAACAAGAGGCCTTGTCTGAAAAAGTAATCTAAAAAAAGCAAGAAAGTTCTGGAGGTGTGGCTCAAGTGCTTGATTTGCCAAGCACGTGACCTTGAATTCATACCCCAGTACTGGCCCAAAATAAAGCAAGTTTATAACTAGCAAGTGAAAAAGCACAGATAATTTTATTAGAACTGTTTTCTATGTGTATGCACACTTATGTGTGTGTGACGATTTACACACACACATTTTTTTTTAATTGTGAAAATACTGTACAGAGGGGTTACAATTACATGGGCAAGATAATGAGTACATTTCTTATCAAGCATTGTAGCCTCCTCCTTTGTTTCCCCTTCCCATCCCTTCCCAGACTCCCCCCCCATGCAATCCTCCCCCCCCCCCAAATTGTAAAGTTTGTTTTCGACATGACAACTTGTACTTCTCATTGTTGCAACGGGTCCACCTGTATCCTTATTTAAACGACTTTTTTTTCCCTTCCCCTCCACAAATTATACCGACATCAAATACAGTGAAAGCAGGGCTTATACTGAACACACACACATTTCCATAAGTTGGTTACTATATACTCCTGACTGTTAAAAATGTTGTGTTCTGCATAGTAAGGTTTAAAAGATGAAACAAGACATGTTACTCCAGAGAAATCTCCAGATCCTGAAGTTCTTTTTTTTTAATTTTTAAAAAAAAATTCATTTTTTATTGTAAAAATACCATACAGAGGGGTTACAGTTACGTGGGCAAGGTAAGGAGTACATTTCTTATCAAGCATTGTTGCCTCCTCCTTTGTTTCCCCTTCCCATCCCTTACTATTTCCCCCTCCCCAACCTCCCCTTCCCCACCAACGTTGTTAAGTTCGTTTTCGACATAACCACTTGTACATCTCATTGTTGCAATGGCCCACCCATATCCCTAGTTAAACGATTTTAGCTCTTGACAGCATTGTTATGTCGCTCCTTCCAGGGGTGATTACTGTCAGGTTTTGCTAAGTAGGAACAGGGTAGGAGCACCTCCATTGGCATCAAGTCACCCTTCTGTCCTAAGAGCGAATGATGAATGCTTAGCCCAGTATGCATTGCTGCAAGTGAGCTGAGAGGACTCTGGGCCTTGTGCACCCTTTCCTGTGTTAAACGAGACGGATGGGGCTGACCAGAGATGTTACCATCCATCATTTTCATCACTGGGGAGCACGCAAACAACGCAGAGGTCTCCCATTCCAGAGGAGAGATGGCATAAACTCACTAGCAACTGGCTAGAAGCGGGGTGAGGGGGGCACTCGGTGGAGCACAGGGAAGAGGGGTGTAGGGCAGAAAGGAGGGGGAGAGAACCAGAGCGAGGGAAGGGGCCTCATGGATATTTAGGAAAAGGTTGCTCCATGCAAAGGGAAGAAGCTGGCACATTTGAAGAATAGGAAGAGCCGGGATGGCCCAGGAGGGGAGGGGAGTTACAAGGCCTTGCAGGGCTCGGTAGGCCGCTTGGGGCCTTTGGCTTTGACGCTATTTAGACATCGTTGAATCCTATAGGTTGGTGTCTGCTCCCCTCACTCTGAGGCAGGCCTTTGGCAAGTAGTGGGCCACGTTCCAGTGTGGGTATGAATGGAGGTCTGAGGGTGTCTGCAACATTACTAACCATCTTTGACTTTTACTATGATTTGTCACAGGGCAGGGCTTCCTGAATGCTCTATTTTGGGGCCTGCAAGAAAAATTATGTCGTTCTCATCTTGATGAAATTTCACAAGTCTGGATTCCCTATAATTTCCGTAATACAAAATTTAGTAGTCTTCAATTTTCCTTTTCTTGTTTCTTGTTCTTTCTGGGCCAGGAGGGAGCCTTTGCTCCCCGTGCCAGCAAAATGATGAGATGGCCCTGTGCTCAAATCAACTCTCAGGCCATGGGCGGGGTTTTTTCTTCTTTTTCCATGGAAGAATGCACAAGGGATAGGAGGAGGGGGAAAGCAGGGGAAGGATCAGGCATTAAAGCGCATGGTGATTGGGAGCAATGCTGTGGTAGAGCACAAGCCTTGAGTGAAAGAGCTCAGGGACAGCGCCCAGGCCCTGAGTTCAAGCCCTATGACTAACAACAACAACAAAAAAGAGCACAGTGAAGGTGTCGTTGAAGTTATGATTTTGAGATTTTTGTATTTGGTTTATTTGATTGGCAGTTTAACTGTTACAAAACAGACCCCACTATCTCACGCCTGTAATCGTGGCTACTCAGAGGTCCCAGAGATCAGGAAGATTGTGGTTTGAGGCCAGATTAGGCAAAAAAAAAAAAAAAAAATTCACAAGCCTCGATTTCAACCAATAGCTAGATGTAATGATGCAAAACTGTCACCCCGGCTACACAGAAAGTATGCATGGGAGAATCACAAGCCCGGGTGAAAATGAAGACTCTATCTCAAAAAATAAGTGAGAACAGGAAAGGTCTAGAGGCATGGCTCAAAGCCAGCCAGGGAAAGAAAACATGTAAGACTTTTTTTTTTGGTCAGTCATGGGGCTTGAACTCAGGGCCTGCACGCTGTCTGTCCCTCAGCTCTTCAGCTCAAGGCTAGTGCTCTACCACTTGAGCCACAGCGCCACTTCTGGCTTTTTCTGTTTATGTGGTGCTGAGGGATCGAACCCAGAGCCTCATGCATGAGAGGCAAGTGCTCTACTACTGAGCCACCTTCCCAGCCCATGTAAGACTCTTACTTCCAATAAACTACCAAGAAGCTGGAAATGGAGTTGTAGCTCACATGGTAAAGCACTAGCTTTGAGCAAAAAAACAAAACAAAAAAAAGCTGTGGAACAGCATTTAGACCTTAAGTTCAAGCCTCAGGACTGGTGCACACATGTGTACACACACATACACACACACACACACACACACACACACACACAAAGGCAAAGTGGCATGTCCCCAACTTGCCATGAATGTGTTTGTTTATTGAATTCTGATGATCCTAAGAACCTTGCTGGGTGGAGTTGCAGGGTGTAAAGTGGTGAAGTGACTGTCGACCCTCAGCTCTTCACCCCACTGATAAAATGGCTTCCTCATTCTCCTCCTCATCTCACCTTTGCCTGTGGTCTTGAGTTAACTGTCCAGCCTGACCTCGTTCACAGTGCTTTCTGGCCACATCACAAGCATTTTCAATGTCTTACAGACAGTTCCCTCTAAGCACACACAAAGATGTTTTATGTTTGGGATCATATCTGTTCCTTTTGGTCTCTAGGTACAACGGGTACATTTGAGCCTTTGTATGGTCAGATTTTATGAGCTTTCAGAGGTTATGAGCTGTTGGTGGTTGATTGTGTGTTTAAGTAAGAAAGGCTCGTGAAGGTTGTGTCCCCAATGGCCAACTTCCCCCCGCCCCCCAGACCAATCCAATGCCAATCTAAGTCCCCCAAACACCTCACTTCAATTCCGTTTCCAGATCACCACCTCTAGGTGACATCATGAAGATGCACTGCAAATAAATCTCCAGAGAAACCCGTGGTGGACAGATATTGAAATGCATTGCCAGAGGAAGGCCTTCCTTATCTCCACATAAAGCAGAGTTTATCTCTGAAGCGAGGCTTTGACAAGAAACACTCCTGGCGTTGCTGTAAGCCTCCTCGGTGAATCCAGACTCTTCCGCCATCCGGTCTGGATATAGCCTAGAGCAGAATTCAAGTAAAATCTTGTTAGCCACTGGTAACTGATACCACAGTTGAGGTACGGAAGAAGGTAGAGGTGATATTACATGTTAATATTAATGTAATTTTCTTTATTATCAACATGGTTGATTTAGCCAGCAAAGTAAAAGAGTGTGCTAGATGTGGCCACTGAGAAAGGAATGATCAAAAATACACCCTTTCCCAAGTCTGAATTACCCTATGTGAATATTTTATATCACTGCAAGAGGGCTGAAAGAGGGCATGTATGATTTTACAGACAGGGTAATGCTTACGGCCTATACAGTGAGGAAGAATACTTAATTTTATTTTAAAGCTGGAGAAATTAAAATTCAAAAAAATTAAGTATCTTTCAGACCTGGAAAAAAAATTATATTAAGTGAAGTAAGCCAGACACAAAGAAACATAGGTCCCATGGTTTCCCTTATTTGTAAAAACTAGTATACATCTAGGATAATCCTACCAAACAAGCAGAAAAGGTCAAAAGCTATGTACATATGACCATATAAGATAATGCTAAGTGAAATGAACCCCAAGATATGGACACAAGAGGCTTTTTCTTTGTTGCTGTTGTTTTTAATGGACTATGTGATTTTTTTTTTGGTTTCTTTTGTATGTTCTTCCCCCTATGGTATCCCCGGTTGTCACTGTATTTGATTCTGATGCCCTGTATCTTGTATACACAAGGGGGAGGGAAAAGTTGGGGGGGGGGAAGGAAGGGATTTGTAGGGGAAAAACAAAGGAGGGGGTAACAATGGTCAATAGTAAAGGTACTCATTACCTTACTCATATAACTGTAACCTCTCTGTACAGTATTTTTACAATAAAAATATTTTAAAAAATTAAGTATCTTTCAAAGGATAGAATTGGAGCTTGGATCAACATCTGACTTTAAAGTTCAAGCTCCATGCCCTTCTCTAGAAATACTGTTGGACACGTTTGCTGTCTCTAAGAAGGTGATGAAAAGGAAAGACTATTTCCAGCTCCCCTCCCTCCCCCAAACTGTCAGAGCTGCATGACAGAATTTTGCTTCTTAGCTTAGTCTCAGAAATTTCAAGCAAGGAGCCTGGGCATGGATCCCAATGGGGAATTTTTTTTTCTCTCCCAATCTCCATATTGAACACATTTTCAGCATAGATGCCAGGAACTAAAATCCGAAAGCGAATGCACCCAAATGGTCAAGTTTCTGCCTTGTTTCAGAATGGGGATAGATTTGGCAACTTCCTGCTGGGCAGTAGCCTGGCCCTGATGCTGTCTACTCTGCCTCTGCCCTGTCAGGAGTTGGGTGGTTTGCCCTGGGCTCCTGAAATGGCTTCTGTCAGTATTGACACCTGTGTGGCCTGCAGATGCTTACATGGGAAGCGCCTGACTTAATCGTGAAGAGCTAAGGGAAGCTTCCGTAGGAAAGGCGCAGGAGAGGCATTTGAAGGGGTGAGGAAAAGGGGAATGTGACAATGAAAAGAGATCTATCTGTGGGTACATTCTACCTCATGTGATTCTAGTAATCCCTTACACTCACTACTTCTACTCAAAGTCTCCACTTTACAGCCTGGGCTAGAGGGCAGAGACTATTTGTAAGTGAACACAGCAGTGAATGTGAAATGGTAGGGTAGGATGAACTTCAGCAACTGAGTCCAACACTTGTTTTACACTTGAAGACAGAAAGCCCATCTATACAACCCAAGGTTGTAAATGCATTGGCAAGTATTCATTTGTGAATCAACTACCTCTTGAGCCACAATTCTCTACTGCTGGTAAACTGGAGATAAGAGTCTCATGTACTTTCCTGCCCGGACTGGCTGTGAACGAACCATGGTCCTCATATCTCAGCCTCCTGAGTAGCTAGGATTACAGGAGTGAGCCACCAGTGCCCAGCTTGTGTCATAGAACTTGCTCAAAGTCTTGCCTTCTTCACAGCCCTCTCTGTCTGTGACAGCTGGTGAATGTCTAGAAAAGAGACTGTACAGTCAATGCTTGGTTCTGAAGTTTGAGAATTTCCTGTGGCATTTTATTAGCATTCCCAAACCTGCAACTCAGAAGTGGACAATTTTTTTTATAGTGCTGGGAATGGAAGTCAAGGCATTCTACTGCTGAACTACACTTCAGCCACAGAGGCTGATAATCTTTAAACTTTCCACACTACCATGCAATATGGAAATCATTACAGAAAGAAAGAACATTGTAACATCAAAGCAATGAAGAGCATATCATCAAAAGAGCTGCCAGTATGCCCTGCATAAAGATATTGGCAATCTAAAAAAATATATATATATACATATGTTTGTATTCACATGTATAAATATCACCAGTGTGTCTGACTTTTGTCCTAATAATCTAGTATTTGGGACCAGCTCCCAACTACTCTATATATAGAGAGATAGAGATACAGACACTATGATTGAAATTTGATTATTGCCTTATTTGCCTATCTGATTTCTTCTCCCCAAACCTGCAAAAGCCCTGTATTTCTAAGCTTTCAGACACTGACTTAGAGATGCTGATAGTCTAATCTGTCCCTCTGGAGGCCCTTTCCAGAATCTCACAGAAAGAGTCCATGTGCCTCATGTTCTAGTGTTCCGAGATTTGTCTGTGTTCACAGTTGATTTCTTCTCACATAAGCTCTGCGCTGGAGGCGGCTTGGCTGGCTGGTGGTCAGGGGTAAGGCAATTATGAAGTCTGACATTATTCTTGGAATGATTTTAAGCAAAATATCATAGTTCATCAAAACCTGTCTGCAAAACGCCAACCAGTTAATAGTCATTTATGTACAGAAGGAAAAAATTATGCCCGCCAGACCACCTTCATGTGGGAGATTTGGCTATAAATTTTAAATATCCATTGTGAGAATTATATTATGTGTAAGGAAATCGGCGTCCTGCAGTTTTACAAGTGCGCCTTAGAAGAGTAGAATGCACAAAGGCCCAGTACGAACAGAGAGACTTAGAAATGGAAGTGGAACAGGCACATAAAAAGCCATCTCAGGAACTCCTGGCACCTCCTGGCCAGCTTTGGGGAACAGACACAGTTTTAAGGCATGTGTGTGGTTTTGAGACACAAAATGGTGTTGTGGAGTCCTGACTGTTAAACCAGGAACCACTGCCAGGGTCAAGCATCTCTATTACAGTCTTGTGGGTCTCTCCACAAGCTTTGGAGGAAACTCTCAAAGGTTGAGATGTAATACTGACAAGGAGACTGGAGTTGTGTGAGGAGTTGCTCAGAGTTACGATCTAGCCTACATCCCGCCCCATGTCAATCAGAAGACGTAATCCCTACAGTGAGACAAATTACAGCAGTGTTGCCTGCTGGGTACGGGAGTTATAAAATGGTTCTGCCTTGCTAGCCACTGGTGGGTCACACCTGTAATCCTAGCTACTCAGCAGGCTGTGATCTGAGGATTGTGGTTCAAAGCCAGCCTGGGCAGGATAGTTTGTGAGACTCTGAACTCCAATAGTCCACAAGACTCTTCTGTCCAATTAACCACAAAGAGCCAGAAGTGGAGCTTTGTCTCAAGTGGTAGAATGCCAGCACAAAAACCCAGGGACAACACCCAGGGTCAGAATTCAGGCCCCACATCCGGGCACTTTTGCAGTGCAAAGCACCTCTTTGTGGCAAGAGAAAGGTCCCCTTCCTCCAGGGGACATAGATTTCCACGCCATTTCCAGCTGACCTCCCTGTCTCAGTCTCTTCCAGGCATTATAACAAAAACCCGCAGACTCAATCCATAGGTTCAACAACAGATACCAATTTCTTCCAAGTCTGGAGTGAGTCTGAGTCTAAAATCAAGATGCCCCCTGTTTTCTGAGCTGAGTCTTCTTGCTGGTTATGTTTTCTCATGGCAGAGAGAGAGAAAGGAAGGGGGAGAGGGAGAGGAAGAAGAAGAGAGAGAAAGGAGGGGGAAAAGAGAGGAGGAGAAGAAAGGAAGAGAGAAAGAAGAGGGGGAAAGGGAAAAGAAGAGGAGAAAGGAGAAGGAGAAAAAGAGAGAGGAGAGAGAGGAGAGGAAGAGGGAGAGGAATAAATCACCTTTCATATCTCTTGTGTAGGCCCGAGTCCCATTCATAGGTCCCAACCTCATAACCTCAGAACCACTTCCCAGAGCCCTGACTTCCAAGTCCTACCCCGTTAAGAGTTAGAGTTCCCATGTAGGAATTGGGGAGGGCACAAACATCTGCAGCAAGCTTATGATACTATGAAGTGATGGGCAGCAGCCACTGCCCTCGGCCAGCTGTCATGGTCAGGGAGGCCTGGCATCAGGTACAGCCAGCCGGAGCCTTTAAGTGCCCTCAGAGGTGCCCTGACTGGAACTGCTCTGGCCTTCCTCCTCTGCCATAGTTCAGAGCATCCCAGAGGGCTGGCACCTCTACCACCTGCACAGGCCATGCCCACCATGTTTCCTCCTCCAGCTTCCTTCCCACCATTGCCTGGCTGCCTGGATGTGCTGGAGTCCCCCGTGAGCAGGACAGAGAGACACGGCCTTTACTGATGATACGCTGCAGGTACAGCATGGTTTCACAAGTAATAGGTCAGTCCGCACCGGACTGAGTGCCTGGGTGAGCCACAAAGGCTGCTAGCTACAAGCCCACAAGTAACCACCACTGACCAGACCTGGCATCAGAACGGAATTCTGGAAGCAGGAACTAATTGAGAGAAGAGAAGAGCAGGAAGGCGTCACAGAGAACACAGGAAGTGGGTCAGGGAGGAGAGCAGAGGACAAAACACCAAGAAGCTCCTGGACCATATGAGGAGCTAGAACTTCCTGATAGGGATGGATCTTACAGCCTCCAAATCAAGGTGCTGATTCCCTCCAGGGGAGGGAATTTGAGTCTTGTCTTTTCCAGGTTCTAATGGCTACCTGTGTTCCTTGGCTTGTGGCCTCTGCTCCCATTAACACCCTCTCCCTCTGACTCTCTCTTCTGCCTCCTCCCTTCTGAGCTCTTTCATTGGTCCCACTTGGGTGATCTAGGAATAATCTCATCTCCAAAGTCTCTTTTGATTGGAGGAATCATATTCATAGGTTC
Source organism: Dipodomys ordii (assembly GCF_000151885.1). Taxonomy (NCBI): domain Eukaryota; kingdom Metazoa; phylum Chordata; class Mammalia; order Rodentia; family Heteromyidae; genus Dipodomys; species Dipodomys ordii. The sequence goes on from NW_012267338.1 coordinate 6,349,267, forward strand.
TGCTGTTAGGGCCTAGGTGTCATGTGGGTCATCAACTGGCTATTAGAACTATTACCTGATGCTCATGCCCGGTTTAGTTCCAGTTCCATTCTGCCACTTACTAGAAACTGAGATCAGGCAGTTGCTTAGTCCATCTAAGCTTTGGTTTTATTATCTGTCAAGCGGGGGGAAGACAATATTACTTTATCTCATGGGGTTTTGAGGTTTATAGTCAATAGTATACATCACTGCCTGTACCTAGTAAAATGTTTTAAACGACTAGATATTATCAATGTTAATTTCTTTTCCTTGCACAGGAAGCCCTCATAAAGCTTGGTTACCTTTGGGCAGAAGAGATCTTGGGGTTTATTATGGTACATCATTATTTTCTTAACAAAGCTTTTTGGTTATTAGTTTCCATAAAAGCTTTTATAGAACATGCAAAGTTCAGAAATTATCATAGTGTACAAGGCAAAGTTTCCAAAGCAGCTTTCTCAACAACTTTCTTTAATTTAGGGGCTGAGCATTCTCTCTGAGCTTGCTTTGAGAGTCCATCCACCTGGTTGCAGTGGGTTTAATGATCTCAGTCCTGGATGCTAATGCTAGTAGTTCTTATTGTAGTATACTTTCCACTCCCCATCCCCATATTCCTCCCCCCTGCTTTTTTTTGGTGGGTCATGGGGCCTGAGCTCTGGGCCTGGGCGCTGTCTCTCAGCTCTTCAGCTCAAGGCTAGCACTCTACCACTTGAGCCACAGCACCACTTCTGGCTTTTTCTGCTTATGTGGTGCTGAGCAATTGAACCCAGGGCCTCATGCATGCAAGACAAGCACTCTACCACTGAGCCTTCCCTTTCCAACCTTGGCAAAAATTGTTCTGGAAACCATCAGGATGAATTTAAAGATGGATTATAAATTATGAATGCAAACTCCCATGTTCCTCTCCAAAATTCAATTCCGACAGAACAAGACTAATCTCTTGCTGCTTCTTTCTCAGGTGACTTTTGTATAATCAACTTACTATAAGTTCAGAATGAGTTGGAAGGCTGGGTGCCAATAGCACATGCCTATAATCCTAGTTAATCAAGAGGCTGAGATGTTGAGATTCAAAGTTAGAAACCAACCTAGGCAGACAAATCTAGGAGACCCTTATCTTCAATTAACAAGAAAAAAAAAGCCAGATGTGGAGATGTGGCTCAAGATCACAGGTTGTAAGCAAGGTCCCGAGTTCAACCCCTAGTGTCAGCACACACACACACACACACACACACACACACACCAATTTGCCATGAAAATTTTAAGAAGATCTAGCAGCAGTCTGAATGTGCATCAAGGTGGCGATCTGCTATATCCTGTAGTTTCCTTTTTCTTGACCAGGGAATAGGCCTCCAAGGTAGGTTGAGTCTTCTATCTGTAGACCACAGGCTCTGGGGCTTATAACCAAGTACACCATTATATTTATATGCATGCTTTGGAAAAACTAGAAGAAAATTTGAGATGGCTAAAACAGTTGCTCCTATCCCTCATTTTTCATATACATACATGCATTCACAGACCTGAACATACACACATTCAAGAATGTAGGAGGGCTGAGCATTGGTGGCTTACTGGTGGCTCCTAGCTACTCAGGAGGTTGAGATCTGAGGATCACCGTTTAAAGCCAGCCTAGGCAGGAAAGTATATGAGACTCTTATATTCAATTAACCACCAGAAAACCAGAAGTGGAGCTGTGGCTTAAAGTGGTAGAGTGCTAGCCTTAGGTGAAAAAGCTCAGACAGTGCCCAGGCCCTAAATTCAAGCTCCATGATAGACAAAAACAATGGTAATAGCAATGATAATAATAATATTGCCTTTACTGAGGCCATTCTTTGGAGCTCTGAACTGGGTCTTGAGTGTTAATAATCTAAGGAGCAATTATTCTTGATCTCTAATAAATATAACAGAACCCCTACTTCTGACAGCCATGGTTCACTCATTCTCCCATATGTCTCCTCTACATTGTTCAATAATTCGAATTTTCATACAGAACAAGTAGATGCTAAACTCCAAGATCACACAGTCCATATAGTTGTCTTCTTTTACAGAATTGATAGCTCCTGAGGTATTATTTGAGTTAGATTTTTGAAACTTAAATAGTAATTAATGCTATAAAAGCCTGAACTATAAGCTCTTTGTAGAAAATCTTCTGTATAACTGTTATATTTTAAAACAGACCTTAAAGCAGCAGTCCTACAAGCACAGACAAGTTGATCAATAGAAAAAGAAACACACAAAACAGAAACAAAAACCCGACCCCAGAAAGCTCAGATTCAAAATTGTGAACCTATAAAAATCTCACCTATAATAGGGGCAGCTGGAGAAAATCAGCTTTTCAAAGAATAGTGCTACTGTAAGTGTATATTCAAACAGGAACACTTAGATTTATAATTTATATCAGACATAAAAATTTATTTCAAGTGTATAAAGATGTAAATGTAGAAAGACTATTCAAATAAAATATATGAAAATTTATTGATTTGAAGCAGCACACACAGGAAGATATTGATAAATTCTTCCTCATTAAAGGTAAAACTGAGGTTCCTCAAAGATCATTGATTTAAAGTGAAAAGATAAGCCACACTTGGGAAGAAGATAATGCAAACTCTAAATCAACAAATCAGACAAAAACCTTCATTTTGTGTGTAATAGCAATTAACAAAAATAAAATACATGTTTGAATGTAGAATCTAATTTTAGAGACTTAAATTTATATTTCCCTATAAAATTATAAATATATATATATCAATACATGTCAATCTAATTTGAAATACCTAATCTTATTTTTAGTATCTAATTTTAAGGGGCAAGAATTTCTGTGTGTACGTGGGTGCTGGGGCTTGAAATCAAAGCCTCTCTTGCTCTCATTTGTCATTTTTACTCAGGACTGGCACTCTAACACTTGAGCTATACCTCCACTTCTGGCTTTTTGGTGGATCATTGGAGAGAAGAGTCTCAAGGATTTTCCTGCCTACGCTGGCCTTGAATCACAATCCTGAGATCTCAGCCTCCTGAGTAGCTGGGATTTCAGGTGTGAGCCACCAACGCCCAGCAGAGCCAAGTAATTTTAAAGGAGATTGTAACAGTTAAACTTTTCTATAAATTGACTTATTTTATATGAACTCAGTGAAAATTAGCCTACCAGGGTATATTTGAACTGTTGCTAATGTGAATCATGTTATAATGTGGAGATTTAATTTAAGTTAAAAAATTCAAGCTTAGAAAAGCTGGAGGAAAAAATATCACAAATTCACTTTCTTGGTGGTGCTGCTTCCTACCTGTTTTATCCATGTAGGCTCACTTGGCTTCCATTTTCAGGGGGGCCTCCTGTGTGGACACATATTTGGGAGAAACAGATTCCACGGTTCTCATGGATAGTTCTAACATGTTTGCTGTTTGTTTGGCATTGAGCTAAGCACTTAGTACCTGTTTAGTTCCTATGCTTCCTAGATGAATGCTGAACCACAGAGACTACAGAATTTTCTTGCAATTAAATGTCTAATAAGTTTCATTTTCAAAAAGAGGGTTTTTCAAGTAATAAACTGTCATTGCTCTCTCTCACTCTCTTCAGTAAGAGCAATAGCTAAATAATGTCTTCTCTTCTAAACACATTTGTTTTCTGAATTTGATTTATATTCTTTGTACAACTGTTGAAGGGCCCTAAGAAGCATTAAAATAGTTCTGATTTAAAAAATAGGATGAAAGGGAAGCAAGCTCATAATAATAATTTCCCATTTGGGGCTGGGAAGGTGGCTCAGTGGTAGAGCGCTTGCCTTGCATGCCTGAGGCCCTGGGTTCAATTCCTCAGCACCACATAAGCAGAAAAAGCTGTAAGTGGCACTGTGGCTCAAGTGGTAGAGAGCTAGCCTTGAGCTGAAGAGCTGAGGGACAGCGCCCAGGCCCAGAGTTTAGGCCCCATGACCGGACCCCACAAAAAAATAAAAATAAAAAAATAATTTCCCATTCAGATAAAGTAATAGGTGAATTCTTACAGAAAATTCATGTTTCAAGTGATTTCATGCTCTTGGCGCCAAAATTTGATCATTGGATAATGGCGTTCTCTCTCTCTCTCTCTCTCTTTCTCTCTCTCTGTCCCTTTGTACCTCCCTTCTTCCCTCTCCCCTTTCCTTTCTTCTCTCCCTGGTTTCTTCAGGTAAAAAAATCAAGTTGAGTTCTTTGTTTTGTTTTTGGGTCCAGTCGTGGGGCCTGAACTCTGGGCACTGTCCCTCAGCTCTTCAGCTCAAGGCTAGCACTCTACCACTTGAGCCACAGCACCACTTCTGACTTTTTTCTTTTTGCTTATGTGGTACTGAGGAATCGAACCCAGGGCCTCAGGCATGCAAGGCAAGCGCTCTACCACTGAGCCAACTTCCCAGCCCAAGTTGAGTTCTTTTAACCCTATTCATTTGAAAGAAAAAAGAGACCTGTTTATGAAATACACTAGACAGAGAATGGAGAAAATATCATGTGCTCTCCCCCTCCAGGAATTCTCCTACACATTGAGGTTCAGCTGGTATACCCCAGTGTAGCCATACCCTCATGCTACATTCCTGAAATTAGTCCACACAGGTTGAAAAATATCCACTGCATCTGGCCTCTGCCAGTATCCAGCGATTTCTACTACCCAGCAGCAGTGATTTTCCTCTGTAGACATGCCAACTCTCCCCACAATCTAACAGATTAAGAATTAAGGACTAGCCCAGCAAGTGTATTCAGGATCTTCCATCACTGACCACAATCCTCATCCATTTTGTGTATTTGGTGGCTATAAGACACTGATTGTTAGGTACATCCATTGGCATCTCTGCACCTCCCATTCTTTATCCAAAGTCTCCATCTCTGGTGTTTGGTTTATAAGACCAAACTCTGTGCTTGACTGAGGAATTAATAAATATCTGAGTAAACAAGATGTACACAGTTTGGTCTTCCTACATTTGGTTCCACAAATCCACCAAGAATTTCTGCCTCATAAACATTCCTGTTTTTCTGTTGGCTCATTTCCACACAGCAGAGCAATTCTGCAGGGCAGCTTTCTCTAGTACCTTATCTACCCCTCTCAAAGGCAAGTCTTTTAGAATGAACTGAACTGATTTTTCTTGCACCAAGTGACATGATTTGCTGGTGTATGCAAAGTTTCGCCTCTGTGCCATACCAAGACCAATAGAAGTTAAGTGCTTACACTTCATAATAAAGTACTAGAGATGCCATTCTTGGGGAAACCCCTTCATTTCCTATCCTCTTTTCTCATTGTAATGATCATTTTTAACAAATCATACAAAAGCGAGCGAGGCATCTCCATTATGAGACAGAAATGGATCTACTCTAATGGAAGCACGGTCAGACTCTGAGGATGGCAGGCAGCAAAGTACTGGTAGAGGGCTATCACTGTCTCAATCTCAAGTGAATGACGTGCTTACTTACTGTGATGTATATATCAATTTGACTAGCATATGGCCCTCAGTTATTTGTCAATTTATTCAATTAAATTACGCATAAAACTCTCATTTGGATGCTATTTCATTTTTTAAATTTTGTTTATTTTCTTCATTCCTTTGAGGCAACATTATTACTATATGCATACAAATTTAAAGTTGTTACACATTCTTGATGAGCTAAATATGACTTATTTTTGTCATCATTACAGTAGTGCCTTTACTTTTAATTTTTTAATCTTAATATGAAATAGTTACACCAGCTTAGGACATTGTTACTATGATTTGCCTAGATGGCCCAGATGGTATGAACTTGGACTGCAAATCCAAGCAAGGGTTGGTGTAGTTAGAGTTCAATTTTTATCTGGAAGGTGTGGCCAATTAGCAATTTGTTGTTTACAATCCCTCATCCTGGTCTCTGAGTTCTGTTTCCTTTGCCCAGCAAAGTCATGCAGGAGCCATTGCTTCTTCTTAAAGGAAGAAGCAGCAGCTACATAGCTAATATGGCACAGATGCTGACACACTTTGTATCTTTCTGTGTATAGATATGTATCTAATTTTATCTTGGAAGAAGTTACAAAAATAGCAGACAAAAGCAATAAACATGCTTAAGCGTTATATGTTCCATAATAATAACAATAAACTTTACATTTTCCATAATAATAATGATATTTACACATGACTAACATGTGGCAAGCTCAGGATCAAAACCAGACAGCCTGACTCCAGAGCCTACTAAAGATGAGGGATAACTGAAAGATCTCCCTTTCCTAATGCCAGAACCCGACTCCATTTCTAGACACTGTGAGCCCTTCTGATAACACCTGTTTTAAAAAAGAGATTTCCCCATTGTTCCCAACCTTAAGGACTTTTTGAGTTGTTTTTGAAATCAAGGTCTAGCTAAACATCTCTCAAAGACTGTTAAAGACATCATTTGTATGGCCAGTTCACACTGGAATGAGGTTATGATGCTCACTTCATGTTCCTCAAAGGTGTCTTATCCATCAGTTTTCTTTCGTGATTTATGAAGTGCATTTATATTCTATATAGCAGGATGCCTTTGAAAAGATTTCACTTTCTTTTCCAAATTGCAGTCCTTCGTCAACAAACCATGGTGGCTATATGCCTGATTAAAAACACAATATGAGCATTCTTTTCATCTGTTTGCAGCAAATAAAACTGTACAACATGCTCTCAGATGTATGTATTTTTAGGTTTCTGTTAACAATATTAAAGATTTTCTAAGTTTTTAACTTAATCCTGAATTGTAGCATCTTGTTTACAATTCTCATCTTTATGAGATTATTATTTTGCTTACAATAGACAATACTACCAGATATTTGGAATATTAAATACATATATTTTCTCACCTAGGACTAAGTCTTTTCAAATTATGTTCAGTAATTATTTTATAATTTTATGTATATTTTATAATTCTTTTTTTTTCAGTCATGGGGCTTGAACTCTGGGCCTGGGCATTGTCCCTCAGCTCTTGAGCTCAAGGCTAATGCTTTACCACTTGAGCCACCGTGCCACTTCTAGTTTTCTTTGGTTAATTGGAGGTAAGAGTCTCATGGATGTTCCTGCCAGTGCTGGCTTTGAAAGGAGATCCTAGATCTGAGCTCCTGAGTAGCTAGGACTACAGGCATGAGCCACTGACACCGGCTTTATTTTTCAATGATTCTATCTTTTACAATTCTCCTTTTTTAAATTGTAGAAATTTTGGAACTATCGGCCGGGAAGCAGGGGCTTGCTGGTACTAAGGCTGAAACTCAGAGCATGGGCATAGTCCCTTAGCTTTTTAGCTCAAGGTTAGTAATCTACCATTTGAGCTATAGCTCCACTTCTTGATTTTTGGTAGTTAGTTGGAGATAAGAATCTCACAGACTTTTCTGTCCAGGCTGGCTTCCAATTGTGATCCTCAGATCTCAGCTTCTACTGTAGCTAGGATTACAGGCATGAGGTGCCCAGAAATGATCGACATTTGGTCTAATACATACAAGTTAATAGTGAGTGAGTTGAAGGAAGTTGAATTGTCCCTTAAACATTTAATGCACTTTCTGAATACTTTCTCAATGTGTTCTTATTTGTTTTAGTAATTTAATATAAAACTGAGGTGAGAGTCAGGAAATTAGTTTTGAAATTTAGCTTTGAAAATTCTGTGCTTTGTGAACTTAAGTCTCTGGATTCAGGCAGAGTTTTCCAGCTTAAAATTTTTTTTTAGATTTCTCATAAGGCTGACCCTCTATGTTTAGACAAACATTGCCTTGTAGAAATCAGAACACATTGTCTGAAGAAGAAAGAGATTTATTGTTTCTATGAAGTTCCTTTACAATTCTAGGACAGTACAGTTTATTTGATGAGCCAAATCAGCCTTTTATGGAGGACCGAAAAGATACTTTTTCTGATCATTTGGAATAACTATTATGTCCTTTGCTGCTATTCAACTTCAAAAAAATGAAGAGTCATCTTACCAATCTTTTTTGTGCCTACACTTATAAATTTTTTTTCTAGGAATCTGTTTACCATGCTTTCCTCTCTCTGGATATGTGTATGAGCAATTTAATACGTTAACAACTGAAAAGATAGCATTTTCCCAAAACCCATGATAACCTTGGATGCAAGCTTTAAACGTGGTGTTCCAACTTTGTATAAGGTGAATAAACACAAATCTGTTGGTTTTCTTCTCCCATTCGACATGGGAGAAGGTTTTCCTACCATTTCTTCTTTTGTCCTTTGGGAAATTTTCTGAAAAAGCCAGTTGTGTATCACAGCTGATTTTAGACAAGCTACTTCATGTATAATTCAGAACCCATTGTCAAGAGACAGAATGACATTCTTCCAGTTAGGGATAATTCGAGTGTGACCATCTACTTTATCTTTATGTGCACACTCTCTGACATGTAGCTAGGACAATACCCATTCATGTCTTGGGGTGATTCCCTTTGGTGACCTCTTCTCCCCTTCTACCGTTCTTCATTCAGGGACTGGTGTCAGCCCCAGAACCACCCCCAGGCTTCACACTCTCTCCAGCTCATTCAACATTGCCTGTATTGTTCTCCTCTTCAAGTTTGCAATTTCATAGCAAAACTTGAATGACTTTGGGACCTGCTCCTTTCCACCGGACCAACACGTCAGTTCTTGCTGTCTACCTTGTTTTCATGACATTCCACCAGCCCAAGCCAAACTTGGTCCAAACTTGTTTCCCACCCAGGCTTTTTCTCATGCCCTTACTGACCTTGACCTGACCCTGAAAAGCGCCCTCCACCTTCCCCAGGCCCTCCCTGCCCAGGAAAGGTGTCTCCACCAATACCCCATGTTCTACAAAGTTAGTGCCACTTATAATTGTGACTAGTTTTTGAGTGAATTCTAAAGGAACTACTCAATTGTGATTTTTAAAGCCAATTTAGCATGCTTTTGATTTGAATTCTTTTATTCCAAAGAAGAGCAGAAGACACTCCCCAAATCATTTTCTTTTTCTTCCTATTGGTATTCAAATCAGCTGAAGTCTTACACAGGGTTTGTATTCCCCTGACTTCTTTGGTGCTGAGTCTCTTTGGAGGAACATGACCAATACACAGTGAAAACTTTTTTTGACTGTTCTTTGTGTATATTGAATTCATTAGCACCTAATAATTACTCAGGACACTTTAATGAATAATTCATGCACAGATGTGCAGATGAAAGGAACTTGGTTCCTGTAGGTGGGTGGACATGAGCAAGTCCTGGAGTAACAATTCCTTAATTTATTCTTTTCATTGCTGAATGAAGTAATATTGATTATTTACTTCCTACAGGATTTGATAAGGGAGAAGTTTACCATCAATAAGCAGGTCAAAACAATGACAGCTCCTATAAGTGTATACTGCCCTTTCCTGCTTGTATTTGTCTTTTTGCAGAAAGGACAAAAAAAATCCCTTTGAAATATACTGCTTTCATTAACTTGTGAAGTGTATTTTATGGTCTAATTCCACATAAAAGCTTCCGTTTTTACACTGTAAAATATAGTATGATACCTTAAATCCTAAACATTCTTGCTTGTGAGTGAAAGTTAAGAATCAGGATCCAGTCGAGCCCTTTCAATGGCTCTTGGAACAGGTGCTGGGCTAAAGCTGTGAAAACAGAAAGCTGAGCGCCAAGAATTCCCCTGGCCTTCAAGAACGGAACGGACAAAGCCTAAGGGTGGCCCAGCAGCTACTGCCAAATGACTTGGTTCGCTCTAATCACTGTATATTTTGAGAGCAAATGCACTGCAATAATGAAACTTTTATTTTTACATTTTGAAAAGGAGGGCCTCTGACAGTTGTGAGGGTTTTCTGTTTTTTGAAAGAGGAATTACCCACATGGCTCTGAAGCAGTAATTTTTTCATTAGGGAAAGAAAAGAGGAGCTGAAATCTTTGCTGTTTCTAGTGCTGGGCCTCCCTGGACTCAGTTCAATCTGGGAATGCTCAGGGAAGGTGTGTGTGTATGCGGGGGGAGGGGGTGTTGTGTCACTGTTTATACACAGGAGATTTTGTGCTACCTTTTTTTGTGTGCCTGCACTTGGACTGTGACTATCTGTTGAGGTCAGCTATGATGTTCAAAAAGCTTTGGAATTTACAGCATTTGGAATTTTCAGTTGATTAGGGATGTTCAATTTATGGTATTAACAGGAAATAGGTATATCTTAAGAAAGATGACTAGATAGATGCTTGATAAGAAATGTACTCATCATCTTGCCCATGTAATTGTAACCCCTCTGTACAGTATTTTCACAATAAAATAAAAAAAAGAAGAAGAAAAAAAGAAAGATGACTAGAATGAGAGATTAAGACCAAATTAAAATGGAACAGGAGATCTCAGGAGAAAGATAGAGGGACATCAGAAATATGGGTGTAGCTCCAATTACTGTGTGTTGATTACAGTTGTCTCTGAATAGCCAGGTGGGGTGAGGAACAGCGGACATTACTGAGGGCTGGCCTGTGAGAGAGGAGCAAGCACTGAGATATTGTGAGTAGTATGGTGGGGAAAGCACACGCACCGTTACGTTAGGCAGCTTGGTTGTTGCTGGGACAAAACCTGGTGCAAATAACCATTTGAGAGGAAATTATGTAGCTTGATTCAGAGAGCTCAGTCTACAATGGCTTGGCCCCAAGCATTTGGACAAAGCTTCATGGTAGTGGAAGCATGTGGTTGGAGATGTTGCTCATCTTATGGCAGACAGGAAGCAGAAAGCAATAACAAGAAGGGCCGGGACAATATATAGCCCCGCCCACTCCCCCACCCACTCCAAGGACCCATTTCTTCTAACCAGGCTCCATCTCATAGTTTTACCATGTCCCAATACTCTATTCCAATTTTAACCAAATACTCCATGCCAATTTTGAATCCATCAATAGAACAGACCATTCATTCGTTAAAAGCTCTATGATCTAACTTACTGCTTCTACAAACATCCTCACAGTCCCACCCAGAGGTGTACTTTATGAATCTCATAGGTGTTTATTAATCCAGTCGTGTCGAAAATCAAAACTAACCACCATATTCATAAATTCTAGGAACTATTTTGTCTCTCTGCCTTCAACAGACAGGCAATAGAAATGCAAAACATTGATCCAGTTTAAGCTTTTATTTCCTCCTACTAGAAATAAGTTGAGGAGAAACAGACCAGAGATCTAATTTGTTGGAATTCTATGACTTCTTTTCTCGTAACTTTTTTTTTTCTGGTCCTGGGGCTTGAACTCAGGCCCTGGGCACTGTCACTGAGCCTCTTTGTGCTCAAGGCTAGATTTCTACCACTTGAACCTCAGCACCACTTCCACTTTTTTTTTTTTTTAAGAATTAAACTTGTAGAAGATTTCACAAATGGTAGAATGTTTCTGTATACCTACCTCTCAACCTGCTTCTCTTTGTAATTAATCTTATACAATCATAGTACCAGGAAATTAATGTTGGTAAAAACCAGGAAATTGATGTTGATGCAATACTTGTGGCAACAGATCTTTTTAAGTTCCTACTTTTCTCACTAATGTTTTATTGTCATCCAGAATTGAATCTAGGCTTCCATGGTATACTAGTTGTAGAAACTGTAGAAATTAAACTAAGTGAATTCTTAGTATCCTCCAGTCTGTGAGGGACCCTTAATCCTTCCTTATCTTTCATTTTTTCATAACCTTGAGATTTTTTTTAATTATCAGGGTTGAAACTCAGGCTGGTTTTCTACCACTTGAGCCACATCTCCAGTTTGGCTTGTTGCTAGTTATTTTGAAGATGAATTTTGTGGACTTTTCCAACCAGACTGGCATTGAATCTTTATCCTCCAGATCCCAGCATCCTGAGTAGCTAGGATTATGGACATGTATTACTGAGTCCTACTGACATTGATACTTTTGAGGAGTATTCATTAATCACATTTATATGCCTTTCAATTAATTTTCATTTGAAGTTTTTTCAGGATTAGATTGAGGAGATGCATTTTGGCAAAAATAGCACAAAAGTGATGTGTTCTTCTAGGTGCTTACCATTGGAATTAAAATAATCCATAGGTTTTCTAAATAGTGATACCAGTGTTATTTATTTAACTCAATGTCTGCCAAGTTTTTCCACTATAAAGTTCCTGTGTGTCCTTCTTCTGTTAGAATGATCTACTATCACAAATAGGCTGTTTCTCATTGTACTTGAGCTCACTCATGGTATTCATGGAAGGTTTTTGCCTTGAAATGATATTTTGCTGATGGCTGTTCTCTGCTTTATTCATTCCTTTTCCATTTACTAAGAATTTTCTCTCTCTCTCTCTCTCGCGTGTGCTCTCTCGCTCTCTCTCTGTCCTAGGGTTTGAACCCAGGGCCTGAAAAAAACTTCAGGTACTATCCTGAATTTTTCATCTCAAGGCTAACCCTCTACCACTTGGCCCCTAGGTTCACTTCTGGCTTTTCTGAAAATGAGTCTCACAGACTTTCCTGCCCAGGCTGACTTCAAACCACAATCCTCAAATCTCAGCCTGTGATGTAGCTAGGATTACAGGCATGAGCCACTGGCACCTCGCTCTCTATGATTCCTTCATATTTCATCCAGACTGTGATCATAATACTCATGTAATAGAAAAAATAATTTTACAGGAAACACATATTCAGCTATTGAAATCCAAATTGAATGAGTAAGGCTTTCTGTATAGAGCTAATTGTTTCCAATGAATGCCTAATTTTCTAATAGTGAATGCTTCCAATTATTTTAGCCTGATTGGAGTCCATTAAAAAGCCATACAGATGCTGGGAAAGCTAGAACCTATTCTGTGACAAAAGATCTACAGATAAGATAACTGAAGTAAGTAGATATAAAGAAGGAAATAAAACACACAGAATTAGACAACTTGTTTCTGATAGAATCCTAATTTCATCAGATGACATATGTTTAAATCAAGTAGTTGCCCACAGTTGGTTGATGTGGTGTGAAAGGAAATGTGGTAAACTCCTTGTACAGTAGCAAGGAAAAGGGTATTGTCCCTTTAAGAACTCTGGACTCCAAGCTTTGGGATTGTTTGCCAGGAGGAGGCAGCTCTCAGGAAAAGTGGGGACAACTTACAGAATGATTTGCTACCATTCTGACAGAACCACGAAATGCACAGAGGCTCTGAGGTCTAGCCTCCTGGTCAGGAGCAGCCCTAAGGGGAGAAAAATTAAGAACCCAGAGTAACCAGAAGGTGTTAAGGAGGCAATAAAACCTTTTCCTCTGCATGGCAGCCAGGCACTGGCTGAAGGGGAAGGTGCCAGAGGCCATGAAAACGTCCAATAATTTGAACCTATGGCAACATTTCAGATCACATAGCTGATAAAACACTATATAAAATGAAGAAAAGATTCCTAATTTATGGAGTCAGGGCGGAAATGAAATGAATATGCGATAGATTTAGCAGGGGCTCTTATTCAATAAGCTGTGAATAAATTACTCTTCATTTTTGGAACAAACAGCCATTCAGTGTTCCTATAGTTCTATGGTTTACCAGTTTGGGCCTTAGTTTTCCATACTCATAAAATCAATTGTACTAATTACTTTTAAAGTGCTTTTTTTACCCTGACATACTGTGGCTACACTGCCATAGGTCAGGAATTTAAAACAAAGAACTCTACACTGGACTTTTCCAAAGGCAAAATCAACTACCTCTATTCATTTATTTGTTAAGGACTTGTTTTGCAGTAGGCACTGAAGTCTAGATCAATAGTGCTCATTTCTTGGATTTATTGACATCTGCATTCCATTTTGACAGATGACCATGCAAACAAAACTATTAATGTATAATAAGAGTGGAGGAGGCGAATAAGTGGTGAATAAGAGCTGATCTCAGAAAAGAGAATATTCTAGACGTAGTTCATGAAGAGTGAGGAGCAGTTTACCAAGAAGAGATCAGCACATACGAGGTAAAGCTTGTCTGAACAAGGTGTGGATGTAGGAATGTGTGTGGTGGTTTATGAAGGAGTGTTATGCTTTGGTGTGTAGAAAAGAAAAGGTTGCATATGAGCCAAGTTAAATTAGGACAAGATTAGAATTTGACCTCTATGAACAACAGGGAACCATTGTGATCTTTAACTTAAAGAACTGCATGATAGATCAGTATTTCATAAAGTATTTGCCAATAGAGTGGTGATGGAGAAAACAATTAAGATGATTTTTTTTGTAACATTTCAGGTAGGAAGCAATGGCTTCAGCTTGGGCTGGAGCTATAGGTATAGAAAGGAAGAAAAGACTTCCATAGATATTTTGGAAATATGGTGGCTTATGAAAGTTTTACAGGTTACATATTAAAATGCAGAAAGAAAGCCAGAGGTCTGGAGCCTAGTAAACAAAGCAGGAAGTGGAAGAAATAGCAGTCAAAGAAGAAAGAAGAGACTAGAGCACATTGAACTTATACCATTGGGTATTAGGCAAAGCGTGAAAGAAGACTGTTGGAGAAGAGGTTTTAAAGTAGTCTGACTTGCATTTAATTCTCACTTACATTTAATTCTGACTGCTCAGCATGTATAATAGATTTGAAAATGATGACAGTAAAAAAAAGAAGCCACTTCGAATCCTATAGCAATAATCTCCATAAGAGAAGATGGTAGTACTGAGTAAGGTAAAATGATGAGTATTTCAAGATGGGACTTACAATGTGTTGGTAGACAGTTTTCTCTGGATTCTTCATATTTCTGTATATTTTTCACAAAGAAGTACTAATGGTTTTCTGGACCATCATTTCTAGATGACACCTCTCAGAAAAGGAAGAAATCTTGGACAATAGTGATAGTGTCTACTTCTAGAATCAAAGGAGGCACAAATAGTGCCCATAATGGAGATTAGAGTATCTGAAATTCAAGGTGCCTCTTTGATAAAGCAGTCTATTATATGGAACAGTGTCATCTAGTCTTCTTTTCCTCATCCTTTGGAAAATGGGACTTGAGGTATTGGTTAAGAAAATGCCAGTATTCTAGTAAACACCACTGAATGAGAAACTCCTTTGTTGCCAGCTCAAACTTGTGATTCTGTATCCATCCATAAAATTGAGATTGCTTAACCTGTTAGCTTGAAGGAAAGGTGGAATCTCAGACCACCTTTCACAACTCTTTTGTTTGTTTTTGGTTGGTCATGTGGCCTGAACTCTGGGCCTAAGCGCTGTCCCTCAGCTCTTCAGCTCAAGGTTAGCACTCTACCACTTGAACCACAGCGCCACTTCTGATTTTCTAAGTGATTTATTGGAGATAAGAGTCTCACAGACTTTCCTGCCTGGGATGGCCATGAACCACGATCCTCAGATCTCAGCCTCCTGAGTAGCTAGGATTACAGGTGTGAGCCACTGGTGCCTGGCCCTCTCACAATTCTTTAAAGGATGTTTACACTTCCCAGTGACCTGGTTAATATCAAAGATCCAATAAAAATAAGATAATGCAGGACAGGAACAGCTAGTAATACAGAACCCACAAGAGTGAGCTACTTGAAGTTTGAGTTTTGTAAGAGTAGGTCAAACGAACATGGGAACAATCAGTGGTCGGGAGAAAAGAGGTAGAACTTACATACTCAGGATGATGACACAAACTAAGATAGAGTTCCAGTTCTAGGAGTTGGCTGGAATCCTACATCACAGACCAGAAATTATTTAAAAAGAGGGATCACTAATAAACCCAACTTATGAACCGGGACAGGCAAAGGAAGGAAAACTCGGGAAAACAAATCATAGAAATAAATGCAGGAGTCTGACAGATTGTATAAATGATAAATTAGTAGAAAGAGAAGTTTTTAAAAATTGTATCTGGAAAAAAAGTGGAGAGTTGAAGAAGCATACCTGTCGCAACTAGAAAGAATGTGGGGACAGAGCTCCGACTGAAGGGCCCTGGCTAAAGAAAGGCACTCTTCAAGTTTTAGCTCCAACCAGAGGAGGAGATAGATTTGGGCTCAGTTGCTTAAGTTCTTAATGTCTTCACCAAATTTAGATTAATCTTAGAATGAAGGATAAGATGGGCAGATCATTTTGAGACAGGTTTGGGGGATCCATCTCTTTCAGGAGTTGTTAGAGCACTATTCAATATGGTGAAATCACTGTTCGTGTTCATGATACTCTTTATTGTAAGCACTCCTTTTAATGTTTAGTTTTCCTTCAAAGAAGCTAAGAGTTGGGGGCCAGGCCTAAGTCTTAATTGTTAGCCCATCCCATGGCTGTCTCAAGTGAAGGACTATTAGCCAAGCAACCAGCAGGACTGTGCTCACGCCAGCCCTGGTCTCTTAGATCACTCTGCAGATACCATGAGGAAGCTACACAGCAACTATGGCTGCTTGCTGCCAAAGCCCTACTCTAGTTCCTGAAGCCACTGCCCCAGCACACCGTTTGTCTGGTGGATTTTGCCATCACAAACCTCAGTGAACTCCAGGTGACTCTGTTGTCCTTTCTACTCAAGCCAAATGGGAGCAATTCCTTTGGTGGTCCAATAGAAAATCTATGCTTGGTATAAACAACCAATTATTTGTATAAGGGACTGCCATGACTAGTGGGTGAGGCCAGGGACTGTTGAAAGGAGCTATGGCTCAAGTGGTAGAGTGCTGGCCTTGAGCAACAAAAGCTCAGGGACAGTGCCCAGGCCCAGAACTCAAGCCTCAGGACCAGCACAAAATAAAATAATAAAATAAAATACCCACAAGGGCCCAGGATTACCAGCACTGGAAGAAATCCTTGGCTATCCTTTTTGGGTAGTACAGAACTTCAGTCTACTGTTTGGTAACAGTCTGTGGTGCAAAAAAGCCAGAGATGATGGAATTAAAAGCATGACTATGGAAGAACTGCTTGGACGAGTCCATTCTTTTGCATCAATATCTTTGTAGTTCTAAACATCTTGTATATCTTGCATCATGGCTCATGTCAACCTTTTATGTGTTGTGCACATTGGATAAACACAAGGACTTTGTCCTGAGAACTTTTGGAGTTTCTAAGATATTGTTCCTTTATAAGCCTTATTTCTGGAACATATTATCAGAGGGTTATTTGTAGAGAAGACTTTCAAGAAGTAATAGAAAACCTACCAGCTCTGTCAAGATGTCTGATTATTTTGCTCATCAAAAAAGAGGGAAAGTAGGCAGTTCCAGTTTTCATGTAGAAACAGCAGTATCACCACAAGCTCTGCTTTATTCTCCATTTCAGTCTGTCTCTTCATATCATTACGGCTTGCTTAGACAAATGGTACAAGGTGGCTACCATTGCTCCTTACTAAACTGGTTGAAAGCAGGAAGAAAAAGTGGTAGTAAGAGACTTCACTCATGAGACAGGCTGGGAAACAAACTTGTTTCCAGGAGTAATGGACTGTCTCTAACAGCCCCTTAGAACTGAGTCTAGATGTGTTAGCAGCAACTCAGTCATGTGCATGTCCTAGAAAATCACTAACAAAAAGACAGGAATTTCCCTGATTGACCTAGACTGGGATCAGCTTTGCTTCATGTTGAAATTATCTTTTAAAACATACGGGTGTCTGGGTCTTTCTTACAAGGACTCTGAATGAAATGATTCAGAGTCGAACTCAGGCATCACATTTGTTTTGTTTGTATAAGTTTCCCAAGTGATTCCAAAGAGCAGCCAAGGTTGAAAACACTACTTAAAAGGCCAGTTATATAATTCCTGGGTGCCGGGGGGAAAAAACTGACTTTACAAACTCAAGGGATACCAGTTGCCAGCTGAACGAAGGTGAAGAACAAAAATGGCTGCTGCTAGCCACCAGTCCTATTTTTTTGTTTTTTCAGTTTAGTCAATCTAGTGAAAGAAAGTTTCTCCTCCCAGGGTTTCCTGGGAAAGTCACTCGCTAGAGTCTCCTGGGTCTGTCTTTGGGTCCCTGCCACCTTTGAATCAGTCATTATGGCCGAAAAGATTTAAAAAGAAAATCCTAACAGAACAATCCTGGGTCATATGCCAGGAAAGGAAATGAGCCCGAATGAGCCAAGGAGACTATGAAGGGGAAAAGGAGGGGTGGTTTCCCTAAGGAAAACATAGGTGCCGTCACTAGAAAAACAGAAGACAACAATAACAATAGTTAAAAAACCCCAGAAGCTCACAGCACTCCTAACTGAGCAAAAGGCATTACCTGCGCATTTCCCTATCCCTTTCATTTGAGGCTCACTCTGCAGGTGGACGCCCCTGATTCCTAAGAAGTGGATTTTTGATACAGTGTAATTTCTATTCATCTATTTTAAAGTGGTCTAAGAAATGGATTTTTTTGAGATAAGGTTTAATTCTTTTGTTCCTATATTTTAAAGTGTAGTCTAGGCTGGCCTCAAACTTAAACTCCCCCTGCCTCTGCCTCCTACATGTTAAGATTACAGGCCTGCACTGTTGTGTCTGGCTCTAGTATCTTTATTTCTATTCAAGGGCAGTAAACTAATCTTTACTAAAGATATCGTAAGTATAGTTGTGTGAAAAAAAAGCACATATATTCAACAGGAAGTAAAACTGTGTTCTCTTTCTCTAAGTTTTACTTCTCCAATCACGACAGCACCAATGATCATATATGTAATATCAGAGAGTACCTTGCCAGCGGACAATCAACTTTCAGTAATTTTTATGTGAATTGTTGTCATCACAATCAAATAAAAGTATGATTTTATTGCTAAAGTTAAAAAGAAAGAAGGGAATTAGGGAGGGAGAGAGGAAGGAAGGAAGAAAGGAAGGGAAGGATGAGGAAAGAAGGAAGGGAGGAAAGAAGGGAGGGAGGGAGAAAGGAGGGAAGGTAAGAAGGAAGGAAGAAAGGAAGAACAGAAGGAAGGAAGGAAGAGAAGGAGAAAGGGAGGAAGGGAGAAAAAGAGAAATAGGAAGAGAGAAAGAGAAGAAGGGAGGAGGGGAGGGAGGGAAGGAGGAAGGAAGTATTTCCGAGGTTCATTAGCCTTCTCTGTGGTCTCTGAGCACTAGCACAGGCCTGAGATTACAATCTCAGCATGGCTGTAGGAATATCAGAGAACAAAACAATGACTAGAAAAGAAATAAATATTAGAACACCGAAAAGCATGGACTCTGTGAAAGTTCTCTTAGCAAGAGACCATTAGCTTCTGAATTATTGGTCTACTTGCAATATTAATTTTCCCATTAATCTCCAAAAAGATATAAAATCTGTTATTTTCAAAGCAGTATCTTCCCTGATGTTGCAGGAAGGGAGAATAAAGAAGTAAATCTGATTTTCTCACTAGCATTTGTGGCTCCCAGCCTAGGCCAGGCTAAGGAAGAAGAAATGCCCATGAGATTTTTGTTCTTTTCTAGTTGTTTCCCTCAGGTACTATTTTTTTTAATATGATAGATGGAATATATTCTGACTAGTTTGCATAAATCACAAGAGTAGCTGAGGTGTCTCTGTCTTGTTTCACTGTAGGAAGCTTTGAAATGAAGAATTGTCTAGAATCAAATTTTGGTAGTTTCCAGAGCTTTCTATGGAAGCTATGGAGGGATGGGAGGTAGAAGGAGAGAGAACAATCTAACTTGTATACTGTCGGTGACAAATGGTTGGACCTAGAGCTCTGAGATTGTGATTGGTCTTTAATCCTTGACATTAAAAATATATAGGTAATGTAACCATGTATTGTTTTTACCTATTACCCAGATTTTATGTGAGAGTAAAAGAACCTACAGTTCAAATATTCCTTTTTTATCTTTGCTTTTTTGGAAATTTAAGAAAGATAAATGTACAAGAAGACATGATAGGAGGATTCTGAAATATTCTAACTTTAACTATTAGGGCCAGAGGGTAGAGGAAAGGAGAGATAAAGGATTTAGTCAATTAGCCAGAGATGGCTTTGAACCGAGATCCTCAGAGCTCAGCCTTCTCAATAGCTGGGATTATAGGTGTGAGCCACCAGGCTGAGCACTCATTTTTAAACAGGTCCTTTTGATAATCCAAAGGGTACTTTGGTGAAAATTATAAAGATGTCCCTTCTTTTTCTGCCAAAGTTCATTTGGATATTTGTAACACAATTTGAAGGGTTAGATTTATGAACTTTCTTTGTGGTAAAAGCTCCCACATATACTACATTTTGAGTCCCGCCTGGGCTTGCTTTGGCAGTGCCAGTACAGATGATTCTGTGGGCTTTATATGTCCCTCGGGCTGGATGGTCTTCATTTCTTCACACAAACAGCCCTAGCAGGCGGTGTGGCTGGGCAGGAAGAATGGAAGCTGTAATATAGCCACCCCCTCCCCACCCCGGTCTCCTGGGCTCAATACCCTGGTACAGGCCGCAACCTGAACAACCACACTCCATGGTCTTGGTGAAAGCATTTGTTCTTGTTGTTTTCCTCCCTTCCTTCCTTCTCTCCCTTCCTTCCTTCCTTCCTTCCTTCTTTCCTTCTTTCCTTCTTTCCTTCCTCCTTCCCTCCCTTCCTCCCTTCCTTCTTTTCCTCCCTTCCTTCTTTCCCTCTCTCTCTCCCTCCCTCCCTCTCTCCCTCCCGTCCTCCCTCCCTCCCTCCCT